>NC_079445.1:32837922-33072922 GCF_903798145.1 Danio aesculapii | reverse complement strand
CAAAACTGTATGTGTATTTATACAGTGCTAATACTAACAGATGTAACCACACAAAAAAGCAACATTAATGTTATACGTGCTGTAAAAAGCTAATTCCCCAAGTCATTGGGCAACATTATCATAATTTAAAATATGTTGTGTAATATTTTGCAGTGGTTATTAGGGACTATTGTTAGCAAAATTGAGCTATTTTGTAATGTTTTTTTTGAAGATCATGACCATAATGCATTAATGCTGCTATGAATGCAATAAATCAGATGCTTGTTTGTAATAATCATTATTAATGGGAATGTTTTGTTTTTGTTCTTTTTTAACATTCGTGGGTCTCCTTGCTTGCTTTTGCATCCATGTTACTGTTGTCACTGGTGTGTCAAGGAAAACTCTTTAGTTTAAATTGTGGTTCTGAAAAATATTTGTTTGAATGACTTTATGACACTTTGCCCTACCCTGTACATCTTCCGGCAAAAAAAAAATTGGTATGCCCCTACCTATTCATGTTTCCACATAGAAGTGGAAGTGAAAGGGCTAAGGGATAGAATTTGGATTGGGCCTCAATACTTGTGTTCACACTCAAGGGTCTGCTTGCTTGCTTTTGCATCCGTGTTGCTGCTGTCACTGGTGTATCAAGGAAAACTGATGGAAGGTCTAAGGGGTAGAATTGGGATTGGCCCTCATTACTTGTGTTCACACTCATGCACGTGTATTGTATTGGTATCAGCCTAAAAATCATATTTGTAATGTTATTGTTATCAGTCCAATAAGAAAATTATCATCATGATACTTTAAAGCTGATAAATTAAGGCTTATTTTCACTGGTTTATATACTTCAGATGCATTGGGGCTTGGTGTAAGGGTTTATATTTCTTTATTTCACACATTAGAAGAGTTTTTGCTAAAGGGACAACAAGTCAAGCAATGCTTAGATTAATATATAAATATGTACTGCACGCTTTCCTTTCAGCAACTCAATTATGCATGGGCCGGTATAAGTTTCTAATGGAATGAAAACCCTAGATAAATTATATCACGGTGTTATGATTACTGCTCTTAAAATATATTCTTTGTCTAGGTCAAAAACAACAACTTTTTTTCCGCTTCGAACACAATGGCTGCATCCGAAATTCCATACTTCCATAATATATAGTACCCTAAAAACATTATGCAGGCCAAGTAGTATGTCCAAATACAAAGAATTCGAAAAACAGTATGCGAGATATACCTGGATAACAACACAATCTCACGGCAAATCGTAACTTTTTGATCGAGTGGCTACACTGATTCTAATTTGTACAATTTAGTACGATTTGCTCATCCCCCAATGATGGTTGTGTTTAGGGGTGGGGTTAGATGCCACGCCTCCTTTTTAAAATCGTACAATTTCATACGACTGAACTCGTACGAATTTGTATGAATTAGCCACTAAACTGACAAAACGTAAAATACCCTGTAAAATTGCTACTTCCAGCGAGATTCTGAAGTGTGCACACTGTTGTTCTAAAAAACAAACAGAAAAAATTGTATAAATACCGTAGAAACGGTATAGCAGAAAATTTTGGCGGTTTTAAAACCTTGACTTTTCCAAACCACGGTATACCTTAAACACGGTTAACGTCGCATGCCTAAACCCAATAAATGAACAATAAAAACAGCAGTTGAGGAAATATCTGATCATAGCAAAGTGGATATGTTTGCATAACAAATTTAATTTAATAATGAGGAAAATGATCAGATATCCTAACTAAAAAAGACAAGTTGAAGAAAAAAAAGAAATAATTTCAGTCACGTTCCCACATTTACTGCCACCATCATGAAAATTTCAAAGCAGGGGTAGATGTTTTCATAACAAACAAAAAGTATAGTGAAGCCAAACTGGAGGTCACATTGCCAAAAACAAAAACTCATAGGGAATTGTATTCCTAACTGCTGGGAAGGCGGGAGCAGCAGTCAATCATTCCTCTTTATAGGAAGAAAAGATTGGAGGGCAGAAAGGAGAGAGAAATCTATTGACTCAGACCCTTTCGCTCCCTCAATCTTCCATTTGAAGGTGGAAATTTAAGCACGTTTGAAGGCAAGGTCGGCCGAGTTTATAGCTTTAGATTATGCAATTGTTTCTTCGGGGCTTTGCTGATTAATTCCATACTCTGGCTGACAGGTTCTTAATGCACAGCGGACAGGGCTTCTGCGGGACGTTCTGACAGCATAGCATTAAGCAAACCTCGCTTTTCTCAATTTATACGCACACATAAAGAGAGATGCACGTAGCTGACCCTGAGAGAAATGGAAATGGAGAGAGAGAGCGAGTCACCTTGGAGTGAAAGACAATTGTTCTGAGCGCTGGCACAACAGTAATGCACGCAGGCTTTTATGTGCGAACGTGTGTGTTTTTGTGTGTGTGTGGCATCTCTTTCTGGAGCTGTTTGGAGAGCAGTCTAGCGGCTTAACAATGCTTTCTTTCATTACTGTATTGAATCATATTATATATTTAATTTTCTGCTATGCTTATGAATTGTTTATCATCTCCCCGTGACCTAAATTCTAGGCTCTGTTGCTCTGTTGAGTCAGTTGGCAACATTTTAATCTTTATCAAAGCGTGTTGGATTGTAGAGGAAGGCTGCTGCGCTAATGAAGGGACTCTAATGGTCCCATGGTTTCTGAATTCTGTGCCTGGCTCATGGGAAACACTTTATGTGATCTTTGGTCTGGTATAGATTATATCATGTGTTTGGAAAGAAAAAAAATGTGTTGAAGTGGTTTGCTGTAAACTAATTTGGAAGGAGATCTGAAACTCATTTACTGTGCTTGTTTCCAGAATGCTCCAGGAGTGGAGATGTTTAACCACCCTCCTTTCATTATGCATGACAAAAAGCTCTAGTAAGTTAGGCGTTTTGTAATTAGTGGTGCTTGCTCTAAGGCTTGTGCTATCATTCATGCTCAGGGATTTGGATGGACCCCTTACCATGAGAACTGCATCTTCAGCATAGGCCTGGCTACCGCAATCAAACTAGCAACCCCCCAGAACACTCTATAAACTGTTATGCCCTAACAACTTCCCATGACATTCTAGCAACCATTCCATTAAGTCACCTAGCAATCATTTAATGAATAATCTTGAACACCTTAGAAGCCTCCTAGACAGTACACCCTAGCAACCACCTTATTTTCCTTAACTAACTTACATTACATGATGTGAACCATCTAAAACACAAAATTGTATCCTTAGCAACCAAATAGAACAATCCAACAACCGATTCCCCCAACACAGTAGCAACCAACTACACTGTAGAACACCCAACAAGCCCCCAAACCCAAGAGAACAGCCTGACAACCCAATAAACACAACAAACTCTCATCTGCTAATTAACAAAACCCCTGCACATAATAAACCATTCCACCAACCCTAAACAACAAAACACCCCTGCAGTCTTCTGAACACAGCAGAACACCCCGACAACTGCCTAAACACATAGATGCCACAAAAAGCCCCTCAAACTCAACAGAGCAATCTAACAACACCCTGAACACAACATAACCTTTACAATCCTTTACAAGAACACATAATCAGCACCCAAAACACAACAGGACACCATAGCAACACCCCAAACACAAAAGAACAGATGTACAACCCCCAAGAACACAACAGGACACCATAGCAAGAGCCTGAACACAATAGAACACCTTTACAACACCCAAGACCACATAACCAGCACCCAAAACACAACAGGACACCCTAGCAACACTGTAAACACATTAGAACAGATGTACAACCCCCAAGAACACCCAACCAGCTACAAGCTACTACAAGCCCCTAAACTGAACAGAACAGTCTAACAACACCCTGAACACAACATAACCTTTACAACCCTTTAGAACACCAAACAAAACCCCAGAATACAACAGGACACCCTTGCAACAACTACCCACAGTAGAACATCTTTACAACTCCCAAGACCACATAATCAACACTAAAAACACTACAGGACACTATAGCAACACCTTGAACACAATAGAACAGATTTACAACCCCCAAGAACACAACAGGACACCCTAGCTACACCCTGAACACAATAAAACATCTACAGTATACAACACCTAACCAATCCACAAACAATAACAGGATACCCTAGCAAGACCCTGAACTCCAAAGAACACCTTTACAATACCCAAGACCACCCAGCTAGCCCAATGAAAACACAACAGTACAGCCTAGCAACACCCTGAACTCCAAAGAACACCTTTACAATCCCCAAGAACACCCAGCTAGCCCACAACAGGACACCCTAGCAACTACCTGAACTCCAAAAAACACCTTTGCAATACCCAAGAACACCCAGCTTGCCCACAGAGAGCACAAAAAACACCCTAACAACGCCATGGACAGAACAGAACACCCTTACAAGCCCCCAGAATGCCCTAGCAACCCTA
This sequence comes from Danio aesculapii, assembly GCF_903798145.1. Lineage (NCBI taxonomy): Eukaryota > Metazoa > Chordata > Actinopteri > Cypriniformes > Danionidae > Danio > Danio aesculapii. Next base: position 33,068,500 of record NC_079445.1, on the reverse strand, counting down.
TGGACACAATAGAACACCCTGACAAGGTCCAGAACACAACAGGACACTAGTAACACCCTGGGCTCCAAAGTACACCTTTTTAATTCCAAAGAACACCCAGCTAGCCCACTGAGAGCACAACATGACACTCTAGCAACATCCTAAACACCCTGACAAGCTCCAGAACACAACATGACACCGTGGCAACTTCCTGAACAGAATAGAACACCCTTACAAGCCCCAAGAACACCTTAGCAACCCAATGGACAAAAAAGAACACTCTGACAAGCTTCAGAACACCCTAGCAACATCCTGAACAGAACACCCTTTCAATCCCCCAGAACACCTTATCAACCCAATGGATCCAAGAGAACACCCTGTCAAGCTCCAGAACACAACAGTACACCCTAACAACACTCTAAACAGAACAGGACACTCATACAAGCCCCAAGAACACCTTAGCAACCCAATTGGACACAATAGAAGATCCTGACAACCTGATAAACACAATAAAACACCATAGCAGAGCACAGTAGCTACTGACTAGAATACTGTAACAATCCCTTGAACCCAATATAACACCATAATAACACCAGGACATAATTTGACACCTTTACAAACCCTATCACCAATAGCAATTTAAAAATGCAGCATTTTCACAGGCGAACAACACTCACATTTTTAATGAAAAAAAAATCAGGTTCTATATTTAGTGGCAGTACGTCATTTACAAGCTTTTCACATAGTGTATGTTTAAAAAAAAAAAACGTGGGAAATGAATGTGTTCGAGGTCAACAGCTATGTACAGTCTCTCATTCCCATCTCTTTCTAAACTGCTGCTAATTAATCTTTTGCTGTTCACTTGGATTACAGGGTTGAGGTTGGGAGCCTTTTCGGGCCAATCAGAGATTAACACCTCACTCTTCATCTCCTTCACTCCTTTAAGCATTGTGTTGGACAAATAGCATGCTCTCAATTGAGTCTTCACCTCCATTACTTTGTTTTCAAACTACCTAGATATTTAATACATTTTTAAACGGATTTCACACGACGGCCTGGCGGTCTGTAGAGATTGTTCCTGCGTGACGGCGGGAAAGCGGTTTGGCGTGAAACAAGCCTCTATTTTGAGAGAGCGTGTGAACTGCTGTGTTAGGCGTTTCAGGGAGGAGAGGAGGAGAAAAGCAATATTTCACTCCCCGAGGCTGAACATGTCACAGATGTGATTTGGTGATACTAACACAAATGGTCCAGCGACAACAATAGCATCTCGTTTAAAACGTCCCATCTTCCTTATGCTTCAAGGCCCAAAAATATACCTTATTTATTTATTTATTTACTTATCATTCATTCATTTTCTTTTCGGCTTAGTCCCTTTATTAATCTGGGGTCGCCACAGCGGAATGAATCGCCAACTTATACAGCATTTGTTTTATGCTGGATGCCCTTCCAGCTGCAACACATCACTGGGAAACACATACACACTTATTCACACACACATATACTATGGACAATTTAGCCTACCCAATTCACCAGTACCACATGTCTTTTGACTGTGGGGGGAAACCGGAGCACGTGGAGGAAACCCACGCGAACGCAGGGAGAACATGCAAACTCCACACAGAAACGCCAACTGACCCAGCCGAGGCTCGAACCAACGACCTTCTTGCTGTGAGGCGACAGCTCTACCTACTGCGCCACTGCGTCACCTTATTTACTTATTTATTTAATTATTTATTTGGTTATTCATTTATTCCTTCATTCATTCTATTTTTTCCATAACACCTATGCAATTTTGCTAGACCACCTTAATCATTTGTGAACTCTTAGTAATTTTCTTTTCATTTTTATTACTTAAATATTTATGCTAATTGTTAATTAGTATTTTATTTTATCCTAAACCTGCTAGACCAGCCTTAAATATTTTATTTTATTTTATTTTATTTTATTTTATTTTATTTTATTTTATTTTATTTTATTTTATTTTATTTTATTTTATTTTAGTTTAGTTTTTAGTTTTTTTTTACTTTTTAGTTTTATTTTATTTTATTTAGTTTTTTGTTTTATTTTGTTTACATTTTTGTTTTGTTTTGTTTTATTTTGTTTACATTTTTGTTTTGTTTTGTTTTGTTTTGTTTTGTTTTGTTTTGTTTTGTTTTGTTTTGTTTTGTTTTGTTTTGTTTTTGTTTTATTTTGTTTTGTTTTGTTTTGTTTTTGTTTTATTTTATTATATTTAATTTTATTTAATTTTATTTTATTTTATTTTATTTTATTTTATTTTATTTTATTTTATTTTATTTTATTTTATTTTATTTATTTTATTTAAAATTTGAAATGTGCTATTGAAAAAAAAATACTTTTTTTACAGATGGTTTAACATTAGATAAAAGAAACACTTCTTCTAAAATAGTCTACAGTATGTCGCTAAATCATTGTAAACAATGTTTTAATATATTGATATATTCTCACACTTTTTGAACTGGATTTGTTTCATAAAGATGTATATGTAAACCTATTGATTATGCAGAATGAAGCATTAATCACTTCTGAAGCAATAATCATTTCACCTGAAAATATTTTAAGATGATTTTAAAATGAGAAGAAAAAAAACAACTTGCAATATTCTTTGAAAAAAAAGAAGCTTCCATTAGCAATGGCTGTGTTGATAAAAGCATGCTCATATGAGAGATGAGAGGCCAGCTCATATACTCATCACTGCTCATTGATGCATTAGTATTTTCAGCATTCAGACCTCTAAGAGGGAAGCACATAAATAATCCATCAATTCTCAAGTTCATTCATACAGCCACATCGGACTTCCCGAAAAAGTACGTAAGATTTCTAATACACATTTAGAACTTGTGTGTCTATATATATGGATGTGTTTTGGACTTTATGTATTGTATATTACTGTTACTGTATATTTATGGTACACTGACAAAAATGATTCATTGGATTTATTAACTTTATTAAGGTAAATTGTTGCAAACAATTGAAATACCAACAAATTAAGTTGAACATCACTACATTTAATTTCTTTGTTTAAATTCAGCCCATATAAATTTTTTGCAACCATATACCTTAAAAAGTAGTAAATCCAATGAATATTTTATCAGTGTATATTAATAGCTTTCTTTTCACATCAAAATGTATATCACTTAGCATATAATTATCCATTAGTAATGCTAACATATATTTGTCGTTTAATTAGAATGTTTTTATTAAGAAAATGATGTCGTTGATTTTATATATTATGAGATATAGTACATTTTATCTTACAATTTACTATGCTTTAGATTGAACAGTGTTGCGGCTTCATTTATTTTAAATCTAAAAATCAATGATGATTCTAAAGCAAAACCAGGTAAGAACCTCTAATTTAGCCAGTTTCTCCCCCAAGAGGTCCACATTTACTGGTATTGCTACATTTGTGGGGACATTTGGTCCCCACAAATGTCAGGAATACAAGGTAAACACACACACACACACACACACACACACACACACACACACTTATACAACTTTACGGAGACTTCCTGTATATTAAATTATATCCCCACTACCCCTAAACCTAACCATCACTTAAAATATTTGTTTAATTTAATATGTGTAATTTATGAGCCGTTTTCCTCATGAGGACCAAAAAATGTCCCCATGAGGTCCAAATTTACTAGTAATGCTATACTTGTGAGGACATTTGGGCCTACTCAAACCCTACCCCTGAACCCGACCATCACAGAAACAATCGTCATTTTCATTTGTTCCAAACATTTCATTATGTATGATTTATGAGCCATTTTCTTTATGGAAGCTAAAAAAAATGTCCACATGAGGTCCAAAGTTAATGGTATTGCTAAACTTGTGGGGACATTTGAGCCTACCCGTAAACCCAGCCATCATAGGGAACAATCTGCATTTTTATATTATCTAAATACTTCATTATGTGTAATTTATGAGCCGTTTTCCTCATTTAAATTTCTAAATGTCTAAATTTAGTGGAATTGCTATACTTGTGGGCACTTGTATTTGGTTTCTCACAATGTAAGGAATACAAGTTACACGCACATTCACGTAGAGACACACTAATGTCGCCTTGGCCAAACGCAGCATGGCTCTCATGACACCTGTGGGCGGCTTAAGCAAAGCTGCTGGATAGCCTGAGCTCCTAAATCACTAACAGGTGGTCCAAACCATGTCTGCGCTCGCCTGTTCTTCAGTGGCTGTCTTTTCTGAGGACAGATTAAGAGATCTTTGACCCGCTGCACACCCGTTTTAACACCTTCTTTAGCAACGCTAACCCTATTGGTGAGAGCAGTAAGGCTATTGTCGGGGGGTTAACATGCTTAACTAGCTTGAGCTTGGCGCGCCTGTTATCTTCTTTACGTTTGAAAGACGAGCGTGTCTTTACCTTAGCTCAACTCCGGATCCATCTTCCACACGCAGCCTCTTAGATACTTATCCAGCGCTAATTTGATCTCGTGCGTCGAGGCCGGAGGATCCTGACCGCAGCTCCATTTAACTTCCCAGCTCCAGCCTTTTAACAGCGAGCAGATAGGGCCGATATCGAGGGCCGACGTCTAGTTGGATGTGTTTTGTGGTTTGGCTTGAAGTTTTTTTTCGAAAGGCCTCTGTGAGGTAAAATGGAAAAAGTAATAACGGAGGCTCCAGCAACATGGAGAACGGCAAGTTTGATGCACAAGTTGAGCGTTTAGCGAGGCTTGGGTTTCAGATCGTCTTTCAGTCTTCAGCAAGCTATTAAAGAGTGAAGGAAACGCCAGCTTATGAGTTTGATTCCTGCATTTATGAGATTAATTTGAAGATGATTTGGATTATAAAATAGCTAAAAAAATCTCTTCATTTCAGTTCAAGTTTGTATATTATATTATATTATATTATATTATATTATATTATATTATATTATATTATATTATATTATATTATATTATATTTGCAGCATACACTTGCACAGACATTTGGCAATTACCAATAAGCATATTGACATTGTTATGCTGTGTTCACGTGGATAGACGCATGAACATTTTGAGTTTACTCGCTTCTTTCGCACGTCAAATCCGCTAACATGGATTTTATTGAGATCCCCCGGAACACCAACAACATCAACATCATAATCACGCCCCTACAAGAGAAAGCTCCTGATTGGTTAACGTGGTGCGAATGTTTGCTGAAGTTCAGATTTTCTAACTTAAGCGATTTGCGTGTCAATTGCGCAAAACGTTCAACTCACACTGCTTCATTTGCGCAAATCGTGCCGCCTCATTCACCCGTATCATGCCGTAGGATGTCTATTCGCATCTTTGCATTGACTTAACATGTAAATCACTCCCGCTTGATGCTACATCTGTGTCTGGTGTGAACGCAACATTACACATTAGACATTATGCATTGTTAGACATATAGACATTAGGCTATATATATATATATATATATATATATATATATATATATATATATATATATATATATATATACAAATATATACAAATATATATAACCATCGAAATGCCTACTAATCTTTAAAAGAGGGAAACTTAAAAATCTGAATTGCTTGTGGGATTAATTATAGTTTTTAACCTATTCCTTAAATTTTCGAAGACAATATTATCAACCTGATAGTAACAATTCGAAGGTATACAATAAGAATGGCCATTTAAAGGTCCCATGACATTATAATAAAGTTTTTTAGATGCTAGTATTAGTATTGTTTGTTTCTGAGATATCTATAAGATTTTTTTAAGATATAGTGTGTTCCTAAATGTAAAGCTTGTAGTTTGTCACTTCCGCCCAAATGGACCAACGATTTAATTCATGTCAACCCATACTACAGTTTCTTATCACATCATAACCAATCAAATACTTTCTAGTATCTGACATGCCTCGCCACCTTCAAGACGCTTCTCATTAGCTTTTTCATTTGATGCGCTTGAGCTCAACCACTCTCTCTGGCAGAGCTGTGGTAAAACAAAACACTATTGGTTGTTTTTTAAAGGGGAGGAGCTACACTATGTCCCACCCTCTCTTTGTGTTTCGGTTGAGATTACGTCAAACATTGAATAAAAAATGCATATTTCAAAGCACTTCACGGGACCTTTAACATTTCTTTGCTCTCAATACTCTTCTTTAGTTTTCTTTTAATGCTATTCTGAAAGCAGAAAGAAACTCAAAACTGACAAAGTTCTATTTTAAAAAGTAGTCAAATGTAAAATACTTGATTTTGTTTGTTTATTTTAAAATATTTTACATCAGACGACCTACAGTAGCAGATATGGCCAATATTGAAAGCTGATGTCTAGCTGGATGCGCTTTGTGGTTTTTCTTGAAGTCTTCAAAAGGCCTCTGTGAGGTAAAATGGAAAAACTAATAACGGAGGCTCCAGCGATGCAGAGAATGGCAGGTTTGATGTACAGGTTGAGTGTTTGCAGGGCTTGGGTTACAGTTTTGTCTCTCAGTATGGTTTGCGTGTCGTGCCTCATTGTCTTTAATAAGGAGATATGTTTGGGATGAAGCAGGTTGATGTTGCTAGTTTCTAAGAAGCAGATCTGAGTGGATTGATTTTCCCTGTTCTAACTTTGTTCTAAAGCTTCTTAACTACTTCACATTGTGCTACATTTTGTTTATATTTTGTTTCTTCTCAATATATATTTCTGGATTATTTTCAGTAGGGCTGTCATATTTCTTGTTATTTTTCTGTAAATTGTCAGATAGGACAATGTTTTCTCCAGCAGGCGTCTATGGAGTGTCAAACAATAGAAGATACTGTAGAACTAGAAACAATGATTTGGATTATCAAATGCATAAATGTCATATGGATGGCATGGTGGCTCAGTGGTTAGCCTCACTCGCTGGTTTTTAGTTAGCATTATGTCAGTTAGCTGGCTCAGTTAGCATTTCTGTGTGGAGTTTGCATGTTCTCCCTGTGTTCGCATGGGTTTTCTCTGGATGCTCCGGTTTCCCTCACAGTCCAAATACATGCGCTATAGGTCAATTGAATGAACTAATTTGGCTGTAGTGTATGTGAGCGTGGATGAGTGTGCGTAAAATAATGCTGGAACAGTTGGTGGTTCATTCCACTATGACTACCTCTGAATATAAACTAAGCTGAAGAAAAATGAATGAATGAATAAATGTCATACGTGAAAGGCTATTCTGAGAAAAAACACAATAAAAAACAACAAAATCAAAGGTTTAACTAAATTAACATGTAAACAAAAACTATAATAATATCTCAATTATACTAAAGAATGCTGTTAGATTAAAAGCTTTTGGTTATTATCTGAATATACAGTTGAAGTCGAAATGATTAAAAGCTCTCCTGTGACATTTTTATTATTTTTCAAATATTTCACAAGTGATGTTTAATAGATCAAGGAATTTATTATAATTTTTTTTTTTTTTCTGGAGAAAGTCTTTTTTTTTTTTTTAGTTTGTCTGTAATAAGTGGTTTTAATTTTTTTTAAGGTACAATTTTGAGGTAAATTTTAGCCAGCGTCGGAACGTGGACGCACTGGGGTGCTGTTTTTGCACATGCCAGTGTTTATGAATAGATTACATCAAAGAGAACACAAGGAATCTTGACAAACTATGCTTCAGTATGAAACTACAACCCTCAAGAAATCATTGTAGCTAGTTCTTTTTCAATGGGAAGTTGTACAGAAAACACTTAGATATGGAGTAAATATCATCTGAATGACAAGAAACAAATGCATTCATTGCTGTACATCACAGTTTATTTTGAAAGGTAAGAGTCCGTCGTCGCCAGGGGTGTTGTGGTTAGTGCGTCGACACATGCACTCCGGTGCTTACAGCGACCCGAGTTCGATTCCCGCCTTGTAGTCCAATGCAGATCCTTCCCCTCTCTCTGCTCCCCACACTTTCCTGTCAATACTCTACACTTTCCTATCCATTAAAGGTGAAAACCCTGAAAAAAATAATTATAAAAAAAAGAAAGGTAAGAATCCTCAGAACAACATTCCATCAAATTATTATTACTATGAATAGTTATTCATTAGTTTGTCACCGTTTTTTTTCTGGAGCCCTATTGTTTACATTGAAAAAAAAAAAAAATTCTTAATGCCTCAATCGCAATAGCAGCGACTTTGTAGATGTCTGTCGCTTTAAGCGGCGACCTGCTGTCAACAGTGTAGGTTTACAGCACGGAGAATACAACCGGCCTCTGAGCGAGCAGAGAGAGGATCACGTGAGCTCTACTGGTGCTCCTACTGGCTGTCGCTTATAAGATTCAAATTGCTCTTTCAGCTGCTGTATAATAATAATAATAATGGTAATAATAATAATAATAATAATATTAATAATAATAATAATAATAATAATAATACAAAAATATAATCATCTTGAAATATACGTTGAAAAATGCACTGTAACAATGGCAAAGGCAAAATAAATGAATAATTTGAAATTGTAAATACAATTGAAGTCAGAATTATTATCCCCTCTTAGATTTTTTTTTTCTTTCTTTTTTAAATATTTCCCAAATATGTTGAACAGAATCAGGAAATTTTCACAGTATGTCTGATAATGTTTTTTCTTCTGAAAGTCTTATTTGATTTATTTAGGCTAAAATAAAAGCAGTTTTTAATTTTTTAACCACCATTTTAAGGACAAAAGTATTAGCCCCCTCAAGCTATGTTTATTTTCGATAGTCTACAGAACAAACCATCGTTATACAATAACTTGCCTAATTACCCTATCCTGCCTAGTTAACCTTATTAACCTAGTTAAGCCTTTAAATGTCACTTTAAGCTGTATAGAAGGGTCTTGAAAAATATCTAGTCAAATATGATTTACTGTCATCATGGCAAAGATAAAATAAATCAGTTATTAAAACTATTATGTTTAGATATGTGTTAAAAAAAATCTCTCAGTTAAACAGAAATTGGAGGAAAAAAATAAACAGGGGGCTAATAATTCTGACTTCAACTGTATATACGATAGATAGATAGATAGATAGATAGATAGATAGATAGATAGATAGATAGATAGATAGATAGATAGATAGATAGATAGATAGATAGATGGATGGATGGATGGATGGATGGATGGATGGATGGATGGATGGATGGATGGATGGATGGATGGATGGATGGATGGATGGATGGATAGATAATCGAAATTTCTAAATGTACATTAAATATATTTAATATATGTATATATGCAATATGCAACTGATACCTGATCGTTTGAAAAGCCACTGAGAGTCTCCAAAGCACAGCATGTTAGCAGCATTGAAAATCATGTCTTTGTTTATGAATATGTTGGAATATGAGTGTCCACAGTGAACCAGATCTTTGACGACTGTATTTGAATATTTGTTTTTGAAGTTCTCTATGAGCTCCGTGCTTTTCTGTTCTCTGTCCTTGGGGAGATCTGAACCACCAGCGGATGAGAATCAGGAGGAATCTACAGTCTATCTGTGTGAGTGTGTGTGTAAGGCTCTGGGCTTTCAGGAACGACCTCGCACGATTAACAAATCAATTACACGCCGCTGCATTTCCTAGCAGAGAGACTCGTGCCGCAGCCCTGTAACCTCAGCATGGAGGCGCTGCGATTCCAGACTCCCTGCTCTCTGACCGACCCCTCGCAGCACTGCTCCAGCCGAGAAACCCCACGGGTGACCTTATCCCATAAGAGAGAGCAGATTGCACATGTGTTTGTTTGTCTTCACGTTCAATGATGCAGAAGTGCGCTTGACATTTCCGAAAACCAGTAGCACGACTCTTAAAGCCTCCAGCGCAAACTTTAACACCCTTTCGCTCAAGAAGGAAGTTTGAGTCATACAACCAGAACTGCTCTTAAAGGGATCAGTCAGACAAACATTTACATTTGCTGTTAATTTATTCACCCTTTGGCTATCCAATATGTGCATTTTTTTTTAAAAAGACTAAAGAATATTTTGTAACTCGATGCAAGATAATAGTTACTGGCACTTTTAGGGCCTAAAAAATATGCAGGAAACATGCCATTAATAATTGTGGCTCCTGATAATACACTGAAGTCTTATGTAGTGTCTTAGGACTTTTAGGGTAAAACGGGGTAATGTGGCACCCAAAATGTGCATTTTTGAAGTCAAATATTAAAGATTACTTTTGACTTGATGCAAGTCAATGGCTACTGGCACTAGGGTCTAAAAATATACAGGAAACACAGAATTAATACCTAGCTCCTAATGATACACTGAAGTCTTATGAAGCTAAACAGTCCGTTGGCGCAAGATACTGTATTATTTACAACATTATTAAGGCAAGAGGCTTCATATAGGGTAAAACACGGTTATAAGGTATCCAAAATGTGCATTTTTCAAGTAAAAGATTAAATAACATTTTTAACTTGTTACAGGTCAATGGCTAGTGGCACTTTTAAGGTCCAAAAAATATAAAGGAAGCACAAAATGAATACCTGCAGCTCCTGATGATACTGAAGTTTTATAAAGGAAAACAGTTGGTTGGTGCAAGAGACTGCATTATTTATATTATTAAGGGAAGACTCTTCAGGTAGGGTAAAATGGGTAATATGGTATCCAAAATGTGCATTTTTTTGAGTAAAATATTATAGATTGTTTTTTAACTTAATGAAAGTCAATGGCTACTGGCACTTTTAGGGTCGAAAAATGTACAGGAAACACAAAATTAAAAGCTAGCTCCTGATAATACACTGAAGTCATATGGAGTCAGTCAGAGCAAGAAACTGAACATTATTTACAGCATTATTAAGGCAAGACCCTTCAGTTAGGGTAAAACAGGATAGTATGGTACTAAATTGGGTACAAACTACTTTAATAGGTAACGTTATCACAACTTCACCAGATGACTAAATACATTAAGAATAGCAAACATTGTTATGGCATGTTTTATAAAATTGTATGTTTAAGTATTTAAATGAGGTATCGTTCATTAAATATGGGAGAATTGCATATATTACTAGGCTGTCAGGAAAAAAAAGAAAAAAAAAAAAAAAAAAAAAAAAAATATATATATATATATATATATATATATATATATATATATATATATATATATATATATATATATATATATATATATATAATATGTAATCTACAGCATGAGCATATGTTTCAGTAAAAATTTTCAGAATACAGATATGACCAGATCTGTGTTTTATGTCTCAGGTCTCACTTTTAAAAAATAGCTGTCACCCCACTATTTGAGTTTACACTTTGTTGTATATTAAATTATATGCATATAATATATAGTTAGTCAAGACAAGTTTAGGTGTGAATAAACAAACAAATAATTAATTAAATAAATAAATGTACTGATTAACATCCCAGCTGTGATTGTTAAGGGTGAACATATGTATTGTATTTAAATATTGTTTTTCTTTTCATTAAAAAACAAAAAACAAAAACATGAATAAATACTATAAAAATCCTACATTCCCATTAATCTAAAAATTGACTGGTGCTTGAAAAAGCTCAATTTTTGCCTGTTGTGTTTCACCTTTATATAGTAAGGTAAACTATATAGTAAGGTAAACTATATAAACTGTAGTGTTCAAAGTGCAGGCAGTCTCTTTTTTTGGTGAATCTCCAATGAATCTAGTTTGCACTACAAATCCTCTTTAATGTTCTACTTAAGAGTAAACATCATATTTACTGCAAATATGAATCTTTTTGGCTGAACTTTTCATTTAATTAGTGTGCAGCTTATTTGTGGATTGTTATATATTTCTGATACAACCCTGCATTATCTCAAGTATCATATTTGGATTTAAACACACACACACACACACACACACACTTTTTTTCCCCTCTGAACTACAGGGTTCAGATAAGGATTAACTGTCACACTGTTTGATGCGAACCGTCTCATCTGGGGTTCTCTTCCATGTAACACGTTTTTTGAAATTCTAATTAGTCCCACACACTTCACCCAAACGAAATCGAATTATGTGGGAGATTTCTGCATGAGTAAAACATGCAGTGCAACGTGGGAAGTGAGGCTGTTAAGCTGTAGGTGGAATTGCAGGGCACATTTCGGCCGAACCGTGGGGCTCGCTACTTGAAAGGGGAATGATACAAGAACAAGAGGTGTACGTTTTTGAACTAAACATTTTTCTACCTCAGACATTTTCCAGTCTTTGGTATGAAGGAAGCAGATTCTTAATCACCATCTGTTGTGCTTCTTGCCTCTGTTTCTCCTTTCTCCTTTTTTAATGGCCATTCTGGAATATGGGTCAAAGACAAGATGTCCCATTTTGATCTTAGCGTCATAATAAATTTACAAAAGTAATTGTTTACACATATAAATAACACTAATAGCAAGTAAAATGTCTGTTTCAATGTATCAAATGAGTACTACGAAAATAAAATTTCAAAATGTGGTAAAAAAAAATGTTCCTTTATCATTTAGATGTGTATTTATGCAAAAAAAAAACAACGACATACTTCTGCATCAAAAATGTATATATATATATATATATATACACACACACACATATATATAATATATATACACACACACACACACACACACACACATATATATATATATATATATATATATATATATATATATATATATATATATATATATATATATATATATATATATATATATATATATATATATATATATTGTTATTGTATGTATGTATATATGTTGTTAATAGAGTACATATTCCTAATTTAGTATAAATTTTGTATACTTTAAATGATTTAAAATGTTTTAAGTTTTGTGATTATTTTTGTGTTTTTGTATTATTTTGTATTATTTTTGTGTATAGACAAGCATAATATTGAGAACAATTGTTCATTTTACAGTTTCTAAGCAAAAATATTTGTATAAATATAGATTATAAGGAAAATGTAGAGTTTGTTCTGTTATTTTGTCTTTATGCTCTCTTATTTGCATATTAATATTTTTTTTTCTCTTTCATACATATCTTTATATATATATATATATATATATATATATATATATATATATATATATATATATATATATATATATATATATATATATATATATATATATATATATATATATATATATATGTGTGTATTTTACAAATTTTATATTTTGCATTTTTTAGTTTTTTTGCATTTTACTATATAAATTAAATGGAAAAAAGTACATTGTTATTATTATTTTGTATTTTATTATTTTATTTTTATTATTATTATCCTTTTTTATGGTTCTTAACATCTCTAAGATTCTTTTTATGCATGACATTGCAAAGCAATTGTCTTAAATCTTGAACAAATTTTGTTGTGTACAATATTATTGTAATAAATAAATAATAACATTTTAGCAATTACAAAGCCCACCCGTTTTCTAAAATGACCCCAAGTCTTTTACAGTCACTTTAACAAATCTTGTTCTGTAAAGCCTCAGAAATGTCAGAAGCGTCCAGCATGTTTTGATTCAGAGAGGTCATCCCTCGTATCACACCTCTAATGTGCTTAACAGGAAAGCCAAGCCACTTCTCTCTCTTTTAAACTCTGTCCCTCCATCCCTGACCGTCAGCCTTAGGTCTCTCTACCACGTCTTACGTTTCCTACACGGTCTGAGCATGAAAAATGACACTGTAAAAGCTGTTTTATATATCATAATGAGCTTAAGAAATGCATTTTCCACTTGACTTGTTTTAACAACGACCAGAGCCGTAAGGACGAGCTGAATGTCAAAAAGCCTTTTGTTTCTCATATTTAGAGTTGCGCTATGAAGCGAATGTTAAACAATGAAAACAATGTTGATATTTCAAAGCACCAAAACTAACATGGTCATGACCCTAAAAGACCTGGCGCCTTTTTTGATATCTCTGCTAAAGACATGCCCCTATCTGCTGCTTGGTTGCAAGAGTGTTTTGGGACTGGTGTATGTGACAAAAAATAAAATAAATAAAAAAATAGTAAAAAAATAAATAAATAAATATATATATATATATATATATATATATATATATATATATATATATATATATATATATATATATATATATATAGTTACAAAATTTCAAATAAGATATTTTAATTAAATATAATTTGTGTACATTTTAACACTCAAAAAAAATCTGAATATTGGATTAAAGTTAAAAATACAATAATATTTTGAATTACAGTTTAAAGAGGATTTGTGAATGCATTTATATATATATACAGTATATATATTCAGTCAAGTCAGACTTTATTTCTAGAGCACTGTACAAACACAGAAGTGAGCCAAAGTGCTGTACAGAAAATATCAATGCAATCTCACAGCAATTTGTAACTTTTTGCTTTAGTGGCTAATTTACATGAATTTGTACAATCTAATTCATATAATTTAGTACGATTTTCTGATCACCCAATGACGGTTGGGTTTAGGGGCGGTGTTGGGTGCCACGCCTCCTTATTAAATTGTACATTTTCACATATGATTTAACAGGTGTGCTGCAGCATTTTGCACCATTTGCAAACGGGCAATAGCTGACCTGCTACTCCCAATTTACAGTGCATTAAAGTAATCTAACATAGTGGTCACAAAAGCATGAATTACTGTCTCAAACTGTTGTTATGGTAAATATTGCTTTATTTTCGCTAATTGTCTTAATTGATTCAACTCTTGCTCTAATCTGATTCAGTCAAATTTTACCCTCTAAATTTGTGACTATAGGCTTAATATGCTAAGCTAACAAGCACAAGTTAAATAGAGGAGTCCCAACGGTACCTTCAAAAACCATTACTTCTGTTTCGTTTTCATTAAAACTTAAATAATATAAAGATATGAACACATCTATGAAATTTGGTGATGCTAAAGTGGAGATGTATGGCTCAATGCAGGAGAAAAATAAATAATTTAACATCATCTTTAAATATATATATATATTGCAATTGAAATATGCAGACACAAATAAGTAAACAATCACAAAAGAAAAATGCACAACTTTGTTTTGGAAGTTTCATTACTCAATACTGAAAAAAAACCCCAAAATATTCATAAAAACCTCAAATTTTATGAAAGTCTCCAAAAAAAGAGGCTCAAATAGCAAATGGCATGAGCAGAAAAGGACACCCACCATCTTTTTTTCTGTTAACATACTTAGTTATGGGATTATCTTCCGCTTTTTCCAAAGCGAAAATTGGGTCTTATCTGGTCTGTATGACAGTGACTGCATCCATGTCAGCTGGACACAAGCGAGTTTGGGAGACAGAAGCAGGACCGGCCCTGAAGCGCTTATAATCCCAGCCGGATTACTGTAATCTCCCTCTCTTCATTTTTCAAAATCGGGATTTGTGGAAAGAAATGGTGACTAGATGCGGTTATTGCCACTGAGAGATGCACTGTGTGGCTTAAATATGCTTCTTTTGTGGCTCGGATCGCTTGATCTGTAGTTATGCTGAGCGCTGGAATTGAAAATCGCTGTAATTGCTCTCGGAAAGGATTTCGAGTATTCAAGACACAAAAGAAAATGCATGTTAAAAAATATCTGTCTGCTGAATGTAGCCTAATTTGCCCAGTGTTCCTGTTCATGCATTATAATAGCATTTCTTACACACTTTGCCGAGATGCTATTGGATCAGAAAAGTGTGTGGGTGGAAGTTTAATGTGAGTATGACTACAGTAGATGTGCTTAAAAATATTAATTTAACGTCTGTCTGTGTTTTATACTGCAGCCGAATGTCTTCAAATAAAAATTTTGTTTCTTTTTGGGCAAAGTAAGATCAGTAAACTTGTTTATGGCGATAATAAAATATTAAATAATGAATATAAACTCAATTACTTTACTCAGGCCATATCCAACTTGAATAGCTATCACAACAGTTGCTTTTTTATGGCCATAAACAATACAGTACTAATGTTGTGTTCATGGTTTCTGTATCCTAAAAATACCACATACTACTGTAAGTAAATACACATGGTCACACTTTATTTTGATGGTCTGTTTGTTGAATTTAAGTGACATTGCATCTGCATGCCAACTAATTCTCAATAGATTATAAGTAGACTGTTTGGTTGGGGTTAAGGTTAGGGTTAGGGTCAGTGTAAGTGGACATGTACTTGCACAGTTTCTTAGTCACTTAAATGTCTGTTTAGCAGCACTATCAACAGATGTTAAGCAGACAGTCTACTAATTCTCAAATGGACCATCAAAATAAAGTGTTACCATACATATCCTTTTCTCAAAACTGTCAACAGTTTACGTATTGTGCATAACAATATGCAGATAAATCACACGCAATGTACATACAAAGCACATACATGACATACAAACACATTTATATGTTTCTGTCCTCTTGTGTCAGTATTTATGTACCCTGACTTTCTGAAAACTCCAAAGAAAATTAAAAATATTATTGTTTGGGTGCACTTGCCAAATAAAACTCATTCTGATCCTGATTCTGAAATAAATGTATATATATATATAATTTAGTCTCGGAATAAGCAAAATATACAACATAATAAAACTTACACCTGTTACTTGTTCATATTGATAAACCAAAACAAACAAACACATTTTTTTTATAATAAAGTTATAATATTTAAAAAAAAAAAACTCATAGGCCTTAAACAAGCATAAAATCATTACATTTATTTATTATTTTGAAATTGGTAATATTTTTAAAATATTACTTTTATTATTAATACTTATGAGAATATCACATGGATATTTTTTATAATTTTAAATTATTATTTAAAAGTAGTTTTTTGCCCTGTATTATTATTTGTTTCCGTATATTAACTTTTTTAACCATGCAACAAAATTCAAAAGATAAAAAAAATGAACATCAATGCATTGAGTTTTACCGTTACAGGATTTTCTATTCTGCCTTTTCTCAAAACCAAATGTCTTATGAATAAAATAAAATAAAATAAAATAAAATAATATAAAATAAAATAAAATAAAATAAAATAAAATAAAATACAATAAAATAAAATAAAATGAAATAAAATAAAATAAAATAAAATAAAATAAAATAAATATGTAATTAAATTTAATAAAAACTAAAATGAAGTAAAATTTATATAAAATTAAATAAAGGAAAATAAAAAAAAATAAAAAAATTCTTTGATGCCTCAACATAGGCATATGCATTCACCATCTCTAAGGAATATTAGCATATTATATTTGATTAAAACGTAAAAGTGCAAACAAGCATTCAGACATTCTTAAAAGTGACCGACAGTCTCTAAAGTTCACTTCGGGACAATGAGATCACTAGCATCTTGCATGAGCATTTAGGACATCCTCAGATTAGACTTGGGCATTAATAGTGATTTTAAACCCTTAAACAACGGAAAGCGGTGTGTGTGTGTGTGTGTCGTGGCTATTACATTTAAAAGGCTCCTGTCAAATCCAGGCTTAGATAAAAACGCATGACCTGCGGAGTCTGCTCGGCTCACTGTAATTAATCTAGATGGATATAACTCTGACCAGCAAATGTCTAGAGTCGTGTGGCGTTAATTTCAAAGGAAGCAATTAATTTTTCAAAACTTTTAACCAGGGGTCTGAGGGCTGGAAGCCGGAAATGAGCAGTGCTGACATTTGGTTTGTAAAGGCGAGACACTGGAGGAAAAATCACACCCATCTGTTTTGAGATTTGGGCCTTTTTTTAGCTTAAAGGGATAGTTCAACTAAAAGTGGAAACCTGTGTGAATTTCTTTTGTTGAACATAAATTAAGATATTTTGAAGAATGCTGGAAACCTGTAACCATTGACTTCCATAGTATTTTCTTTCCTACTATGGAAGTCAATGGTTACAAATATGTTGTTGCACATCACCAGTCAAAAATATTAAAACAGTAGGATTTTTTAAATGTTTTAAAAGAAGGCAATTCTGCACACTAAGGTTGATGCAAATGCTAATACGATTAGTAATAAATAAATAAATGAATAAATAAAATAAGAATTTTGAACCTTACTTAATAACATAACATAATGCATTATTTTCATTTTTAAACATATTTATTAAAGTAATGGCTCATTTGCATAAATTACCATACTGTTTAAAAAAAATTGTGATAGAAAAAATAATAAAAAATAAACCTGATTTCATTCAATTTTCAGATTTTTTGCGCAAGAAATTCATACAATTATTTCATATTTGATAAAACAATGCCTCATTTGCATTTTATTTTTGCTTATTAAAGCGATGCCTTATTTGCATGATTAAACATATCATTTGAATAAAATTTGTAATACTAAAAAGCCTAAAGTTATTAAATAAATAAACAAGAATTTTGAACCGGACTTCATCCATGGTTCAATCTTTTTGTCCTATAAATGTTTGCAAACTACTTCATATTTAATTAAACAATGCCTCGTTTACATAATCAAACCTAGCATTTGGAAGAAAAAAAAAACATGGAAAAATGTATAAATAAATAAACAAAAATTCTGAACCAGACTTCATTTAATTTTTTGGTATTTGCTCAAGAAATTTATGCAAATCACTGCACATTTATTAAAATAAAGGCTCATTTGAATTTTAAATATGCTTATTTATGCAATGACTTATTTTCATAATTAAACATATCATTTGAATAAAATTTAGATTACAAAAAAAGTCTAAAATTAATAAATAAATAACCAAGAGTTTATGCAAAAATGTATCCAATGTTCAATCTCTTTTATGCTAGAAATATATGCAAACTACTTTATATTTTATAAAACAATTGCTCATTTGCATAATTAACCATATAATTTGAAAAAAAAGTGTAATACAGTCAAAAATGTATGAATAAATTTTTAAAATGGAACCTGGCTTCATCCAATTTCCAATTTTTGTGCAATAAATTTATGCAAATCACTTCATATTTATTGAAACAATGGCTCATTGCAATTTTAAACATGCTTATTAATGCACTGACCCATTTGCATAATTAAACAAAGAAATTGAATAAAACATGCAATACAAAAAAGTCAAAAATGTATAAATAAACAAGAATTTTGAACCTTCATCCAATGTTCCCATTTTTTATGCAAGAAATGTATGCAAACTACTTCATATTTATTCAAACAATGCTTCATTTTGCATAATTAAACATATAATTTGAAAAATAACTTGTAATACAAAATTTAATAAATAAATAAGCAATCATTTCGAACCTGACTTCATCCGATTTTCAGACTTTTGCTCACGAAATTTTTGCAAACTACTTGATGTTTAATAAAACATTGTCTCATTTGAATGCTTATTAAAGCAATTGCTCATTTGCATAATTAAACATATAATTTGAACAAAACATGCAATATAAAAAAGTCACAAATTTGTAAATAAACACGAATTTTGTGTCTGATCCAATCTTCAATTGTTTGTGCAAGATATGCAAACTACTTCATATTTAATAAAACAATGCCTCATTTGCATAATTAAACATATCATAAAAAATAAATAATTAAATAAGAATTTTCATCCCAACTTCATCCAATATTCAGATTTTTGTGCAAAAATTACTAGCAAATTACTTTATATTTAATAAAACAATGCCTCATTTGCATAATTAAACATATCATAAAAAATAAATAATTAAATAAGAATTTTCAACCCAACTTCATCCAATATTCAGATTTTTGCGCAAAAATTACTAGCAAATTACTTCATATTTATTAAAACTATGCCTCTTTTGCACATTTTTTATCAATCTCATTAAAGCAATGGCTTATTTGCATAATTAACATATAATTTAAAAATCTCGTAATACCAAAAAAGTTCAAAATAAATAAACAAAGCAATAATTTTGAGCTTGACCTCATCCAATGTTCAATCTTTTTACGCCAGAAATACTGTATATGCAAACTACTTCATGTTTAATAAAACAATGCCTCATTTCCATTCTTAATTACCATTTCCATACCATTAAAATGAATTTATAATGATTTTTTATTGAGTCTTAATGTAGTCAGTCAACAATTGGGAAAGAAAAGTGCTAACCATTAGTTCATATTTTGACCCTTTTTACCTGCAGACTGACCAAAGGCAGCTAATTGAATTTGATCACTCTATAATGCACCAGAGAAATGACCCAATCAATGCTCAGGCCATTCTTCGTCTCTGCTCAATATAATGAATACGTCGCTCGACAGTCTGATTATTTTTCGTATTCATTCTAGTCGGCTGTGCAAAAACACTAGGGTAACTCGTCCAGCTCTTGTTTGTTATGTAGTTGTAAACATTGATCGCTCTTTGTTTATGAAGCTTTATTGTGTACATTTCGCAAATGCTATTCCACCCAGGGGTCTTGTGTTCAAACAGCCAAACAAACAGATGCGGACGAATAAAAAAAGGGCTCTGTTTGCCCTTGAAACCTTTGATTCTCGATGGCCCGTCGTGTCAGATGGCTGTTTTACACTCAATTAGGGAGTCGGGTCTGTTTGCAGTCACTGTTTGGTTTGTTTAGTTTGCTGTGAAAGTTTTCTTCTGGGGTGTGAATCCTGTGGACTTTGTGTGGACGCTGTGTAGTGACTCTGTATAAATAGATATGAATTATGGAAGCATCCCATTGGTTACATTTGATGAAACTCATTTCTTAATAGATCAGGTTTTAATCTGAAAAATAAACTGAAATATATATTTTTGATATTAAATGACTTAATTTTAATTCTAAAAATATCAAAATTTAAATACAAATGGATTATTTATTCATTATTTTTTGATAATTTTATTTTATTTTTAATTTATGCAATAAAATATGATTAGGTCACCATCTGATAAACACTCACCGGCCACTTTATTAGGTACACCTGCCCAACTGCTCGTTAACACAAATTTCTAATCAGCCAATCACATGGCAGCAACGTAATGCATTTAGGCATTTAGTTTTATTGCATTCAATAAAAACAACAACTACAAAAAAAACTAGTTATAGATATACCAGTTGAAGACAAAATGATTATTTATTACAAAAAAAAGATTGGAAGAAGTAAATTTTTAAGGGGTTAAATAATATTAATTATTTATTATTATTATTATTATTTATTTATTCATTTTTTTACATTATTATTTATTCATTTTTTTTCATAGAACAGTTTTCAGTCTGAAATTTCACCAAGGGCGATGCGGTGGTGCAATAGGTAGTGCTGTCGCCTCACAGCAACAAGGTCGCTGGTTCAAGCCTCGGCTGGGTCAGTTGGCGTTTCTGTGTGGAGTTTGCATGTTCTCTCTGCGTTCGCGTGGGTTTCCTCTGGGTGCTCCGGTTTCCCCCACAGTCCAAAAACATGCGCTATAGGTGAATTTGGTAGGCTAAATTGTGCATAGTGTATGAGTGTGAATAAGTGTGTATGGATGTTTCCCAGAGATTGGTTGCAGATGGAAGGGCATCTGCTGTTTAAAACATATGCTGGATAAGTTGGAGGTTCATTCCGCTGTGGTGATCCCAAGATTAATAAAGGGACTAAACCGAAAAGAAAATGAATGAATGAAATTTCACCAAAAAAAGTGACTAAAATATGATTTTTTAAAATGTAGTATAACTTAAACAATTGTTTAGTTATTTATAATTTAGAACATTTGATCAAAATTCTGTCTTTATTATTGCTGTTTCATTGCAGTTGGATTATTACTGTTTATTTAGTAAAATAGTAATATTAACAATTACAAACAACAAAAATTTTGAATATACCCATTAAAGAAAAAAAACAATTTATTACAAAAGAATATTGCAAGAAATAATTTCTTAAGGGGTTCAATAATATATATATATATATATATATATTTATATATATATACAGTACACATAATTGTTGTCGTTGTTGTTGTTGTTGTTGTTGTTTACAGCCAAAAGAAAAAAATAAGAAAAACTATAGAATATTTTCTAAACAAATATTAAAATATAGGAGGAAATACTCAGACAAATTGCATTTTTCTCTAAACATCACTTAATATCAATAAATAATTTCAGAGGAGAGCTATCATTTTTACATATTTTTCTCCTTTTATATACATAATATATAAAAACTAAAAGAAATCAATCGATAAATACAGTGATCCAGTATACACATTTGTCTTCAAATAGTAATTGTAGACTTTTAACCGAGTGTTTGTGTGTAAATGATAAACCTGTGCTAAATATATCCTCGCTCCTGAAGAGTGTCGAGTTTGTCAGTTTTGAAACTATATATATTTGTCCACTTGGCAGACCAGCAAGGTGAAATTGGATGATTTTTCTTCATGCTCTTCTCCTCGTAGTGTTTGTATTGTCAGACAGCAGAGGGCACAAATCTGGCACAGCCAAATACCCAGATGCATTTCACAATGACGCTGGAAAGGCAGATGGGCATCCATGCTGCATAAGCATCCCTTCCTTTCCCTCCTCGGTTTGTCCTGTAAACACACACACAGGTTTGCTGGTCTTTTCTTCATTTGTCTCTATTGAAAGCAGGCACCGTGAAAACACTCCAGAGAGGCTGCTGAAGATTCACTGAAATAGATGAGCTGTTTTCTGCTGCTCTCTTGAGGGAGTCTGCTTTACCTTTAAACATGCTGCTTTACACAAAGAGGTTTACTTTGGTTTAGGTTTTTTTTTTTTTTTTTTTTTTTGCTGTTCTGATTGGGAGTTTAGGAAAAGTTTTAATGGCATGTGATGAGTACTGTACTGTATGGGTTTGGAAAAGGAGTTTCTTAACTGTTATTCGAGGATTAGAGGTTTTTAAAGTTTATTTTCAAGTGTTTGATATTATAGGCGATTCAAGTCAGTTGTTGTAGGAGCTCCACACAAGTCCAAAAACATGCGCTATAGGTGAATTGGGTAAGCTAAAATTGTCCATAGTGTGTGTGTGTGTGTGTGTGTGTGTGTGTGTGTGTGTAAATGAGTGTGTATGGATGTTTCTCAGTCATGGGTTGCAGCTGGAAGTGCATCCGCTGCGTAAAACATGTGCTGGATAAGTTGGCGGTTCATCCCGCTGTGGCGACCCAAGATTAATAAAGGGACTAAGCCGAAAAAAAAAAAAATGAAAGAATTAGTATTAAATACTACAGTTAATCGTTGTAAATATTATTAAAAAAAAACAATATTCAAATACTTTGATTATTATTATTATTATTATTATTATTATTATTATTATTATATAATACAATTAACATTAGTACAGATTATAAATTAAAATAATATTTAAATACTTTCATATTATTATTGTTATTATTATTGTTACTATTTTACTATTTACTATTAATATAAGTACAAAATAAAGTACAGTTTTTTTCAAATACTTATAATAATATAGCATTATTATTATTAATTATTATTATTATTATTATTATTATTATTATTATTATTATTATTATTATGCACTACAATTAACAATAGTAAACTATAAATTAAAATAATATTTAAATACTTTCATATTATTTTTATTATCAATGTTATTTTTCTCATTATTCTTATTTATTATTATTATTAATAATAATAATAATAATAATAATAATAATATTATTATATACTACAATTAATAATAGTAAATATTATAAAATAAAATTATATTATATTATTATTATTATTATTATCATCTGCATCATTATTAACCGTAAAATGAAATAAAACTATATCGTTTTATTATTGATATAAAAATGATATTTTATTATTTATTAATTCAATAATCTTCATTTTTACTTTTTTTATATATATATATATATATATATATGCGTACTCAGTCATGATTTCTTTGAAAAGCCTTTATTCAAGTTATCATTCATCAATAAAAAAGCATCTGGTGTCTTAAAAAATAAAAGTATGTTAAAGTGTACAGAATGCAAAAAGGTCGAAAACAGCTGAATCTCATATGGCTAGGAACAATCTAGAAATCAGTTTTTGGAAAATCCAAAGTACTCTGCATATTTTTGGCTAATGGCTCCAGACGCAAGCGTGCAGATGGAAGCCAAGCACATCGCTGCTAACACTCGATTGACGCATTACCACAAACCACGGTCCAGTGCCCTCAATTAGGAGTTAAACACTCAATTAAAACTAGCATAAGTTTAGCAACAGCCATAAGTAGTGCTGGTCATTAGCGGTTTGCTAGCCTGTAGCATGTAACAGCTGGACTGCATCTGAAAAACAGCAGAAACCTAGCATAGCAGTATAAATTAAACTCACCTGATGGTGTGTCTCATTAAAGCCATGACCTAAACTTGTAAAAAAAAATGTCAGTGTGCAAATTGGCAGGCGAATGTGTGATCAGTACTACTGTAATGTACTTTTTATTAGCTTTTAGCTGTTGGTACAAAGTGTTTATTTATAGCGGCTCGCAGCAACATCGTTGGAACGAACAGGCGATGTTGGCTGCCAAAACTGTGTTGTGTTTTTCATGATTGTGGATATTTGCAAGTTGGATGCGTCTGATGAAGTTTGTGCTAAAGACACACGGTATGCTAATAGAGGATAAATAAGCAGGCTGTGTGGAGTCATGCCTGACCCAGCACTGGCACAGCTAGCGGACACAGCTAGCGTAATCTCGGAAAAGCCTGGATTTAGAGCCTCTCACTCAGACGCTCTCTCCAGGGGCAGTTTGCATACAGCCAGGATGTTGTAAAACACTTCCCCGGAAAGTGCTCTTATCAACCTTTTAAAAGGCAGACGCGTGGAGGTCATATTCCTGTGATTCCTGTCGCTGCCAAGGGCACGCTGGCCCTGCTATCGAAATTAACCATCATCCTCTGTTCTGGCACCCCCTGCGCTTATGTTATTAATAGACGATGGCTTTTTTAAACTCTTTTTTTTTTTTGATAATGCCTGATTTTTGTATTCTGGGAATTCTGAACTGAATTTGAAGCTGCGTTTCAGCTGGAAATGCTACAGCTACTTACATTGGAGTTGTGGTAAAGTGTTTTTTAACAAGTGTTTTCGAATTAAAGGGATAGTTCACCCAATAATGAAAATTATGTCAGGAATTTTTTCAACACAAAAGATGATACTTTGAATAATGCTGGTTGAATAACCCATCGACTTCCAGTATATACATGTTTTTCCTACTATTGAAGTCAATGGGTGCCAGCTACCAGCATTGTTCAGTATATTTATCTTTTGTGTTCAACAGAAGAAAGAAACTTTAGCAGAAAAAAGATTTAAAATGATATGATGGGGAAAGTGAATGATGAAATAATTTTCATTTGTGGGTGAACTATCCCTTTCAAAACTGAGAACTTTTACTGCATTTTTGCCATTCATTTGCATAACATCTTTTTTTTTTTTTTTTTACTTTTTTTTTTATGAATACTGTTTGTAATATATAAAATAAATGCAATTTTATGAACATATTTGTATTAAGTGCTTAGTTTGTACTTGACAAGAAAAACAACAATGTTTACTACAGGAATGTGTTTGCGAAGGTTTTTTTTTAAATTAATTTATTTATTTTTTTACAAAGCGACATCGCCACATACTGATCTGGAATGCATGAATGCATCTTTTTAATCATTTAACAGTGCAGTGTAAGCAGGTAGATTGGATTTTCACCTGTTAATGCGAATCACACATCTGTAGTGAATGACGTCAACTCTGATGCTTTCATTTCACAACAGACTTCAGCAGAGTCGCAGACCTTAAATCTCATATACGAGGACAGAAAAAGCTTTTATATCACCATGCAGCACAAGTATTTAAGCATCTTTAATGAGAGAGAGAGAGAGAGAGAGAGAGAGAGACAGACAGACAGACAGACATCGCAACATTGCCTCACAATATAAGAAAAATAAAGCATGCATCACATGCATAAATCACGCCATGAACATTAATTAGCTACTGGTTTAAAAAAAGCCAAGAATAAAAGATGGCAAAATGAGAACTTTTCTGTCATAAACTATAGCAACAAAAACTTATTAAAAAGAAAAAAAAGAAACCATGCAAACAGAATAAATACAAGAATGGAAAAAAAGCGCTTTTTTTTATTATCAGCTGTCAGTCAGCACCCACTCTTTTTTTTCTGGTCATTGCACCTTTTGTCAGTGTAAATGCAGACTATCGGATACCAGTCGTCTTTAAAAGATGATAAATCTAAGCAGGTCATCAAAAAAATCAGATACTGCCACAAAATCCGATTTGATCATCAAGATCTGCTGTGTAAATAATCTGAAATTCTACGACATCTTCCCTATCCACCTTCATGATCTTCCTGAAGTATAGCGCAGTATTGACGGGAAAGAGCTGGGCCAAAAAGTAACAAACAAATCAAACAAAATAAAAATTTACAAAAATCACAAAGTTCTCAGAGTGAGCAAAAGTAATGCAAAATTATTTTACAAAATGAAAGTTAAACAAAAACAACGCAAAACAAAATCATGTCAGCAAAAGCACACAAAAACGTGCTCTCCTCTCTGCTCTTCCTGACGTCCTTTTTATGTGACTGCGCCAAGTCGCCCAATAATGATAGACCGGTCTCCTGACCAATCAGCTGCCGTGAAGGAGGACCTAACAAAAATGACAGGCACAGAGAGAGTGAGAAAGAGAGAGAGAGAACGGGAGGCAAAAATACAACCAATATACGTCTACGGCCGTAACAAGCGGAAAAGCCAGTCAGTAGAGTTTGCTATTTTCCATTTATATATTAACAAATACAGTTGAAGTCAGAATTATTAGCCCCCCTTTGAATTTTCTTTTCTTTTTAAAATATTTTCCAAATGATGTTTAACAGAGCAAGGAAATTTTCACTGTATGTCTGATAATGTTTTTTTCTTCTGGAGAAAGTCTTATTTGTGTTATTTCGGCTAGATTAAAAGCAGTTAAACATTTTTTTAAACCATTTTAAGGTCAAAATTATTAGCCCCTTTAAGCTGTATTTTTTTTTTCTTTGATAGTCTTCAGAACATAACCCTCATTGTAGAATAACTTGCCTAATTACCCTAACCTGCCTAGTTAACCTAATTAACTTAGTTAAACTCTTAAATGTCACTTTAAGTTGTATAGCATTGTCTTTAAAATATATCTAGTCAAATATTATTTACTGTCATCATGGCAAAGATAAAATAAATCAGTTATTAGAAATGAGTTATTAAAACTATTATGCTTAGGAATGTGTTGAAAAAAAAATCTTCTCTCAGATAAACAAAAATTGGGGAAAAAACTGAACAGGGGGCTAATAATTCAGGGGGGCTAATAATTCTGACTTCAACTGTATGTTGCAGTGTTGACATGTTCATTGCATATAATTCAGAATAAACTAAACTATTTGCTTACATAAAATTATATGCGTGTTCATTACAATGGAAATTATTACAAGTTGATAAAAAAAAAACACCTAAATTGTTTTGCATTTTCTGATTTTTTTTATTTTTTTTATTAAAAATCCATTTTCCATTCATATATTAGCAAAATATTTTAATTCTAAGACTATTCAATACATATGTTTCATCATTAAGCAGTTCTTTAAAATATTGTAAAAATCTCATCTCTTCTCTTTCTTGTGAATCCAATCTCGTGTCTCATCTCGTTTCATGGAGTATAGCATCTACTGACCAACAAACAGTTGTATAATGCGCATTTATATATATATATATATATATATATATATATATATATATATATATATATATATATATATATATATATATATATATATATATATATATATATATATATATATTAGTGGATTCTATATCCATGCACAAGTAAAGTACTTGAAAGACAACAATCATATGACTTTACACGCGCTTGCTGTGTTTCTTTACAAAGTGACATCGCCACCTACTGGTTTGGAGTACTTAATAGTGAGTTATTATTAATTTTTGTGGATCGAGAAGTAAATGTAGAAGGAAACCATGAACACATATCCAGTCTTCATGTACACATTACTCCAAGTTACATAAACACTCACATAAACCCACGTTTGGCTTGAATTTACAAACGATTCAAAGCAATTACAACTTTACCTGTGAAGCATTTTAATCACTGATTTAGCCTTTGATTTGACTTCTGCATCTGTGCTTTTTATCTATAGCTGTGGTTGAAAGACGCGCTCCGTACTGCGATAGAGTCTCAACAAAGCTTCATAAAGGTCATGAGGGTACAGGGAGGCCTACGTGACCTTTCACACAATCCCACAATCCCCTCCTGCTGGGACTTTACCGTCTCGTTTCATCATTTCAGCATCACACATATCTCCTTTTGAAGTCCAGCAGTGCGTTGAAGAAGAAAAAAACTATCTCTCTCTCCAGCAAACAGACATTGTTTTATGGTTTAAGGTTTTCGAAGCAAAGAACAAAATTCCAAAGATAAACACCTGCTATTGCACTTTTATTATATAGCATTTCTCTCTCTTTCTTTCACATAAAACATCCCAGATCTGTTTGCATCTTTTAAATGCCTTTGAAACAACAAGTGCGATAACACTTTTATATACAGAGTACATGTGGTAATGTCAGGCATAAAAGCGTATGTTAGTAATAAAGAACGTTTCTGCACCGCATTACTGTACCATCAAGATGTCTAAGAGGGTTTATGATGGTGGAGGGAAAGCGAGAGAGAGAGAGAGAGAGAGGAGAAATGATCCAGTGCATTAGTCTCTCTCAGTCTCGCGTTTAGCCGTGTCAATATTGTCTGGACCACAGCTGAGTCCAGATTCTTTTCCGTTCCACTCCGTATTGACCGTGAGTTGCTGCGCAAACACGCTTTGGCAACATTGATGTAACATTGAATTGAGTAATTGAAACCCATAGGAGAGAGATCAGAGAGGGGGGTATCGGTTTTTTGCTTTTCTTCAGCCACTGAAGAGAAAGACAGACTGAAAGAATGAGAGAGAGGCAGGAGGGGATATAATAAAGAATGATAAACTGTTAAAGTTTACTTACTAAATCACTTCTTATTACTGAACTTTTTACTGTTTTTACTTATTACTGATTGATAGACGTTGAAGCGCATAATAATGATAGGTATGAAGATAAGATAACTTTGTTTAGTATTGTTACTGAAGGCCCACGTGGAATCTGCGTGCAGCCGACAAATCTGCAGCCACTGCGTGATGCTATTATGCCAATATAGACCAAAAAATCTTTGAGGACTATTTCAAGCACCTTGTTGAATCTATACCACGAAGGATTAAGGCAATTCTGAAGGCAAAAGGGGGTCCAACCCGGTACTAGTAAGGTGTACCTAGTAAAGTGGCCGGTATAAATAATAAAATTAAATATAATGCACTCTCAGCAACACAATAATGAGCACTGCAGACAGTAAGCAGTGAATATCCCATTGCATTGCTATACTTCCTTTTATTTACCAGTTAGAGTCAGTCTAAAATAAATGTAATTAGCTTCTATTAAGAACAATAGTTGTGAATGGGATGCTCCCCGATGGATAGAGAAGGTTGTGTGTGTGGGTGAGCGTTCAGAGCCTTTAACAACTTCAACAGATCTTCTCTTTTTTTTACACCACACACACACACACACACACACACACACTCCCTCTTATTCGCTCCATTTTTTCTTCTGCCGTGCTGCTCCACTTGTATTTGTATCTAACAGGTCATTAAGTTCACAAATGTGCAATTGAGTGTTTTGGATGTTTAATTAGCATGTTTCCTTGACTAATTAAAATGCACAAATCTACGGATTAAAGCTCCCCTCCTTTTCTCCATCTCTTCCACCCCCCCTCTTTTTTTATGAATAATTAATCAATCTCTTTCACCAGGAGATTCTGTCGCACACCAGGACACATTTCAGTGTCGCGCAAGACGTAAACTCTTTTCCTTTTCCCCTTCACAGACAGACAATTTTCCTGCTGAGCCCAATTACATGGGTAACAGGCAGCAGTTTGTTCAAAGGTAAGGCCTATTTAACAGTTTTCTCAGCGTTATTTGTTTTTTTGCACACAGACGTTCTTCAGATAAGAGCTAAGAAGCCATGCCAGGGTTAATCTGTTTGATCTTTTTTTGGTCTTGTTGTTTTTTGGACTTGTAGCAGCTCTACGTTCAAAGATCCAGAGCGTGCCAGTCTCAGAGACAGCGGACACGGTGACAGCGACCAAGCGGACAGCGATCAGGACACTAATAAAGGCTCCTGCTGTGACATGTCTGCTAAAGAAGCGCTCAAGATGAAGGCCACTGGACTCAAGCCTCAGCCACTTGAACAGGGTGAGTCCTTCAGCATTAGCAACTTCAGTAGCAAACAAAACCGTCTGTGTGCTTTCACAGTCTTTTCTTTTGCCTTTTGCTCTTTGTTACTGGACATCCTAAAGTACGTGTCTTGATTTATTCAGGTTTTAAGTTGTCTTCACATGGTATGTTTCACAAACGGAGAACACTTTTGTGTCTCATTTTGTTCACAAGAGATACAATCTTGTTTTTTTTTTAGTCCTTGATTTTCCACCTTTTAGTCCTTCTTGACTGTTTCCAACAATTAATATCATATATGGGTCAATGACAAGGCGTCCCATTTTGGTGTCCGCATTAAAAATTATATTTAGAAAAGTGACTTTATATACATAGAAGGCATTTCAATTGAAAGAAAGGTGCCTAATTGCTTGTTTCAAATAATGTTTGTGAAAAAAAAGTTAAATTATTGGTGAAATAATGTTTGAAATATATATAACAGAGTTAAATATGATCTATATGAATCAGTTATGAATTTTTTACATATTTCAAAGAACAGAAAAGTAAAGTAAATAACAAATAATCAAAACAACCAAATAATTAAGCAATATTAACAGTGTGCTTATTATACCGAACAGCAAGATGAGCTTCAAAGTACATATAATAAATAAAGCAAATGGACAAACCATTTGTGTGTGTGTTCCTATGAGGCCACAGGATGAGTGCCTTAGTCTGCAATCGGCTACTGTCTGAGCTGGGGTATTTGCATGAACAATCTGATTGGCTGACGCTGCCATTGGCGCTTGAAAAGTTCAGAATTTACCAACTTCTGCAGCGAGCAACGCCACGGAAGT
This sequence comes from Danio aesculapii, assembly GCF_903798145.1. NCBI lineage: Eukaryota > Metazoa > Chordata > Actinopteri > Cypriniformes > Danionidae > Danio > Danio aesculapii. Next base: position 33,037,685 of record NC_079445.1, on the reverse strand, counting down.
GTCGCCGACGGATCCACAATGCAGTTCGCCAACGCCTAACATCTCCCATTTAAAATGAACGGAAAGTGTTGACGCTGACGCCCCATGTGAATTGGGTGTTAGTGTTCCACCAATGATGAAATACAGCTGCATCGCACTGCTACGAGTGAGACCCTGCGTTAATACAACAGTTCGATGGCATAATCATGTGTATAAAAAAGTAAATCAAACACAGAGACTCTAAAAACTCTTTTGTATAAGGAACTACTTTTACCCACCACATCTGCAGAAACTGTTGTTTCCCATGCGCTAAATCCGATGCTCCGAAATTATACATTTTTTAAAATAGGCACTATCCTTATAAATAAACTGCATAGTTGCAATCTAAACAACTACATTCTCGACTAAAAAAAGCCTCAAAAGTACATTATGTTGTCCAACAGCAGCAATATTTGTCAAACTGTAGAGTGTCCTCTGCTTGTCGCTGTATATGGTCGGAGTAATACACAAGGGTGAAGAGGATGTACTCGTGCTGTTATTTGCAGAATATCACACAGTTATCAGCCAATCAGATTCAAGAACCAGACAGAACTTTTGTATAAATATTAATATCACACTGTTAACAATTTCTTGTAGAATCTACAGTAACTTACTGGCAGCAGTTCACCAGTACCTTACCGTAAATCAATTACAGCGAGACTGTATTTACACATACTGTATAATACTGTTAACATTAAAGCATCATTTACCTTGCTCTATATATATTTAAAGTATTGTATATTTTTACCGTAAAATATACAGTAATTTTCACAATGCAAATTTTAAAAAGAGTAACACACCGCATTACTGTCCTACAGTAAAATTCAGTTCATATTAAAGGTAAACACTGTGTAATTTACAAAAAAAAAAATGTTACATGGCACAAAAACAATATCCGTTGTTGTTGCTTTTAATATAATTGTAATAATATTAAATAATGTTTAAAAAAATTTTAAATCCTTTAAAAAAAGAAACATTTTAATTTGAGCAAATAATAAAAAGCTTGGTTTTTGAATAAGCAAGTTTGTTACGTACATTGTTAGTATACCTACAACACATCTCTGTATTTAATATCTTTATTTGCCCTTGAACATTGTACCCTGTTTGTATGACGTGTCATCTCTCTCACCCTCTCTTTCTGCTGTTTCTCAAGTCCCTTCCTCAAACTATGCTTTCAGTCCTTTCAGTGAGTCCTCAATCAGTCATTGGTTTGCTGACCTCACCGTGGTTGATTCTTCACACTTTCTCACTCTCATTTTCCAAACAGCTCCTACTCTTTCGTCCATTTTTTTAGCTTTTCACTATCTTCCATCCTTTAAACTCTTATTTTCCTTATCCTTTCATTTCCCCCCCTCTCTCGTATTCCAACCACGTTCTCAGTTTATCAAAGCAGGCAGGCCCATTATGATTTTATAAGCCAAACCACTCTAGCCATGCCATTTAGTGAGTGCCGGTTCGGCGCTGGGAGGGCGCTTCCTTAAAATTTTGATAATGGAACACGGAAAATGACTTATCCAACAGGCCATGTCACATTCTCCACCTGATTAAATATGAAAAATTATTCCGGGTCCCTCACGGCCAGACAAATTAGTCGTGACACGGGTAGAACAATAACTTGAGATAAGAAAGCAGTCCCATGTTCCCTTTCCATTGCATTTGCTCAGGAAGGAAGCATGTAAGGATGGTTTTATTCATCTATACCCGGGTCTGCTGGGTCATGTTGAAGACTATTACACCAGGGCCGTCTGCCTCAAATGACAATCCGAGGAGAAGAATAAAAAAACATGAGAGAAAGAAGAGAATAAATGGGCCACAGAAAGCAATACATCAAATATAATGGCACAATTAATCAATAGAACAGAGGGGAATCTGCCGCTATCTGAGCCGAGTACGCCAAGCCTGTCTGCCTTGATTTGGCTTGTGTGTATGTGTGTGTGTGCGTGTGTTTTCATTTGGATTCAGGAATAGACCGAATGCACTGGCAAGAGAAATTGGCCAATTAAAGAGACCCATATGTTTCATATTTTGAGAATGTAGTCATTTAATGGTGCATGGGAACGGTTGGAGAACGGCTGAAATTAGCTGGTTTAACGGTGTGACTCACTTACACACACAAAGATAAGAGCCCAAGCCAAAATAGTTGCATGTCCAACAAGCTTTATAATAAGCTAAGCCACAAGTAGTGAGCAAAAATGACAAGAAATAGTGATTTTAGACTTGTTTTATCCTTGTTGTTATTTTTTTTGCATGTCACATTGGCAGTCGGAGTTAATCGTTCACTGAACCGATTCATTCAAATGTTTTAATTAATTTAGACATAATAAAAAACGCCATTGTGTAAATCAATTAACAACTTATTAATTTAAAAAAGGAATAATATAGCTGACTCTCTAGTGAATCGTTTAGCGAATTGATTCATTGTTTCAAGCTCAAAGCAGCTCACTGTTGATGAACAAATCACTGAATCATTTACTAATTTGAATCAATTCACTCAGAAACACTCATTTACACACACACGCACGCACGTGCACACACACACACACACACACACACACACACACACACACACACACACACACACACACACACACAAAACTGGCTTGGTGTAACTGATTTGTTTAGGAACTAAGCTTTTTTGTGAATCATTAAAGCAAATTGCTTTACCATATGTATTAGTAAATCATTGAATAATGTATTCAGTTAAACTGGTGCTTGATTGCTTGCTTATTTATTTATTTATTTATTTATTTATTTATTTATTTATTTATTTTTATTTAATTAATTAATGTATTATTTATAATTTAGATTTAATTTATTTATTTTTATTTGTTTATTTCAAATGTATTATTATTATTATTATTATTATTATTATTATTATTATTATTATTATTATTATTATTATTTGATTTATTATTATTATTATTATTATTATTATTATTATTATTATTATTATTATCATTATTATTGTTATTATTAATAATAATAATAATAATAATAATAATAATAATAATAATAATAATAATAATAATAATAGTAGTAGTAGTAGTAATAGTAGTAGTAGTAGTTGTAGTAGTAGTAGTAGTAGTATCAGTATTATTATTATCATCATTAAGAACAAAACGGCTCATTGTCTGTTTATAATTAGTGAATAATTATGTTAAATAATTTGTCAAAACAGATTCATTCAGGAAGATAAGTGAACATTTGCTCAACCGTATTTTTTACCCCTTAAAAACAAGATTTGTTTGCATATGGCTGTTTCTGTTTTGACTTTAACTAGAATTATTTCTGTTGGTGGAACAAAATACACAACTAACTATACATATTGTATCTAAAATGGCACTTTCTCATTGTTTTCTCTACTATGTGTCTATATTCAGCTGCATACACTAATAATAACATCACAGTTTTTTCTACCTGCAACTGCATTCAATAAAACATGCGCACTTAGCAACACAAGTACGACATACAGTAGTAAACAAAACTGTCATATTTTGCCCTAGCTCTAGATATTCAGCTATCCTATTAATCCGGTCACCTTTGATGAGTCTCCTTCCTCATATTGTGTTCTATTGAATATTGAAATCAATGTTCATGCTAGAAGACAGTTAACTGGAAATGGCTGTCTGTTTTTGCCAATATCACCCCAGAGAGCTGGGCATATCTTCTCTCAGACAGGCATACTTTAAACTCTCTTTCACACACAGATGACACATGACAGTCTAGAGGAAGCCCGGGCTAGTCTACAGATCCCCTGTGTCCTCTTGTAAGCATTATCACCTCCAACATTAGACCGTCTTCAGTACTGCCAGCGTCTAAATCTGCGTTAAAAGCCTTTGAAATGGATATTTTACAGTTGCTGTACGACTATAACAACATTGCAGTGGAGGGAAAGCTATGTTTCATGGTATGCAGCATATTATAGTTGTGTCTTTAGCAGGGAGTGTTATAGCGGTTAATAGCAGCAGGTTATGGACAGTGGATCGGCATGTGTGTGTGCGTTTGATGCATTATTAAGATATGTGCATTTTCTCTTTATATTTTCTTTGCTGTTCTGGGGTTTCTTGGTTTTGACTTATACACTATAATGCTGTGTTACATAGAATTTCTTTATATTACCCCAACACAAATCAATTAAGTTAACTGTTTTTACAAATTTAAGCGGCTTGAACATAAAACAATTACATTGTTCCCCAAAAAGACTCACATTGATTCACATAATTTTAAATAAGTAATTTGAACAAGTACACTGTAATGTAAATGCAGGGTTTCACACAAGTGATTTGCATTGGGACTACATGAAATAATTAAGTTAACTTACTGGTTTTTACAAATTTAAGTGGATTGAACATATAACAATTAAGTTGTCCCCAAAAAGAAACAAGAAATTGTGTTGTTTCAGCTCATTTTAAATAAGCAGTTTGAACAAAAAGCAAACATCATTTGTTTAGTATCCATATTAAAGTTTAGTAACTTACTAAAGTATCCATAATTACCATTGCTCACTTTTGCACTTAAAAACAATCAATACTGTGGGTGAAAAAAGCAGACTTAACATGGAGCTCTCTTTCTTGCACTCTCTGTAATGAGACACCTGAGCTTGTTTGTCTTTCACAGGTTTTGACAGTTCTCAGGCCAATTGTATTTGATGTTGTGAAGAGCAGACAGGAGTATTGGTTAGACCAATAACAAACTATTGGCTACACAGGCTCAAAAAAAACTAATATAAAAGACTGCATGTGTGGTTTTATTTTATTTTTAACAAGTATGTTACCAGTAAGCTTAATTTATTTTAAGTTTATTTTTTAAAAAGGATCTCAATTTGATGATGTGTGATTTTGGTCCACAAAACCAGTAGCGAGAAATCCATTGTGTGGGTCAAAATTATAGATTTTTTTTATACCAAAAAATTATTTGTTATTATTATTTGTATATATCATGTTAGATTAAGATATTTTGTCAGTTTCCTATTGTAAATATATAAAAAACTTTATTTTTTTATTATTAATATGCATTTCTAAGAACTTGATGATAACCTTAACTTTTAAAGGGGATTTTTCTCAGTATTTAGAATTTTTTTTGAACCCTCAGAGCCCTTATCATCCATCCACATGGTTAATCAGCTATACTAATAGAGAAGACTCCAGATCCAGATCTGTTTTTACATTACCGTGACGGTTGGGGTAGGGGTTGACGTTAATAATATACAATTAATGGGAAATTTTATAAATAATATAACTAATTATCGTTAACTTCCGGCCACAGCAGTATGTGATGTATAGCTGATTAACCATGTGTATGGATGATAACAGCCTTCTGAGCTTACCCATATTTATGAGCTGATAACCACTGATAATACCCATACAATCGAGTGATAACATTTGAATCAGCTGTATTAAGAGAAGTTGTGCAGGCAATAGTCAAAAAACAGGAGCAAACAGTATAAGATCATGATGAGTGGTCAAAAAACAGGCAAAAGGCAAAAGGCTAGGCGGCAAAACAAAGCAATAATCAAAACACGGCAAGACAAATAAGAAAAAACCTTTTTAATGTTACACCGGGGGGGGGGGGGACAAGACTCAGCAATGTGTGTGTATGTGTGTTTTAGAGGGGAATACAGTCCAGATAATCAGTTCATGATGAGATACTAGCTGTGTGTGTGCGTCAGTGTCCGGATGACTGTCAGCTGTGGCAGGAGTGATTGGAGCAATGACTTCTGGGATTTGTAGTTCATGTAGTGGAAATATTGTAGTCCAGGTGATAATGCATGTTTTCAACACAATTTATTGACTACAATACAATATTTGTGTCATGATTACCAGCAGTCTAGGCTTTGCAGATTGCTGGTAATCATGACACAAATATTGTAAAATACTAACAAACCATACATCAATGGAAAGTTCATTTATTCAGATTTTAGCTGATGCATAAATCCCAATTGCAAAAAGTTGACATTTTGGCTGATTTTGTGGACTATGGTCACATGTATGGATTATTAGAGATTTGTTTTTATCCTGTTCATCCATCCTTCCATCCATCCATCCATCCATCCATCCAACATGCAGATTTAATACACTTTAGTGAAGAATGGAATTTTCCTAATAAGCAAAATGTGTTTAACAATTTTAGACTCTTGAATTCAGTTTTTGTCTTCAATTTCTAGCAATCTTTAACCTTTTGACAGTTTCAATTACCAGAAACGGTAACTTCAGGTCGACAATAGTCATGTGTTTTTATGAAAAACAAGAATACCATGTGACAAAATAACATCTGAAACATCAAGAGTTAAACATCTACCAAGCAAACAGTAATAAAGACAAAACAAATTGTATTACAGAGATAAAACTACTTTCCTTCTTGGATTAAGCCCCAGAGGAAATAGAGAAACATATTGTAAAATAATGTTCAGCAACAACCCCACATCCATTGCAATCGATCTAGTGTGAAACACCCACTTTCTAATCAATTTGTGATTGATAAAACACCATTTTTTTTGTCAACCTCAAATGTATCACATTATAGACGTAAAATGCTATTTCATGTGGACTTTAAGTACCCCCTCAGGAAAGCGTACTCCTGCTTGTGAATCCACTCTTTAGATGTATTTCAAGATACACACATCCATGCCCAGAATGTTAACTAGCTGCTGAACCTACAACTGTTATTGCTGGTGGCAAATTGTGTATTCATAGGGGCTAAATTAAATACAGAGATGGGAATGAAAAGAAAACAAGGCAGTTGATCTTAATCATCGAACGTCTTATCAGTCGCTTTCATATTATTGTTCATGTTTTCACTTCCTTTCAGACATACACCCTTCCTAGATTTTGGAGTTGTGAGAATTTCATGCTTATATGAGTGTGTGTACAGTATGTTGCGGCCTTTCATATTAAGTCATAATTCACTCTGAAAGACTAGACTATGTTCACACAGATATAAGCAACAGAGGGTAGTGGAAGACAATGCTCATCTTCCTCTCTCTCTCTCCATCTACTTTAATTACGCTCAGCCTCTAGCGCAAACACATTCATAGGAATCATAACTGGAAAGACATGCACGTTGTGAATAGAAACGCGGTCCCTCATGGATCTAGTGTCATGTTTTGATCTCCGTAGAGAAGAGTTAGTTTTATCTGCCATGTTCCTTTCGCTCTCTCATTCTCTCTGCTCTTAATTGGATCAGAACCAAGTTGTTTTTAGAACAAACACAAGCGATGTTCCAAATCCTAGCAAGCTGTCTACCTAGACTGTGTTTTAAGGCATCATAGGCAGGTTCCCATTGGGATCGCTGTGCCAGAAAGACTGTTGTTTGGGACATAATTTAAGTATCCTTTACTCAAAATCCCATCCCAGATTGCACTACAACTAAATAATAATTATATAACCCTCATTAGCTTTTAAGTTTTTTTGGATTTGGGGAAATTTTAGTTGCTTTAAGAGCCTCAAAATACATATTAGTTTGCATTTGCATTACATTTTTGTCTCATTTTATGTATGAGGCATCTTTAGATATCAGAAATGCCTCTTGTAAAATTAAATATCAATTTATATTAGCTATATTTTGTTGATCAATACATTATATTTTGTTAGTCGCCTGTTTACAAACGTTTACATCAGGAAAAATTTTAAATTAGAATTGTATTTTTTTATTTTATTTTTATTTTTTTTTTATTAATAATAATAATAATAATAATAATAATAATAATAATAATAATAATAATAATAATAATAACTGTGCTGTTCTGGTTCATGTGTAGTTAAATTTTTGGAGATACGTCAACCTCCCCATCAAAGTTCCTGAAAGCAAAGAAGGTTAAGTTGCTCCAGGATTGGCCAGCCCAGTCACCAGACATGAATATTATTGAGCATATATGGGGTAAGATGAAGGAGGAGGCATTAAAGATGAATCCAATGAATCTTGATAAACTCTGGAAGTCCTGCAGGAATGCTTACTTTGCCATTCCAGATGACTTTATTAATAAATTATTTGATTCATTGCAGAGATGTATGGATTCAGTCGTCCAAGCTCATGGGACTCATACACAATATTATTCTTTTTCCACTGCACCATGACTTTATATTCTACACTGGACATTATTTCTGTTAAGTGACAAGACTTTTGTCTAAGCAAAGTCAGACCTTACTGCCCTAATTAAATAATTAAAAATCAAGCCATGATCATATTTTATTCAGGTAAAATAAGCGTAATCTAGAGGCCTTTGCCTTTCATATAAGCTACTTCTGATACCAATTGATCAACTAGAAGTCGAGTTATTATTTGTTGTTCGTAAAACTTGGATAGATGACAAGACTTTGTAAAATATAGCTTCTATAGATTCAAATATATATTGGACATTTTCTGAATTTTAAATGCGAGTGTTAAATGTAATTGTTAATTGTAATAATCTAACTAAACTTACTCATACTTTGCTCTGTTTGTTTCTTGATATACTTAATGAAGACTTTATCATATCACTCCCTCTTTTATCTTCTTATCCCCCTATTCTTTTCATCCCCCAGCCGTGTGCAATCGTGAAATTGATGAATTAGTCTCTATAAATTGGGAGCTGGGTATTAATTAAGCAGAAAAGTATTTTTCTGCGTATTAATTGGTGATTAATTGATGTATAGTTTTGCCTCTAGCAAGGGCTAATCCTGGAATGTGTTCATCACACGCTTCGATACGCACATATGTGAGTTACGAACACTGACCCATTATACGCAAGTGTCGAGATGTGTACCTGCGATAATGTGTGTGTATGTATGTGTGAAAGGTCCCATTAAATTGCTGTGTGAGTGTTCTAGATGACCTCCCTTAATTGTGTTTGATTGGAGCGCGATAATCAAATTGTCTCACCTCTTTTCCACTGTAATGCTTCAGATTATTCGTCTGAAGGAGCAAAAAGAGAGGAAGAAGCTGAAAAAGAAAAAAATAAATGATTGTAATAGTCGAACCAGTGTTTAGTCGGTTAGATTGGCTTAGGTTTGGGTTTAGGTTTTGCCTAGAATAAGTGATGTTGAATAAGATACTTCTATAACTACTAATAAACAGTTGATTTCTTAATAATAGGCAGGTAATAAGCCAGTAGTTAATATCATGAATTGTGAAACTAAAGTGTTACCGATTTATGTAGTAATGTCAATAAATCCAATGTGTTTTAAATGCTTCTTATTAATGTAAAACACTTTGGATTTCATCTATTGTGTGAAGTATGGAGTTGTGTCAGTTCTGCCCCTGAATATTAAATAAATCGATCTCATAGAGTTTAACTAATTGGATCTGGCTTTTTCAATTCAATTCAATTTCAACTCCTCTTTATTTCTATAGTGCTTTGGAAATTTAGATTGTGTCAAAGCAGCTTAACATAGATGAAGTTCTAATAAATTGAAAGGTTTTAGCTTTTTCTACAGCTAGATAAATTTATACCATATTTCATTTTTTTAAACTGATTAAATCTAAAAGTATTTGATTTGAACTGATTTAGCTACATTAAACAAACTGACAAATTAAATAAAATAAAAAGGTTAGGAACAATTAATTATAAAGTTTATCATGATACATTTTTTGGGTATAATATAAACGTAACAAAGCAGTCGAGGATCCAAATGCAGCATATTTACTACACATAACATAAATAAACAGTCCAAGAGGAAGCAAAAATCCAGTTTGAGGACAGTCCAGAAGAGTACTCGGGTCACAGGCGAAGAGATTTGTCAAGGCGGATAACAGCATAAACACTACACAAATCGAGGGTCTGAAAACACGGCAAGGAAAGACAAAACAAGGAAAACACTTCGTAATGCTACAGGTTAACAAGACTCAGCAAAGTGTGTGTGTATGAGAGGTGAATATATAGAGCAGGTAATCAGTCCATGATGAATTTCTAGCTGTGTGTGAATAATCAAGTGTGATGAAGAACTGGTGTGTGTGAGGTGCATGAAGGTATTTGTAGTCCAGTTCAGTGAGATGGGTAGTTCTTCTTGACAATAAGTAAATGGACTTATTTTTTTTGTTTTTATTTAAACAGTTTTTAATGTTTTTTTCTAACACTTTACAATATGGTACATTTTAGGTAATGATAGTTAATGTGTTTACTAACTTAAACAAATTATGAACAATAAATTGAAAAATAGGATAAATTGAATAAACTAAATTGGCTGTAGTGTATGTTTTTGAATGAGAGTGTATGGATGTTTTGCAGTACTGGGTTGCAGCTGGAAGGGCCTCAGCTGTGTAAAACATATGCTGGATAAGTTGTCGGTTCATTCCGCTGTGGCGACCCCTGATGAATAAAGGGACTAAGCTGAAGAAAAATGAATGAATAATTTTCAGATATCATGTTTGATGTTGTGCATTGAAGAGTTCAACTCCAAAACAAAAACAAACTATTTATGCAAATGATTAAAACTAGAGCTTTTTACTAGTTTTCATCATGTGTTTTACAGTATTAAAGTTACAAATCTATTTCTGAAATGTTTTAAAAACAGTAGTTATCACTTCATATATTGCCAAAAATCACTTCATATATTGCTAATGTTTTATGTTTTTATATTATTGTAAATACCAATGAGAAATGTGCAGCATTGCCATGATCCAATCAGCATCAAGAATATCAACGTCAACTTCCTGTGACTCTGTAGTGATTAGTCACATGACATTTACTCAGGTGATTGGTTTCTAAAAGTGTTTGCAAGCCAAGCAACTGCCATCAAGATGAATGAGAACACTAACAGATAGATTTCTCCAGACACGAACCCAGTCACCCATTTCCCACACTTTTTTTTCTCCGTTTTTTTTCTGGGGCAGAGTAATCAAGATCTCTTTTACCCACTTTATCTATTGGAACAAAGCGCTGTGATGCTTGGTCACACACACATTATAGTTTTGAGACTACCTGAGAGCGACGGCTGATTGATTCTCCGCCGCCGCTGCAAAGCTTACAATTGAATAGTCAGGTGGAGGCAGAGCTCTGGGAAACAACAGCAAGGCTCCAAAACGCGTCAAGCGAAAGGTCTGATCAGACGTATTGATTAAGATCCTGATTTTACAAGCCTGGTTTAACTTCTCTGCCAGCAACATGATTCATTCATCAATACATGATTCATTCAGCAAGGGCCTTCGGAAACTGAAGTGGTGCATGTGTTTAAAGACTGCACAACAGCGACGTTTATAACATTTATAACGTGACTTGTAAATTTACTTAAGGGTGTTATTGTGTGCTAGATTCCACACAATTCCTTCATGTTGTTCCAACACAAATCGATTAAGTTACCTTAACTGTTTTTTACAAATTTAAGTGGACTGAACATAAAACAATTAAGTTGTCCCCAAAAAAATTCTTAAGAATTGTGTTGGTTCAACTAATTTTAAATATGTAGTTTGAACAAGCAGCAAAAGTATTTTTTACCAGTTTATGTTTCCATCCAGAGCTGCAAATTTAACTTAAGATACAACTTCAATAATTAGTGAATAAAGCAACACACGCTCATTGGAATATGTGCTTCAGCCTTTTTGTGAAACATCAAAAACGTACTTCAACATATGTTTGACTGCAGTTTCTATTTAAAATGAATGCTACGGGACTGTATGATGCCAACAACTTGTGTTCCTTTTCACACTAATGATATATCCATGGACATTCTATTGATAAACAAATTATTATTTTTGTGTCGTATTTTCGTGCTCATCAAATAAATACCACAAAACTACTTAACGTCCATGATTTGTAATCAAATATCCACTGTCTATCTTTATATGGACAACTGCTCGGTAGCTCGCTTTGTATGGTGTTCTGCTTGTGATGAACACTGCTCGGGTTCAAGTCTGGGGAAGCACGGTTCCACAAAAGAGATTAAAGCAATGTAAAATCAAGGTAAAGCTACATAGTTCATTTTTCTTTGAGGTTTGCTTTTGTAAACACTATTGGTTGGGTTTAGGGAAGGATTTAGCGCAGTGGTTCACTTGGTGATTTGTGTGAAAAGCTCTGCCTTCTCATGGACGTGTACAAGCAGGATGTGTATCTGAAACGTACAGCAAAGCGTATTCTAGGCCTTCTACGTACATTACAAGTAATGTAATGTAATGTAATGGATGGCACATTTGTTGTGTATGGCCATACACCCAAAGTGCTTCACAATCATGAGAGAGGTCTCTCCACACACCACCAGTGTGCAGCATCCACTTGGATGGCAGCCACAGAAAAACTGCACCAGTGCGCTCACCACACACTAGCTATAGGGGAAGTAGAGAGACAGTGATAGAGCCAATTCAGTGGATAGCGATGATTGGAAGGCCATTGTAGGTAAGGGCCAATGGAAAGAATTTGTAAGTAACTTATTTTGTAAGTAACATATTTCAGATTCGCAAAAAAGTAAACAATGTCGTCTTGTGGATTTTTGTCATCTGAAACATGCAACGAAATGTACCTGGAGCAACATATTTTACATTTTGCTGAAATAAATTGGAATAAAGAGTTGGATTAAAAAGTTATATTCCACACAACATTGTAGTTTGCTGGGAAACTTGCACAAACTATTTAATAAATAATAAAAAATATGCAATAATAAAAATAGAAGTTCCCACAACCTGGGAAACCACTGAAGATCTATTTTTTTCCCATTGCACCACATATGCAATAACAATTTCAAATATTTAGTGTTTTGGGCCCCCCAAAACTTTTTTTGGAAAATAAATAAATAGCCAAAATGCATATTTATTTTATTTTTTATTCTCTTTTTATTATTTTTATACTGTTTTTTTTACATTAAGCATTTTCAAATCCCACAAATGGAGTAGTCATGTAAAACAAAAAAATTAAGTGTGCATCAAGTGAAGCAGTATACTTGCGTGTTTTCATGTTTACACTAACAAATACCAACAAACATGGACAATGACATGAACCAAAAGCGCCAGTTTAACACGTTCAGTTGGTTAAAACAACTTCCAACTGACAACAAAAGATACACAGATCAACAGCAACAACAAAAAAGTCGGTTCAATTGGTGTGAATTAGTCATTACAATATATAAATTCCATTCACATTTTTCCATGCAATGTGTTTTTATAATTTGATAATATCCTGCAATGTGCAAACAAATGTGTATTAAAGAGATCAAACCAGGCTTCTCCAATATTTTTGGCATTGTCATGATTATCATCGAATTACTGGCTGCGGATCGCTGGAGAACTACCCACGTGCCACGTTAACGAACTACAACTCCCAGCATGCACCTCGCACACACCAGTTCCTGATATGATTAAACACATAGCCGGAGGATCATTATGGACTGATTTGATGGACTATAAAGACAGCACACGCACACATTGTGGCTGAGTCTTGTTATGCCATTTAATGAACATTATGACGCGTTTTCTTGGCTTACCGTGTTTGACCTTTGCTTTGTTTTTTTGTTTTTTTGTTTAAGTAGTTAGCCTTGTACTGACCTTTTTTTTATTTTGTTTGACTGACCACGCTTTGTATTATACCTGTTTGTTCCTGTTTTGACTCGTGCTTATCAGACGATTCTCTCAATAAAACTACATTTGGATCGTTGATTTTTTTGTCCAGCGTCCTCACATGACAAAATAACACGGCTGGGACTGTAACAGGTATAATGTTATCCACTGGGATTTGTTTGGATCAAACTCATTAAGCCATGATATTATTAATTTACATTATTTCCCCCCTTCCTATGCTGAAACAGAAAATTACTTTTCAAAAGCCTAGATGTTACATTACGTTAAAAAATTACATTTGCCTTCCGAAGTTGCACTAAAGCAGGTTGTGCACATTAAGATCAAAGCTGTTTATTTTTATTTGAATGTTGTCTTTAAAAACCCGCACCTGTTTTATTCATGGCATCAAACAGAAAAGCAAACAGAAATGGCTTTGCATGCGTTCCCCGCCATCTGATTTGATGATATTTCTTCAGGTGGGAAGTAAATCAAGACATGAATATGACTCTGAAAATATACCTGAACAGATTGATTTATATTTTTGTGTGCACATCCGGCTCTGTGATCCTTAAACACATCCACTTCAAAGGAGCAAAATCAGTTCATTAATGACATTCTAACTGATGCCCTTTCCCCACTTGTTGCCTAGTAACCTCCTCTTCCTGGCACTCAGGCATTAGCAGAATTCATATTGACAGATCTGAATGTATTTTCCCTTCTTTTTCATCTCCCAAAAAAGGTCATTTCCTGTCATTCATATTTTATGCGCACATAATGCAGAAAACGTGTTTAGATGGCATTGTGCTTTTTTTAAAAAACATCTCTACACTTCTTCAGGGCTATTCATCCAGATGCTCAATGGAAATTATAGGCACTCGTGGCTTTCTTCTTGTCATTCTTTTCCAGAACGCTTCATTCACCTCTTTTCCTTAAGTTGCACATCTGGTTTATTCTTTCCTATTTTCTATGAAGAAAAGCAGGTCTGTGTAATACTGATAAAGAAAGATGTGTGTAAATGACTGCCGTGTAAGACATCAAGCTGTTTGCTGAGATGGTGGAGCCATGGAATACAGGCACACACACACACACTGCTACACGCTCATACATTAGGGTGACTCAAATATCTTCTCATTTAAATCAATGGCTTGTGGAGAAAATTTTGCATTTTTCAATAGTTCAGTTAATAATACACTTGCTTACCTTGACCTGCTAGGTTTCATTTTAGGTATTTTTAACAAACAGTAAGAAAATTAATTGAACAAATCCACACAGAAAGAGTTTTTAATCATGTTAAGAATCATGTTAAGAATGTTCTTTGAAAACTCCTCCATAATTAGTTTATTTCATTTTATTTTTGTTATTTACTGTAGTTGTATTTAATTTATATTTTTTAAACTTAATACTAAAGATTATGATATATATATATATATATATATATATATATATATATATATATATATATATATATATATATATATATATATATATGTATATGTATATATATATATATATATATATATATATATATATATATATATATATATATATATATATATATATATATATATACATTATTATTATTATTATTATTATTATTATTATTATTATTATTATTATTTACAAAAAAATTGTCTTTTATTCATATAGTTATTTTATTTTTATTATTAATAAGTTTTTTTAACTTGTATTTATTATTATTATTATTATTATTATTATTATTATTATTATTATTATTAATATTATTACTAGAATTATATTATATTTTTAACTTGTATTTATTTATTTATATAATTGTATTATTATTATTATTATTATTATTAATATTATTGTTATTATTATTTTTTACTTGTATTTATTTATTTATATGATTATTATTATTATTATTATTATTATTATTATTATTATTATTATTATTATTACTACTAACAATAATAAACAGTTGTAAATGTGTTTATTTATTTATTACCAAAACTCAAAATAAGATAAAATGTTAATTAAAGCTATAGAAATGAAATTGCACATAAAACTTTATGACATATTTTGCAAAGTTGGTTTATTGCTTTTAGTTTCAGTCATTTTAGTACTTCAGCTTATACGCTTTATTTTATTTAATTTCTCAAGCATCGTGTCTCATATTCATTTAATTAACATTTTCATATATCATTTTTATTTTCAAATTTATGTAAAACAAATCACATTCTACAGACATTAACTAACTTTTTCCCCTCCAAAAGCAAATCAATAAAAAAAACTTAATATCAAAGAGATAAAAATAAATGAATAATAAAATAAATAAAAATAAATAAATAAATAAAAAGTATATATACATTTTAATATTAATTTAATATAAAAGTCTTTGGTGATCCTCTGACACTGAACAGTATTTTCTCAGGGGTGCAGTAGGAAATAAGTTTGTTGATCCAATGATTTAATTATATTTTTGAAATCTATTATTTATTTATATTTCAATTTAATTTCTTTAATCTAACCAACAGTACGGTTTTGATCCTACTTTGTGAAACCACAGTCTGCGTGCATTGATCCATTCATTTCTGCAAAGCACTTCTATATGACTTTCACTCCTGCAAAACTCCATAATCTCCTAAATTTATCTTACTGAAGTTTATATTGCAGAACCTCCGGAAGCAGGTTTTTTTCTCTCTCAGAGTTTCACAGGAATAGACTCAGCTCTGTCATCAATGCTTTTGTGAGCCGACTGTCAGCAAGAGTAATCACTGTCATTGTCTTCCTTTAAAGCGACTCAAATATGCATTAATACCACATAAATCTTACAGTTTTAGACGTCAGTGTATTTTTCATGTCTGACAAGTTTCCTAGCTGCTTCTTTTTTTGAGCTAGCGTTGTCACTGTGCATCTGATTTAGCCATATTAACTCTCGAATTTGCTCTCTATCAATTCTGACAATAACAGACGTGTCACAATAATGTAATTGATTTGCAGTCAAGAGAAAAATGCAACTAACAACATAGACAAATTGAAGGGTCAGCAAATCCCTTCTGATTTATTTTCTCTTTTTTTCTTTTTCTTTTCTTTTTTTCCCTTTTTTTTTTTTTGATACCTCAGCAGAGGCCTGGCAGTTCATCAGTCAAAGTCACTGAGTAGTTAATCACACTCCTTTCTGTTTTTGAACACTTGTAAATTAACTTTTTGCAAATCAGAGTTTTGTTCTTTCAGAAAGCTAGAGGTAAAGTGAGCACATGGTAGATATATAGTTTATGATGCCTATATATGCTATTATAAATTTAATTTAATTTAATTTAATTTAATTTAATTTAATTTAATTTAATTTAATTTAATTTAATTTAATTTAATTTAATTTAATTTAATTTAATTTAATTTTGAAAATACAAACTATTTAGACTAAATAAAAAAAACTAACAAGAAGATTGACAAAAACAGCCAAATTACTGAACAAAAATAGAAGTAAAAATGTATTAGACCATTCTGTAAATAAAAAATATCAAGAATGTTGACTAAAACACAACCAAAATACTACACTATAATGTAAATTACATCCAAAAAATAAATATGTTGTTATAAATAATATAAAAACAAAATGAAAATACCAAAAAAAAAAAAAAACTGTTTAGACCACATTTTAAATAAATACAAATATTAATAATTTTGACAAAAATATGTACAAAGTACTAAATTAGAATGAAAATTTAATCCATAAATAAAATTTGTTGCTATAAATAAATTATAAATGCTATTAAAATTTATTTTAAACTGTTTAGGCAACATTTTAAATCATACAAATATCAAGAATTGTGACAAAAATACATCTAAAGTACTACACTTAGAATAAAAATTAAATTAAAAAGTAAATATGCTGTTATAAATCAAATCAAATAAAAATAAAATAAAATAAAAATACAATTAAAATGAATTAAAACAGTTTAGACAACATTTTATATAATAAAAAGATCAAGAATATTGCCAAAGATACATCAAAAGTACTAAATTAGAAGAAAATTAAATCCATTTCATAAATTTAGTTTAAAATAAAATAAAAATACAATAAAAAAGTAATTAAAACTATGTAGACCCATTTTAAATATTGAAGATGTCAATAATTTTGACAAAAATACATCCAAAGTACTAAATTAGAATAAAAATTTAATCCGTAAATAAAATTTGTTGCGATAAATAATAAATATATATATATATATATATATATATATATATATATATATGAATTCCATTAAAAATTATTTAAAACTGTTTAGACAACATTTTAAATATTTAAAATATCAAGGATTGCGACATAAATACATCCAAAGTACTAAATTAGAATATAAATTAAATCCAAAAATAAATATGTTGTTATAAATAAAATAAAATAAAACAAAATAAAAAATTCATTAAAACTGTTCAGACCACATTTTAAATAATAAAAATATCAAAAACCCAAATGACTAAACTTATAATTAAACCAAAAAACAGAAATAAATGTAAAACCTATCTGTTAATTAAAACTGCATCAGTCATGAATCCTCTGAATCAACCTTTATTTTTTGCTACCTCCTCAGCAGTGGCGAATCAACGCATCACTCAAAATCACTAAAAAGTTAATCACATTTTTATCACGCACACACATAAATTAACTATATACAAATGCCATTTTGATCAGAACATGCATCAAAACCAATCACGTGTTTTCCAGAAAGCAGAAGGCGAGAGAAACGGCAGATATATAGCCTGCGAGCGTGCGAGCATGAAAGCGTCTGACCTGCTGTGTCCCGAGCGGCTTTTCCCTCATAACGATTACAAATCGCTAGCAATGCAATTACCAGGGCCGAAGCGATGACTCTCGTGACTTAAACAATGGTAGCAGGACTCAGAAGGCATTGTTCAATAACAGAATAAAGCTGCAGATTTGTTACGTTCTCGAACGCAATAAGACTCCGCATCCATTGACTTCTACAGAGCTTCTGGGAGCACTGAAGAGCCTTTTCAGAGGCCATCAAGGTAATATTCCTGCTATTAAGATACCTATCTAAACATTTAGCATACCGAATACCCCCTCAGGCTAACAGCATCCAATAGAGATGTGTGTGTGTGTTAGATATTTAGGAATGTTCAGTTGAATCCAAAATTATTAGCCTTCTGTCATTTTTTTTATATATTTCCCAAATAATGTTTATCAGAGCAAGGAAATTTTCACAGTATTTCCTAAAATGTTTTTTTCTTCTGGAGAAAGTCTTATTTGTTTTATTTTCGGCTAGAATAAATTTTTTCACAAACATTTTAAGGTCAATATAATCAGCCCCCATGAAGCAATATTTTATTTTTGATACACTACAGTAGTGTTTCCCAACCCTGTTCCTGGAGGCACACCAACAGTACATATTTTGGATGTCTCCCTTTTCTGACCCATTAACTTCAGGTGTTGGAGTCTCTTCTGATGTTATGATAAGTTGATTCAGGTGTGTTTGATTTGGGAGAGGTTGAAAATGTGTACTGTTGGTGTGCCTTCAGGAACAGGGTTGGGAAACACTGGTCTACAGAACAAACTATCATTATACAATGACTTGCCTAATTACCTTAGCTTGCCAAATTAACCTAATTAAGCCTTTAAATAGCACTTTAAGGTGAATACTAGTATCTAGAGAAAAATCTCTAGCAAAATATTATGTACTGTCATCATGGCAAAGATCAAATAAATCAGTTATTAAAAATGAGTTTTTAAAAATATTATGTTTAGAAATGTGTTGAAAAAAAATCATCTTGCTGTTAAACAGAAATTGGGGGAAAATATACAGGGTGGCTAATAATTCAATTCATTCATTTATTAAGCGTAAAACAAAATAATATCCCACACTGTAAATTTCAGGAAAATCAGTTTGATTGTAAAAGCCACATTAGCACTGTGTTGTGGTTGAGAACAGCAGCTGGTTGGACTAGCCTCGACGGAGAACTCTAATTAACGTGTTTGAACGCAGAGGACCTAAACAGGTACCATATGGGAGACTGTTGGTTCATATTTTTATATCACATCTGTCTGCTAAATGTGATTAATTGATGTTTAATGGCTTGCGTCTCAATTTTATCGATCAAAAAGATGTTTCAATTCAGCACAGAATGAGGAAGTGAGCGCTGATTCATAAAAGGAGTTTTTCAGGAGCATTTTATAATAAGGTTCCCTTAGTTAATGTTAATTACACTGGTAATACTTTAGTTTACGTAACAACTCCCAGTATAAGCTACTGGCTTATTTCCTGCCTATTATTAAGATATTACTGTTTATTAGTACTTCAGGAAATTAAATAATTAAAATAAATAAAATTTTACTTTTAAGTAAATAAAATAAAACAAAATAAAATATATGATCTTATTCTACATCCCTAATCTCACCCAATAGCTAAACCCAGCTACCAAGCTGAAATATTTTTATCTACTGTACTTTTTATCTACTTTTTTTAACTAACATGAGCAGACAATGAATATTATGGTATAAAATCATCAATGTTAATTTTAGATAATGAAAAAAAACAGCCATTCATTGTTAGTTTTTGTTAAGTTCTAAGTGCATTGACTAATGTTATTTTAATAGATTTTAAAGGAACACACTTTAACTCATTTTAACATTTCCCCTTTACAAGTTACAAAAGGTGAGTTTTATCATTCTTGAATTTATTCAGCTGATCTCCGGGAAGCACTTTTAGCTTATCTTAGCATAAATCATTGAATCAGATTAGACCATTAGCATTTGGCTTAAAAAATGAAAATTTGATTATTTTTCTATTTAAAGCTTGATTCTTCTGTAGTTAATTAACATCTAAATGGTAAATGAAAAGTTACTATCAGGGTGCGAATTACAGGGGGGTTTGGGGGGGATTAACCCCCCTAATTAAGGCTTGATCCCCCTGAAGGATGTCAAAACAAGATGTATGGGGGTCCTATTAAAACTGAGAAGAAATTTCACTCTGAACTGTATTTTAAATAGTAATAATATTTAAAATAATAGATATCCATTTGACCAACCCTATAATGGTTCATGCATTGTGAATGCATAATCGCTCCAATCAGTCTATGCAAGAAAAAAAGCCATTCAACAGTCAGAAACCCAGATTTAGAGCACCAATAGACACCGTAAGAGTTTACAAGATTGATTTCTCATAAGATAGGTGTTTGAATAGTTTGTATAGTTTGACCTAAAGTAAGCCAAAAATAGCTAATCAGATCAGAATACACTAAGTAGCCTATCCAACAAAACACTGAAAACTTAAATACCTTTTCTGAATAAATTAGATGTCATTTAAATAAATACACAAATTTGATTCACTAAAGCATGTATTACACAAACTAACGTTACCAAAACGTTACCCATCCCCCCCCCCCCCCAAGTCGTCAATGTAATATTCGCACACTGGTTACTAGTTTCTAGGCCGATATGGCTTGGAACTATACTCTCATTCTGGTGTAATAATCAAGGGACATTGCTGCAGCACCCTGGCTACAGCTAGCACAATGATCTATTACACAACACCTGAAAATAGTCACCATCTAGGTAACCAGGTAACAGCCTTGCATAATATAATTGCAATGCTAATGGTCTAATCCTTTTCAAGGATTTATGCTAAGCTAAGCTAAAAGTGTTCCCACCAGGCCCAGCGATCTGCTGAGTGGATTCAAAAATGTCACAAAACTCAACTGTTTTACTCTACATAAGTTGTAAAATGAGCCTGTTTCCTTTTATAATGCATTAGTATATATTGAAATTAGCATAAACTATTCCTAGTTCACGTTAATAATAAATACATTATCTAAGATGAAACAACTTAACCTTGTTTTAAAGTTTAATCGTTTTGTTTCCATAAAACCTACTTTCTTGCGTGAAAGTGTGCATCTCTGAATGTCAGTTGGAAGTCTTTTGTTGATGTTACAGATAATTATTTCATCACCCTGCAATCGACGTTGTTGTTGGGTTGCTTTTTTTTTGTTCGCCCTCATTAATAGTCCCTCTCCTGCAACAGCCTTTGTTCTCTAACTGAATAAGCACGACCCAATTGATGCATGTGAATGTCAGAAGAAACATTTGGAGAGGGAAATTAGAAGCCTGAGCAATCTGGAGTATAGCGCGAGCCTTATCATTCATGTATCAGTCTTGTTGGCGTTGTTGTTTTGTGTCTTCACCTCACTTGTTCACACTTTCAAACGCAATGCTTAAAGCAATTTAGTCCTCTAAGCTTGCGCAATCCCACGAAAAGGCTGCAAATCTTTTTAAGGGCAATATCAGGAGCTTAGGATTTTCGTTTCCTTTATTATTGGAGATTTAAGGGATTAGCGTTCATTCTTAATACACAAAGTTTCATTTTGTGACATTGTGCGAAGGTTTTTTTTGTGTGTGGCAACAGAAATGTTGTGAGGTCGAGAAAAGAAGTCTCTGTGTCCGGCATATTTTTTGTAAAGAAAAAAAAAGAATAAAAAAAGAAAGAAAGAGAAAGAGAGAAAGAAAGAAAGAAAAAAAGAAAGAGAGAGAGAAAGAAAGAGAGAAAGAAAGAAAGAAAGAGAGAAAAAATATTTTAATGTTTTTGTATCTAAAATAGTCAACATAGGCTCATTCTGAAAGCGTAACCCTATATACATTTCTAGACATCGTGAATTACGCCAGAAGTAGCTAGCCAGAATCCAGAAGTACTAGCCAGAAGTGTGTATGGCTGCATTTCATCTTTAAAACAAGCACTACGGGGCGGTATGATGCTGTTCCTTTTCGTGCCTATACCAGCTGATCACTTACTTTCGTATGGATGGCTTTCTCGCTGTCAGCAGTTTGTCCAGTTAGCTCTACGTGTATGTCAGCAGACTTGAGATGTAGAGAGGAGTTGACCATGATGATGAGGTTCGAGTCTGGTGAAGAACTATTCCAGAAAGTGGGTAAAACAAAAACAGAAGCCAAAAAAAAAAAAAACAGGGTGAGAATTTGGTAAAATCTGAAATTGTCTCCAGACATGTATACAGGGGTTTGTAATCAGAATGAGTTTGGGTTGAAAAAATTATAATGAGAAGAAAATAATTATTGACCTCCATTCTTATTTTAAAACTTGCCAAAGTAGTGTAAACAACAGATTTTATTTAACCGATTGATTATATAATTTCCTGACATTTCTGCGCAATAATAGATTGCAAATTATAACAAAAAATGTATAAAAATGACGACAAACAACTAAACTAATGAACTTAAAATTACAATAAAACAGACAATCTAAATTAGTAATAATAATAATAATAATTAATTAATTACTGACTTTAACTCTCATTTAAAACCTTTAACTATTCATTGTAAACTGTGTAAACCAAATATTTTATCTAATTGAGTTCATATATTTTTTCATGACAATTACAAGAAGCAGTAAATGTTTTTTTTTTTACTAAAAAAGACAAAAATAATTAAGATGGAAACAAAACACAAATATAATAACTAAAGTAAAACAGAAACCCTAAAACTAATAAGAATAAAAAAAACAATTACTTAAGGCATCAGTAGTTATGAATGTGAACAAATAGACTCGAAATTGACACTCAAAATAATAGTTTTGCTGTTTGTTCTAACTACTCATATAAAATGAGCTCAAACACTATCAGGAATAAAGATACTCGAGCTGTCACTGGGGTGGTACCTTTTCAAAGTTACACATTTGTACTTAAAGGCTCCATATTGGTACCTCAAAAGTATATATAAGTACCTAAATTTTTTAGGAGGAACACTTTTGTCCTTTTTAGGTACTATGTACCCTTGAGGTATTAATATGGACCTTTAAGCTACAAATTTGTACCTTTTGAAAAGGTACCACCCCAGTGACAGCTCACATACCTTTATTTCTGAGAGTGAACAACACAATTCTTGAGGGTTTTTTTTGGGTCAGCTTAAATTTTTGTTCAGTTAACTTAAAATTGTAAAAGCCATCAGGTTAACTTAATTGTTTTGTGTTGGGATGACATGAAGGGATTGTGTGGAACTCTGCATTTTTTACAGTGTAGTTAATTAAACACTTACTCATTACGACTTTTCTGTTCCATCTAAATTGAGCAATCCTCAAGTCAGTATGTGTTCATTTAAAGCCACACACACACACACACACACACACACACACACACACACACACACACACACACACACACACCTCTGTTTCATGTAATTAAGCTTGAAACCTCGTTAGCCCTGAGTTTGGCGGTTATGATATTTGAGAGTCATAACGACACTGTGTCCTCTGCCTTCTGAGGGAGCAAACCATAAATCTGTGACATTAGCCCACCGCCCCGTCGCAGCGCTGACTAATTACGCTCTGTTTGTATAAGTAATGGCCGTACAGTGTGATCATGATTAAGAAGGGACCCGCTGGAGCCGGAGACTCGTTTTAGCCTGTTCTCATTGGCCGCTCGCTCATCATCTCCCTCTCCTTTTAAATGAAAACTCATTATTAGACGTGCGCTAAATGCTATCCGGGCTGATTCTCCCACTGGCCTGTGCTGGAATGGAAAAATTAGGAGGTATTAATCCATAAGGAGCTAATTTTTACCTCACTAGCAAAGCGGATGGAGAAAAATCTTTGGTAATTGGTGGTTAGTCGTGGCGCAGAGGGGCTCAAGTCGCACACTTGTTCTTTATGATCTTTTGCAACTGACCTTATCATTTGTTCAAACGCTTTTGACATAAAGGTTGGAAAAACTGTTTTTGCAAGAAAAAAAGAAGAAGGGAAGAGCGTTTGATTTTATTCTAATATTTGATAATGAACTTGCAATGTATTTATATTTAGGGAACATCAAAATACAGTAATTAATAATTATTAATTACCTTTTCAGATGTGCTTATATTCAATATTTGATTATATTGTGATAACAAACATGCATGTGTGATATTTTCAGCTCCATATACTGTGAATAATTGTTTATTATTTAAACTTTAAGAACATTCTAAGATATTTAGCTAGATGTACATTGTAAAAAAAAAGCTGGGTTCCACACAATCCATTTGGGTTGAGATAACATGAAGAAATTAAGATAACTTATTAGTTATCTTACAAATTTAAGTGGATTAAATATAAAATGATTAACTGTACACCAAAAAAAAACTCAAGAATTCTGTCGTTTCAGCTCATTTTAAATATGTAGTTTGAATATACGGCAAACATAATTTTTTTGAGTTTATTCATGTCATTGCATAACAGCAAGAGTTAATGCGAGATTTGTCGTCAAATATAAATATTTGCAGGTTATACACCTGAGATATTGACTGAAAATTTTCAGATTTTGAATATATTTTTATATATTTTTTGATATTTTATTAATTATATTGTTTGTTAATGAACTTAAAAAGTACAATAAAAACCTGAAAATCCAAAATAGCAATAATAATACGAATTTAAACATTTAATTTAAACATTTAATTATCAGTTTTGTAAACCACATATTTTATTTTAATAATAATTAAAAACAATAATTACTTAAGTATTTATTTATTTATTATATTATGTTTATTGTGTTATATATTTTATTTTTTTATTTATTATATTGTTTGTTAGTACTTTACAAAAAGGCTCCATTTGCCAACATTAGTTGCACTAAACTGATTATTAAATCTACTAGTATAGTATTTAATCATTTTAAGAGATTCTAAGTAAATGTTTAATATCTCGTTAAAATCTAAAATTTGTTTTAATAAAATATTTATTTTTAATGAATATTACTTTTATAACTTGTGTAGCAAACTATTAAGAAAGTTTTATTTGTTTTATTTCGGCTAGAATAAAAGCAATATTTAATTTTTTTTTTAAAAACATTTTAAGGTCAAAATGATTAGCCCCTTTAAGCTATATTTTTTTGACTGTCTACAGAACAAACCATCATTATACAATAACCTGCCTAATTACCCTAACCTGCCTAGTTAACCTAATTAACCCAGTTAAGCCTTTAAATGTCACTTTAACCTGTATAGAAGTGTCTTGAAAAATATCTAGTCAAATATTATTTACTGTCATCATGGCAAAGATAAAATAAATCAGTTATTAGAGATGAGTTATTTAAACTATTATGTTTCGAAATGTGTTGAAAAAAATCTTCTCTCCGTTAAACAGAAATTAAGGAAAAAATACACAGGGGGGCTAATAATTCAGGGAGGCTAATTATTCAGACTTTAACTATATATATTTATCCAGCTTATTTTCATTTCTTATATTGTCTTCAATGCTTCAGGAATTATCTCATCAGTAAAATTTGAGACCGCTTTATGCCTAGTCAAAGCAAAGAAAAATGCTTTATGAAAGCAATCAAATTTAAGGAGAGACAGTGTTTTAAACCGGGCACAATGGCTGTAAAGCATCCCATCCAATATCACAAGAACATCAGTAGTAGATTAATATACTTTTACAGTGCTTGAGAGATTTTCACATATGAGTTCATAAAACAAACCTGACAGCTCTAGATGTAGGCTGCAATATTAATGCAAAAATCGGCCTCTTTGTTTTCCGTCATACGTGACCCGTGGTGGTTTTGTGAAGTTTACACAGTTAACGACAGATGGAAATGCCCAGACTGTGTCAAGTGATGTATGTTAAGCCCCATTAACAGAGCTATTTTTTGTGCCTGGTTGCAATTTCTTACACTCTTAAAAAAAGAAGATTTTTTTTGTTGTTGCTATTGATGGTTCCATGAAAAACCCAAAAGATAGTTCAAACAAAAAATGAAAATTCTGTTATTAATTACTCACTCTCATGTTATTCCAAACCCCTGAGGACTTCGTTCATCTTCAAAACGCAAAATAAGATATTTTGGATGAAATCTGAGAGCTCACTCATCCTCCACAGACAGCAACTCAGTGTCAGTATAGGGTGCACATTAATAAGCAATGTATAATTAATAAATTAATTAATAAGCAACTTTCTCGGTTGGAAACAAAGCACATGTGCATCTGAAGTAATAACCTTGGGTGTAACCCTGTTGTAACCCCGGTGTCCTGGCCAAATTCCCTCCATTGGCCCTTATCCATCATGGCCACCCAACCATCCCCATCCACCAAATTGACTCTATCACTGTTTCTCCACTCCGCCCATAGCTGGTGTGTGGTGAGCACACAGGCGCCGTGGTTCTGTGGCTGTCATTGCATCATCCAAGTGGATGCTGCAGAGTGGTGGTGGAGAGGGGAGACCGACCTCTCATGATTGTGAAGCGCTTTGGGTGTATGGCCATACACAATAAATGCGCTATATACATACACATTACTTACTTACAGTACTTACTTACTTACTTACTTACTTACTTACTTACTTACTTACTTACTTACTTACTTACTTACTTACTTACTTACTTACTTACTTACTTACTTACTTACTTACTTACTTACTTACTTATTTACTTACTTACTTACTTACTTACTTACTTACTTACTTACTTACCTATTTACTTACTTACTTACTATACATAAATGTGCCCCCTATACTGACACTGACTGAGAATAAATTGTTGAATAAAGTGATCACACTTTACAATAAGGTTCATTAGTTAATGCATTTACTAACATAAACTAATCATAAACAACACTTGTACAGCATTTCGTAATCATAATTGAACATTTACTAATGCATTATTAACATCCAAGTCCATGCATGTTAACATTAGTGAATGCACCGTGAGTTAACATGAACTAACAATGAACAACTGTATTTTCATTAACTAACTTTAACTAACATGAACAAATACTGTAGTAAATGTATTGTTCATTGTTTGTTCATGTTCGTAAATGCATTAATTAACATTAACTAATGAACCTTATTGTAAAGTGTGACCGATGAAGTCCTTATTTATGTTTTATGAGTTCACAAACATATACTCTTAGATTTGTAATATTTCTATGGAACCGCTGAAGGCATATTGTCTGTTTTGCAAGTCAAGAAACTTTGTTGTCTTTGGAGATTGAGGGAATTGTCAATTTCATCGAAAATATCATAAGTGTGGTTCTGAAGATGAACAAAGGTATGTGGAGTTTGGAATGGTGTGAGGGTGGAAAATTAATAACAGAATTTTCATTATTGGTTAAACTAATACTTTTATCACTGATAGAATCTTTTCATTCCATGAAAGTTTCTTTATAGTGGATTCTTTAGATTGTTGAAAGATTCTGCTTGGAACACCCCAGAAAGTTTTCTCTCTTTTTATTTTTAAAGAGATGTTTTTAAGAGAAACTTTTCACTTTTCACTCAGCCTCAAGTGGTTCTAACCACTTATGTTTTCTTTCTTTTGTTGAACACGGTATTTTAGCCATTAGCCACTGACTTCCACAATAAGAAAAAGAAAACTATGGAAGTCAACATTTACCAACATTCTTCAAAATGTATTTATCTGTGTTCAAAAGAAGAAAGGAATTCAGGTTTGGAACAAGTGGAGTGTAGTAAATCATTGATGAGTAAAAATATGCTTTTTTGGAACCAAAACGTGCAGGATGAAGGATTATTTGGCATTTATATCAGGTCAAAACAAGATTAAGATTAGACATATATAAATATATATATATATAAATAAATAAATAAATATATATATATATATATATATATATATATATATATATATATATATATTTTTTTTTTTTTTTTTTTTTTTTATTATTTTTTTTTTATATGTATTTTTTTTATCAATATCCCTTGTCCCATTGACCTTCAAACTATTCCATACCGGTTTGGAACAACTTCAGGGTGAACAAATGACCCTAAAATATAGATTTTTGAAAGAACCCTACACATTACTCACACGCAAATTACTCCTCTTCGCAAACCAATCAATCCCCAATGGATGAAATCAAGTCCAACTGTGTAATATTAATTTCATTCTGAAGTATGTCACTTAAACTGGGTTGCGTATGTTATACAGTATCTAAGCAGTTTGACCAATTACCCTGATCTATTTTGAGATTCTACATATCATTTTTGTGCCATTTTTTTCCTCCTCACTTCACTTGATGTCGCTTAAGCAGATTATTAACTTTGATAAGCACACATATGTTGGATTAATTAATGCGTCGAGTCTAGTCCCCCGGCGATTGGGCCCACATTTTAGTTTTAACCTTTTACTTTAAGGCATTGTTGGCTGTATAATTATGCTTGGCTTAATTAGAGTGTTATTAAGACCTGTGATGAGATATGACAGGATGTAATGGACTTAAGAAAAAAAAAACAGTCTGACAGGAGGATAATAAAGGTTGTGTTGAAACTCACTTGAACCGCCATGCAGTTCATACAAACAGCTTGATTAAGTTGAAATTGCCTCTTGAACGGTATTAAACAGCAACACGATTCGTTAGCATGCAGCGTTATCTGTTTTCACATACAGAGTTTAAAGCACGCTCTCGACGCCTGCACAAACTCCATTCCTGATAGGGGGAAATTGATTGGACCTATCAAATAATAATCAGGCCTTATTGTTTGTTTGCTGAGGTTTTTATCCTTGCTTTTGCAAGGACACAAATTGGAGACCTTGGTTCAAGTGTCCAATCATCTACACAACCCCCCTTCCTTATCAAGTCTATCCAAATCACAATCTCAATATTTCTGTCCTCTCTCGCTCTCTTTCTTTCTCTCCATCCGTCTCTGCGCGATAATGAATTATCCATTATTTTCCTTTTATCCATGCTGGCCTCTTCTGCGATAAACAGCTTGTGCTAAATGTGACCGCATGCTCGCAGTGATTCGCAAGGACCTTGTTCTCTGTGACGTCCTCCATCTGGAAACAGTCTCAGACATAAATATATATATTCTGTTCCATGTCTGTGTCAGATTGGGAGCAGGGTAGAAATAATTCATGGTCATGTCCACTTTCCTCAGGGACGGCTCCGTTTCAGATTGTAATGTCTTACCGGCGAACCGGGGAATGTTTTATGAATCATTAAGAACTGGAGAACGTTTATGCTAATGATTTTGAACTAATCTTAACTCCTTCCTCAAGGCAGTCTTAACCACGATAAGCTCTGTTAGGGCTAAAGCTGAGCATCAGATATTGGGTACTTAAAGGAATAGTTCGACTGGAAATGAAAATGATGTCATTTGTTAAAGCTTGTGTCTTTCAAAACATGTAGAGCTTTCTGTTCTTAGAAATATGCACTGTAAAACATGATCAGTTGACTTTAATTAAATAACTGAGTAAACCTCTTGCTGATTAGCTGATTTTGCTTAAAGTGAGTAAACCTGTTGCCGATTAGTTTACTTTACTTGATGAAGTGCATAAACCTGTTGCCGATTAGTTGATTTTATTTTAAAAA
The DNA here is from genome assembly GCF_903798145.1 of Danio aesculapii. Taxonomy (NCBI): domain Eukaryota; kingdom Metazoa; phylum Chordata; class Actinopteri; order Cypriniformes; family Danionidae; genus Danio; species Danio aesculapii. Next base: position 33,007,945 of record NC_079445.1, on the reverse strand, counting down.
GTGAGTAAACATGTTGCAGATTACTTCACTTCACTTAAAGAACTGAGTAAACATGTTGCCGATTAATTGATTTTACTTTAAAAAGTGAGCAAACCTGTTGGTGATTAGTTGACTTCACTTAAAGAACTGGGTAAACATGTCGCAGATTAGTTGACTTTACTTACAGAAGTGAGTAATTCTGTTGCTGATTAGTTGGCTTAACTTAAAGTGTGTGGGCATGTTGCCGATTAGTTGACTTGACATAAATAAGTGAGTAAACATGTTGTCGATTAGTTGACTTGACCTAAAGAAGTGAGTAAGCATGTTGCCAATTAGTTGACTTCACTTAAGGAAGTGCGTAAACCTGTTGCCGATTAGTTGACATTACTTTAAAAAGTGGGTAAACCTGTTGCCGATTAGTTGACTTTACTTAAAGAAGTGAGTAAACATGCTGCTGATTAGTTGACTTTACTTAAAGAAGTGAGTAAACCTGTTTCTGATTAGCTGACTTCACTTAAAGAAGTGAGTAAACCTGTTACCAATTAGTTGACTTTACTTAAAGAAGTGAGTAAACATGTTTCCTTTATTTAGCAAATAATGTGTATTATTCTAAAAAGTCATCTTAACAGTTCCAAATTACAATGGTTTCACTCATATTTATTAAGTAAAGTAACTACCTTTTACAATGAGGCGATGTTTGTTTTTTGTTTTGTTTTTGCATTTACGGTAATTCAGAATTGAAGCTTCCAAGCTTGAAAAAGGCATACAAAACCGCCATAAAAGTGTTAATATTGTGTTTTGAAGGCACAAAATAAAGATAATATTGATAATACTTAAATGGAGAAACTGAAGAACGTATTTATGTATGAAGGTTTTGTAAGCCAGATCAAATAATTAATTGAATCAACTATCGTTTATGAAGCAAATTACTTCTAAGGACACTGTGAACAAAGTGTTGGAGGATATCAGTATTTTAGTGGACAGTGTCTTACATTTTAATCTCTTTTTCGCATAAAGCTGGGAATTATATACAGCTGGGAATTATATACATAATAATGATGATAAACTTATGGTAACACTTAGTTTCAATAGTTAACATTTATTAACCAACATTGCAACACTGTATTGTTATTCATTCATTTTACTTCGGCTTAGTCTCTTATTTATCAGGGGTCACCAAAGCGGAATGATCAGCCAACTATTCCGGCATACGTTTTACACAGCGGATACCCTTCCAGCCGCAATCCAGTACTAGGAAACATTTTGTTATAATAATTATTAATAATTGTATTTAAGAACATGTTTTTTTTTCATTGTTAGTTCATACTAACTACTCAACTTACAGTTCATCAATCAAACTGACTAAAAGTTCAATGTTTTATGACTAAAAATGTAGTTGAAATCTGATTATTAAAGTTAAATGAACATAAAATCATTCGCTGTCATGACTTTTTGTCATAGCATTTTTACAGTGTAATGAGAGGTTGATCTAATGTCAACAAATGGAAACTGTTAAAATAACTTCTATAGTGTTTTTGAAGCTTAAAAGCTTGCGATTTGTATCATACGGATGAAAGAAAGCCACAGAGGTTTGGAACGACATCAGTTTTACAAACAATGACAGAATGTTCACTGTTCACTGGCTCAACTGCATGCTTTTTTACCAAGTAGTTCCCTGAAGCAGCTTAGCTAGTGCTTTCCAAGTTTTGAAGAGAAACTTGTAACCATTAAATGATTTGTTGGCCATTGTTTAGCATGACCCGGCATCATATAGAGGTTGTTTGGTTTGAATAAGTGTGCTGTAATGGAGTGTGTTGTGTGGGTACATCAGGGCAGGAGCCAGGCAGTCTTCAGGCCTATACAGAAGGCCTCCTGACCCGTTTTTGGCACATTACGTTGCTTTTGCATGTATATTATGTGTACGTGCTTGAATGAATGTACACCTCCGCCTCTCAGACTCTGTGGGGGAAACATGTTGTCCAGCATCGCCAAAGCTATGATGCCCCAGGAGGAGATTATGATGATGCGTCCGCTTTCCCTGGCGCTCTGCCACTTCTGCCCATCTGTGCTCTGTCTTCAGTGAGCATTCCGAATGTGCTCATGTAGTAGTGGCATTTTTAGAAAGAAGTACGAGAGGAAATGTATAAAGTGTTCCAAAATTAACTTTCCTATTTTTTAGGTCAGAAACAGGTTTGAAAACTTATTTTGCTATTAAAAAAAAGGGAACTGTGATCTCATTTTCTGGCAATAAAGAGAAATGTTTAGAGAAATATGAAGCTTTCTTTTCTTTTTCTTTTCTTTTTTTTTACAATTACAGAATTTTAAAGCACAAAAGGTCATGTTTAATAAATGGCAAGATATAAATTCACAATTATGTAAAAAATTGTAAAATGCAACTTATATTTCTGGTAGTTGTGGTTTTATAGACTGTCACAGATATAAATCTTACACATATTTTATATCGCACTATTTAACTTGTTTTAAATTTAAGAATTCTAAAAGAAAAACAAAGTCCTAAATTCAATTTGCAACTCAAATTCACTAAATATTAATATTCAGAGAAAATTATTAGAAAAATGTTACAATTTCTTACTGATTTATAGGATTGAATAGGTTCTCAATTCTGAGTTTATTTATTTTTAAGTTTTTTACAAGAGGAAATATAATGCAGTGTTCCAAAATTAATGTTTCTATTTTTTAAGGTCAGAAACAGGTTGAAAGCTTATTTATCTCAAAGTATTTTTTTAAGTCTTCCTAAAGTTATAGGAACAATAAATAATATCTTAACTTCTAGTTGATCATTTGGTATCAGAAGTGGCGTATATGAAAGGCAAAAATGGCCTCTAGATTACGCTTTTTTTACCTGAATAAAATATTTTCATTTCTTGATTTTTAATTATTGAATTAAATGAGTAAGGTATGATTTTGCTTAGACAAAAGTCTTGTCACTTAACAGAATTAATGTACAGTAAAGAATATAAAGTCAAGGTGCAGTGGAAAAAGAATGAATATTGTGTATGACTCCCATAAGCTTGGAGGACTGCATCCATACATCTCTGCAATGACTCAATTAACATTAATAAAGTCATCTGGAATGGCAAACAAAGCATTCTTGCAGGACTCTTAGAGTTCATCAAGATTCTTGGATTCATCTTCAATGCCTCCATCTTACCACAGACATGCTCAATAATGTTCTTGTCTGGTCACTGGGCTGGCCAATCCTGGAGCACCTTGACCTTCTTTGCTTTCAGGAACTTTGATGTGGAAACTAAAGTATGAGAAGGAGCGCTCTCCTGCTGAAGAATTTGCCCTCTCATGTGGTTTGTAATGTAATGGGCAGCACAAATGTCTTGATACATCTGGCTGTTGATGTTGCCATCCACTCTGCAGATCTCTCACACACCACCATACTGAATGTAACCCCAAACCATAATGTTTTTTTCAGAATTGCAAGATATGTATTGACTTTCTGTGAAAAGTTGTGTTTTTATAGACTTTCACGGATATAAATCTCACACAAATGATATATTTCATTGTTTTAACTTATTTAAAAGTGAATAATTTCAAATTGAGGATAAAGCCCTATAAAATGAAATCACAAGTTCACAATTACAATATAGAAACCTGCAGTTCTAAGAAACTTCTTTGAAAATGCAGCAAATTTTTACTGTTATATAGGATTTTATATTATATATTTAATTTTTATATTATTTAAATGTATTTTTATATTTATATTATATTTTATAGAAGTTTGTTTTTCACATTTTAATAATTAATTATTTTTAAGTTCGAAAGTGAGAAGAAATAAAACAATTTTGATATGTTAACCCAAACCTGCAAAATGTAAATGTAAAATTTTGAGAAAATAATTTAGTAATGTAACTTTATAGAATGTATACTTTTATAGAATTTCTTTCAATTCTGAGATATAAACATAAATAAAGGTTGAACTGCTAGATAAAAAGTCACTTAACTTAAAAACAAAGCTTCCACAATAATGCCATGAGTAAATACAGACATCATTTTTTTTTATTTTCAGAAAACCGTTTCACAATTAATTAGATCTGCATCATTCAGCACTGTCACATTGCATATTTACTATTATAAAAAGCAGCATACTCAACACTCTTGCCCTTGCCGTTGTTTGCGGATCCGGTTGTATAAATGATGACTTCCTGTTCTGACAGCTCTGGAAGATTCTTAAGGCTCTCCTGTTTAAGTGACATATTCTGCCCTTCATCTTCAAGCTGTGTTTAAGCGAGCAGAGCTGCGACCTCTCCATAGGAGTCCTCCTTAGATTCATACTTGCAAAGGGACTTGAGAGAGATGCGCATGAAAGCTGTGTGTAGCCGTTGGGCTTGTCCCGGTGTGCTTGTATGTATAGCTTCTTTTTTTTTTCCTTGCTTTATCTGGATGGAAAACATTTTGTCTCAGTTTAGCGGGTTTGAAACGCTTGCTATTTTTATCCTTTATCTGGATCTTTTAGAATCAAAAAGCAAGGTTTAAATAAAGTCTGTAAAAGACATTGTAATAATTGCGCACATATGTGGAATGTTTTTGGGTGTCTTGTTGTCAGGTCTTTTATTTTGTAGTGTAACTTTGTCTTCCTGTGCCTGGCTTGTTCCCCGCCATGTGCTTTGTTCTTGTGATTCATTTCTCATTGGTTGTCTCATGTCATGTGCTCCCTTGTGTTTGGTATATATAACCCTCATGTTTCTTTGTTGATGAGTTTATGTCAAGTTTTCAGTCACTTGGGTTCTCAAATTCACCTTCATTGGACACTGTTAGAACATGCAGTTGAAATTTTAAGGGCTTTCTCATCTTGCAATACTTTGTTTTGTTAAAGTTTGTAACTCTAAACTGAGGAGAACAAGTCACAATTGTAAAATTTGAGTTTGAATTAAAATTTGCAGAATGTTAACACACAATGGGATATATGCACACAGACTTTTTATTTCCAGCCAGGCAGCCCAAGGGTTTCCAGTGAACTGTCTTTCCACTACAAAATTGTCACGTTTAAAATCTAATTTCTTTAAAAATCAGTGATCTTCACTGCCTGTTAGATATACAATATGAAGTGCGTCTCAGATCGGACAAGAAGCACTGCATTAAATTCCGTTTCCCCCTGCCATATCTTTAAAATATGACTGTTTATTTTACCCCAGTATTTTCAATAGAATTTCTGCGCTAGCCTGTTGCTACTGACGGCGCTAGCGGTTACGCGGTCTTTCATCTCGTTTTACACTTGAACAACTAAATGAATGCTTAAGTGCATTTAACTCAATGTATTGCAATTACATTACAACATTTATGCTGTCAAAACAACCTTGTAAAATTGAAAACAGTAAGCTTTCACCAGAAGTTTATCGTTGGCTTTAAACTCTAGCCCATTTTGAGTCGTTCAACCAGATATAAACTTGTTATTGTAATTTGAGAAATTAATTCAGAAATGCAACTTTATGGCTCTTTAGCATCACAATACTATGTATTTGTATATATTTTTAATAACTCTTAAATAACTTTTTGAATAAAAAATATCTGAATTGTAAGTTTTGCAAGCCTGATCTCACGAGAAAACGCAAGTATTTTTCGTTTTGTCAGTTTAGTGGCTAATTCGTACGAATTCAGTTCAGTCGAACGAAATTGTATGATTTTTAAAAAGGAGGCGTGGAACCTAACCCCACCCCTAACCCCAACCGTCATTGGGGGATGAGCAAATTGTACTAAATTGTATGAATTAGATCATAGAAATTCATATGAATTAGCCACTAAATCAAAAAGTTATGAATTGCCGTGAGATTGTGTTGGTTTTGCAACTCTGGGAAAAAGTCGTCAGAAGTAACTTGCAATTTTATAGATTTTGTTCTTATTAGATATACAGTTAAAGTCACAATTATTACCCCCTTTGATTTATATCTCTTATATCTCTTTTATTTTTATGCTTTTTCCAACGCAGTTCCACAGCAATTCATAACTTATTGATTGATTGTCTAATTCATATGAATTTGTACGATCTCATTCGTACATTTTTGTTTGATTTGCTCCTCCTCCAATGCCAATGCTGGTTGGTTTTAGGGGTGGGGTTTGTGGACACACTTCCTTTTGGTATGTTTGTCCAAGAATGCAGAGAACTACAATTAAAACAGATTTTAATATGAATTTCAGCAAACAAACACCTTTAATGTGTTACCTCTGTTAAGATTTTCATATGAATGTTTACTTTTACAGTCTTATTGAAGGAAACTGCTGAAAAATAAGTTATATATTTTATATATTGTATGTTTTTACTCTAAATAAAGTCAAATGAAATCCTATTTATACAAATTAGACACTTCTGACAAAGTGTATAACAGATATGTTTCCTCGTGAGATCAGGCTGGTCTCTGCTTACATCTCACAATACAAACATGTTTCCTGATCCCCAACTTCTCACAAGTATTTCCTATTCACCTTAGTCTTTCACCGAAGAGCTGACACAACCAATGAACCCTAACAGTCTTAACACTTTCAGTCACATTCACTTTCATTGACTTTTAAACCTAAAATAACAGCTTGTTATTTTGGCACGGTGGCTCTGTGATTACCTCACAGCAAGAAGATTGCTGGTTCGAGTCCCGGCTGGACCAGTTGGTATTTCTGTGTTGAGTTTGCATGTTCTCCACATGTTTGCATGGGTTTCCTCCAGGTGCTCCGGTTTCCCCCACAGTCCAAAGACATGCGCTATAGTTGAATTGGAGGAACTAAAAGGGCCGTGGTGTATGAGTGCATGTGTGAATTAGTGTGTATGGGTATTTCCCAGTACTGAGTTTTGGCTGGAAGGGCATCCGCTACGTAAAACATAAGCTGTGAAAGTTAGAGGTTTATTCCGCTGTGGTGACCTAATAAACAAGGAGCTAGGCCAAAGGAAAATAACAGCTTATTATGCTGCAAAGTAGTATTTCATCATTACATCATTGCTATATTTATGTATTTTCATAAACACACTTGTTTGTAAAGCAGGTTGTTTGACCGTTAGGTAGATAAATGAATTGGTACCATTGACCATAGGTAAATGAATCATAAGTACTAAAATAATCACGCTTTTGTTCTCTGTCAGCCTGTTTTCAGCTTAGAACAGACAGAGATGAAGGGGCTGCTGTTTCTCTTCGGGAACTGAGATTAAGTATAGTTCTGTTGTTTCCCGAGGGCTAAAAGCCACCTACAGTTCAAATAATAATCAAAAGACAAGCTGCTGAGCAAATGTGTCTGTGTGCTTTATGCTAATTTGAGGAATTGATGGTAAACGTTCTGCTTTATAGTACAAAATTAAGACGTTAAATGCAATATGATATCAGCAATTCCAGGCCATATTTATATATTATAAAATGATACGCATCATAATAGAAATGTATTCCCTTTACCAAAATTATATTCAAAGAACACTCATTTTTAACACATATGATGTTTGTGTATGGGCAGAGGGGTCCAATTTCACTGCATGTAACAGTGTTGTAACACATAAAGGCTTCATCATCATCATCATCATCATCATCATCATCATATTGTATTTTAGTTATAGGTATATATGTATGAAAAATTATTCAAAAACAAATTGTATTTAAATTATCTTGAAAATAAAATAACATAATAAAAAATACATTAATACTAAAATTATAATTATCTAAAACCATAAAAACATTTTATTTACCTACAACAGAAATCGACTTTATAATAAAAAAGAAAAAAGGAAATTTTATGTTGTAATATAATAATAATAATAATAATAATAATAATAATAATAATAATAATAATAATAATAATAATTATTATTATTATTATTATTATTATTATTATTATTATTATTATTATTATTATTATTAATGCAATAATACATTTGTAAATTAATGATTAAATCAAATTATATTATTATTAAATGTGAATAATAATAATTGATATACAGTATTATCATAGTAAATTTGACTGTGACGGAATATCAGTTTCACTTAAAAATGGATCCAATCGACTTAAAGAAACCCCATTGACTTCCTGTCTTACCCAGATGCTCATAATTACTACATTATTTGACAATTCACCATTATTCTCATTAGGACCAGCCTTTTTCAGCAGTAGAGAGCGACGGTTACTCAAACAGCAACACAAGCCTTTCAGATGCTACAAGATAGATAGAGTAGAGCGTCTGAGTGTGTATGTGTGTATGTGTTGGATCATTTGTGTAAATGTTGGGAGTGTTTTTCTTCGATAACCTCAGCTTGTTGCATTTTCCTGTCACATTTTTTCTCTCTCCTGCTGAATTAAGATAAGAGCGTTTGTTAATTAAACTGTCACATGGCAGCACCTTGAGGAATCGCTTTAATTGGGAAGCCATTGTTTCACTGCACAAGCTCATCTGATGCAGGAACTATCATATAAATGTTATTTACAAATGCCAACACTACTGAATGGATGAGATTCATGATATATGCAGTGTTTAGATGTGTTACCTTGTGAGATTGTACTTGCTTTTTTACAACCAGGTTCCTTTTTGCACTGTATATATGCTGGGTTCCACACAATTGATTTGTGTTGGGACAACATGAAGGAATTAAGTTAGTTATAACTAATATATACCTTATTAGTTTTTACAAAATCAAGTTGTTTAAACATAAAACAATTAAGTTGCCCTTATTTTTCATATTGTTCAGCTTTTTTTAAACAGCAAAAATCATTTTTACAGTGTAGTTACTATTGTTGAAGCTGTACACTCCTACATCACATTGCAGAATTTGTACAGAGAAAAAGGTTACTGATTTACATTAATATTGTGGATTGGTTTATTCGAAACAGTATTCTTCATACACTGTAAAAAAATGCAGGGTTCCACTCAATTCGTTCATGTTGTCCCAACACAAATTGATTTTGTTAACTTAACACTTTTAACAAATTGACGTGGATTGAACACAAAAAATGAAGTTGTCCCAATGTAATCTCATGAATTGTTTCAGCTCATTTTAATAAAGTAGCTTGAACAAATAAAAATAAATAAAACGTTTTTGAGTGTACACTACCGGTCAAAAGTTTGGGGTTATTTTTATTTTTTCATGTTGTTTTTAAAGAAAATTATTCTATTTATCAAGGAAGCATTTATTCAATGTAAAATGTATTTAAAATTGAAAATAAATAACTGTTTTCTTATTGTATGTAGTTTCAAATAAAATGATTACTCTAGTCATTATTGCTTTTATTACTATTATTAATAATAATAATAATAATAATAATAATAATAATAATAATAGTATGTAACTTTAATTAAATATTTACATATTTCTTTGGACCAGGGGTCACCAAACTTGTTCCTGGAGGGCCGCTGTCCTGCAGATTTTAGCTCCAACCCTAATCAAACACACCTGAATGAGCTAATCAAGGTCTTACTAGGTATACTTGAAACACCCAGCCAGGAGTGTTAAGGCAAGTTGGAGCTAAACCCTGCAGGGACACCGGCCCTCGAGGACCGAGATTGGTGACCCCTGCTTCAGACAAATCATTACATTTGTCTTTTATTTGCATGAATCTACTGCTATCATATTGCTGAGTCTGCCATTTTTTATTAAAAACAATAACACTTTAAACAATAACAATAATTTTAAAAACATCTTAGCAATCACTTAAAAAGACATTCACCCAAAAACAGAAATGTAGTCTTTAATTATCCTGAATTGATTTCTTTCCTCTGTTGAACACAAAGAAATTTTTAAAAACATGTGCTCATTGACATCTATAGTAGGAAAAACAAATACTGTAGAACCCAATGGTTACAGGTTTTCAGCTTTCTTCAAAATATCTTCCTTTGTTTTCAACAGAGGAAAGAAACTCAGACCAGAACCAGTAAAGTGTGAGTAAATGATGACAGAATTGTATTTATTTTTTTAGTGAAACTGTCCCTTTAAAGCACCATAGCAACCAATTTAAAACTGGGAACACCCTAGCAACCAAATAGCAGCCACATACTGCAGCAAATCACCTCATTTAAATATCCTATATACTGCATGATGTGCATATCATAATATGAGGCCTTTTTCATCAGAAAATGTACTTGTAGCATTTTATTCTGTTATAATCTGCAGAGTGTGTTTAAGGGATCAGTGGTGTTAAGTGCTGAACCGCCTTCACCACAGCTCCAACTGTAAATACCATCAGCAATTAACAGCGATCAGAGAGAGAGAGAGAGAGAGAGAGAGAGAGAGAGAGAGAGAGAGAGAGAGAGAGAGAGAGAGAGAGAGAGAGAGAGAGAGAGAGAGAGAGAGAGAGAGAGAGAGAGAGAGAGAGAGAGAGAGAGAGAGAGAGAGAGAGAGAGAGTAATTTAGCATCAGAGTCCTGCATGGAGGATCAATTATTGAGAATCTCTATCTCTGAAATTTACATCCCCTGCTGCTCATTACGTCTGTGGCTGTATTGGGTTGTGTGTGTGCATGTGTCTGTGGTATCTGTGGGTGTGTTATTTTGGATCTGCAGATCTGCAGTTGTATGAAAGCTTGTGCTTGTAGTCTGTAAAAGATCTGTCCGGCCATCTGGGCTGAAGGTGTTCAAAATCCGCCTTGATTAAAAAGTGCAAATCTGGAGATCAGAAGCCCACTGATCTCCTCCTTCACCCTCACATGCAGAGCTCAGGCTGTAACTGACCCCTAAAATAACCCCAGCTGGAGATTATGAGGATGTGTGTTTACATCAGGGTGTTTTTGAAGAAAAGAGGGGATGAGACACTGAGTAAAAAACAACAAATGTGTTTTTGTAGCTAGGCAACAGATAATGACACTTGAATGAGATCTCTACAGGTAACACCGATGTTCATGATATATTTGGAATTTGAATGTGGAGTAGGGCGGCACGGTGGCACATTGGGTAGCGCTGTCGCTTCACTGCAAGAAGGTTGCTGGTTCGAGTCTCAGCTAGATTAGTTGGCATTTCTGTGTGGAGTTTGTATGTTTTCCCTGTGTTCGTGTGGTTTTCCTTCGGGTGCTCCAGTTTCCCCGCAAGTCCAAAGACATGTTGTATAGGTGAATTGGGTAAGCTAAATTGTTCATAGGATAAGTTGGCGGTTCATTCCACTGTGGCGACCCCTGATTAATAAATGACTAAGCCGAAAAGAAAATCAGTGCATGAATGTGAGTTCCAGATTGTGATTATGATTGGATGAAACACTTTTGAAGCTGGTTTGTTTCTTGTAAACCGTACATTGCGGAAAATTTATTTTTTTATGTTTTTTTTTTCATCATTAAAAAGTACTTAAGATAAAATAATATTTTTGTGCACCATATGATTGATAATAATATTAAAAATGTAAATATATATATAAAAATATCAAAAATGTTTATATAAGCAAACATCTGGAGTATGTTTGCTGGTATTGCTGGTAATATGTTTTATAAGAATGATCAAAGATATGTAATATATAATAAAATAATTTTTTTTATAATAATTTATTAAATAATTAATTAATTAATTTAAAAATATAATAAATGTATTTAATCATTATTACTATATATATATATATATATATATATATATATATATATATATATATATATATATATATATATATATATATATATATATATATATATATATATATATATATATATATAATTATGGAGCTTACAATATGTCGAAGCAATCTGAATCTAATTTATGTGAATTTTTAGCAATTGTCCTTTAATACAACTGAAAATGATAAGCCAATAAATTTTTTTTTGAATTATAAGTTAAATTAGAATTTTATTTAAATATTGAACATTATAAATTTAAGACAACTTAATTTTTTAAGTCAGAATTTTATAGACGCACTGTATTTTCAAACCTATTTTTTTTTCAATGCAGATATCCAGTTTGTAAAATTACAGTTTCAAATTTTCAAGATTAAGAAATTCAGAACATCAAATTCAATATTCTAAAATTCAAAACCATAAATTCAGATCGTGAAATTCAGATTCAGCGCAGAAGGTAGGTCAGGGTGAGACATATTTATTAATTTTAATACAGAGAGATGAGAGTTATTAGCCCACCTTTGATTATTATTTTTTTTAAGCAATCCCAAATGATGTTTAATAGAGCAAGGAAATTTTCACTGTATGTCTGATAATATTTTTTCTTCTGGAGAAAGTTTTAACTGTTTTATTTCGGCTAGAATAAAACCAGTTTTTTAATTAAAAAAATAATAATTTTAAGGTCAAAATTATTAGCCCCTTTAAGCTATTTATTTTTTCAATAGTCTACAGAACAAACCATCATAATACAATCACTTGCCTATTACCCTAACCTGCCTAGTTAGCCTAATTAACCTAGTTAAGCCATTAAATGTCACTTTAAGCTGTATCAAAGTGTCTTGAAAAAATATCTAGTCAAATGTTATTTACTGTCATCATGCCAAAGATAAAATAGATCAGTTATTAGAAAGTAGACTAGAAAGAGTTATTAAAACTACTTTTTTAGAAATGAAAAAAATGAAAAAAATCTTCTCTCAGTTAAACAGAAATTGGGGGAAAAAAATAAACAGGGACTAATAATTCTGACTTCAACTTTATATATATATATATATATATATATATATATATATATATATATATATATATATATATATATATATTATGTTTAAAATAATATTTTATACACTTTATATCTTTAATATCAATATCATTTGAACCATATTTGAACAATTAATTTACTACAGCATATACAAACAGATGGAATCAAAATTGTGTCAGATTATCCAGAGTTTTCCCTTTCTGCCAAAAATCCCATTGTAAAAGCACAGTAACCCTGTCCTCTCGTGGCGTCCTGCTTTATTGACCAACTGTGTTCCTGAAATCACAAGCCAGTTTCCACCAGTTAATGCGGAATGAAACAAACATTCAGTTCATGCTTCGTTATCACCACTGCCAATTACAGCCCCGCCGCCCAAAATCGGTTTTGCACAGATCGTGAGCTGCCTGTCGGAGTGTTTGCCTCCGAGCTTCGGTTGGCAATCGCTTCACCCCATCGCCTCTCGTAGGCACGTTGGCTTTGCAGCTGCTACATCAACATGACAAGTGTTTCTAGAACATTCTTCATTGTTCACTGACCAGTAATGGAAGTGCAATGGCCGCCGTCGGGGGATATTTTCTGCACCTGGACCTGCACTGAGATAGTCATGCTCAAACACACTGCGATTTCATTGTGATTTCACCTCAGGCTTTGTCGCTCAGAAAGAACTCACGGCCAGCTGGAAATCTGCGGTGTTCACTTGTACGTTTGAATTCATTGTAAATCACAGCTCTTATTTTAAATTAGCTTTAGCTCAGCAAGTGCAAATGCATTTATGAGCTCTCTCAGAGTGTGACCGAGATGAGCATTATCCCCTAAAGACATAGTTCACCTAAAAAATGAACATTTCCTCATCATTTACTCACACTCAAGTGGTTGTAAACTTTCAAGAACTTATTTCTTCTGTTAAACACAAACTTTTTTTAAAGAATGTTGGGGGAAAAGTCAGCCATTGACATGTATAGTAGGAACCAAAAATACTGAGTCATAGTATAAAAGATCACTTTTTTCACCATTCATTCTTCCATGTAGCTTCGTTTGTGTTCAACGATGATCTTTTGATTTAGTGGCTAATTTGTATGAATTTTATGTCTCTTTCATACATTTTAATATGATTTCCTCATCCCTCAATGATGATTGGGGTTAGGGCTGGGGTTTGGAATAACAGCACAGTTAAGATAACCATGTTTAGGTTGGAAAAACTGTGTTCAACAAAACGAAAAAGCTTAAACAGGTTTGGGGATTGACTAAATTATGACAGAATCTTCATTCAATCATTATTCAATCTCACAACAGTTCGTAATGTTTTGAGGGCTAATTGAGAGGTGTCTAAATTTGGTCCTGGAGGGCAGGTGTCCTGCAGATTTTAGCTCCAACTTGCCTCAACACACCTGCAAGGATGTTTCTAGAAAGAGCTTGATTAGCTAGCCCAGGTCTGATTGGGGTTGGAACTAAACTTTGCAGGATACCGGCCCTCCAGGACCGAGTTTGGGCACCCATGGGCTAATTTGTACAAATTTGATATAATCTCATACATTTTAAAAGGATTTCCTCATCCCTCAATGATGGTTGGGTTTAGGGCTGGGGTTTGGAATGACACCACAGTTGAATCAACCGTGTTTAAATTGGAAAAACTTTGTGTTCAACAAAAGGAAGAAGCTCAAACAGGTTTGGAACAAGTGAAGAACGACTACGTTTTGACTGATTTTCATTTTGGGTGAACTATCCCAGCGCAATCTTGCTGCAATTCATAACATTTAGATTCTGTGGCTAATTTGTATGAGTTTTATATGATCTCATACATTTTAAAATGATTTCCTCATCCCTCAATTACGGTTGGGCTGGGGTGTTTGGAATGACCGCAAAAGTAACCATATTTAAGTTAACAAAATGCGTCCGTTGATAATATATATGAGCTACTTTTTTATTAGTGGACGCATTGATAATATCAATGAACGCGTCTTGTTTTTCCAACTTAAATATAAAACATTTACAAAATATGTCCACAGATACATAATAAACAATATATTTGTACTGTTTTACTTCTGTTCAGACACCAAACCACCAGGTTGGATTCTGAGGTTTCAATACAAATAACATACAAAGTTTATAGGTTTTGATTCTCCACACACTGGTTGTTTTGGTTAACGGCCTGTAACACCTTAACAAAGACTGATCTACAATCAAAATATAATAAAGATAATGCAAAAGAAATGTGGACAGGCACTATTACACTAGGAAAGCTTCCATAAATATTACAGTTTTCACTGGTTTCATTATAGAACCTACATATTTAAACAAAGACATTTAAGATGTTTTGGATCCCATTGATATCATTATTTCAACCAGTTTGGCAAAAATTCGCCAAAATGTTCACTTTGCTTAATCATACTTGTGTAAACTGTGCCTTATTTCCACTTTTTGACATTACCCACTGAGAATAGGTTTATTTACTTCCACAAATGTAAGATCTAATGCTATTCTGATTGGTGCTCCAATTTGTTTTTACAGATAAGAAGAGAATGTATGATCTTTTATTTATTAAACCATGGCTAGAAAGTGTTTTATGGTGAAATCTCTACTCGAATTCCAGCGAAAAAACAAGGACACTCATAAATCTAATCTGTAATTCAGAACAGAGAATCCCGTGGAGCATATCTAATCCCAGAGAACCAGCTTTACTATGACCACAGTCTGTCATCAGCTGTGAACATCCTTTCAGGAACATGTCACTTCCTTTCCCGTTATTACAGCAACACATTTTCCTATTGTCTGACTGTCAGTGTGAGATGTACATGTATTATGAGGTTGTTTACAAGCCAGGTGTTTTGATGAAATCCCCGATCTGTGTTTTAACATTGTCGAGCGTATATAATCCTTTTCTTATCTTGTTGTAAACCCACTAATCTTTGACCTTAATCTTAAAGTGCCACATTGAATCAGAGATGGGATTATTCATTTTTTCTGTCTCTTCTGCCTCTTCAAATGTTAAAAGTAAATAACAGACATCTGTTGATATCATTTCACGCAGAGAGTCAATAAAAAAGTTTATAACATTAAAAATTTTACTCCTCATAAATGTTATCATGAATGACTAGCCTGCAAATATGGACAAATAAACCAATTAGCCGCTAAAAACAGCTGAAATCCGATATTGGAGTGAGACCTCCAAATGGGCGTCCCTCAACAACACCAAAGCTAAGCGTCTCTTATTGCATTTCAGTCAAACATCTCTTTGTAATTTGATCAAATTTATGAAGCCGAGAGTAAATATGTATTTATACCGAGGCTACAAAAGCGGTGGGGCTCTAGACGGCGCAGTGCTGTTCCTGCTGGAGAAGGAAAGGTCAATGCTAATTGAATCAAGTGAAACGGAAATCTGCTAGCATGCTAAGCTATAGGTAGGATGTGGAGGCTGGAGATGCAGGATAAAAGCTGGACAGACGTGTGGTAGGAGTGTGTTCCTTTACTCGATAACCAGGTTAAGAGCAGGATTCAGACATATGATACTTTAATCAACGAGACCAGCATCTTACCTCTCACTTTAGTCACCCTGTTGTTGTCGGTTCTATTTTATGGTTGTTGTTGTTTCTGTATGCATGTATATGACGCTTTAAAAAGTGTGTATTGTTATCTATTGTGTACTTTTATACAGTCTTGGGAAAAAGTAAGGGGCGTAATGGTGGCACAGTGGGTAGCACAATCGCCTCACAGCAAGAAGGTCGCTGGTTCAAGCCTCGGCTGGGTCAGTTGGCATATCTGTGTGGAGTTTGCATGTTCTCCTCGTGTTGGCATGGGTTTTCTCCAGGTGCTCCGGTTTCCCCCACAGTCCAATAACATGCAATACAGGTGAATTGAATAAGCTAAATTGTCTGTGGTTTATGAGTGTGAATGCAAGAGTGTATGGATGTTTCCCATAGTGGGTTGTGGCTGGAAGGGCATCCGCTACGCAAAACATATGCTGGATAAGTTGGCGGTTCATTCCGCTGTAGCGACCCCTGACTAATAAAGGGACTAAGTCGAAAAGCAAATGAATGAATGAATGAAAAAAGTAAGAGACCAACTGGTCCCACTTTACATTAGGTGGCCTAAATAACTATGTACCCACAGCCCAAATTACACATTTGGTACAGTGTACTTACATTGCACCTTTATATTCTTACATTGTACTTACATTTAAAGTACACCCATACTTAATATGTAATTACAATAGTGTACTTACACACCGACCAACTTTAAAGTTTATCTGTTCTATACGTTTAGCATGATTAAGTGTTTTGAGTAAAAAATGTTCCTTTGAGTTTTAAATTTATTAGATTTTTGGACATTTTACTTAAACTAACTTTACATGTGGTCAGCACTGTCGCCTCACAGCTAGAAGGTTGCTGATTCGAGTCCCAACTGGGCCAGTTGGCATTTCTGTGTGAAGTTTGCTTTTTCTCCCCATGTTTGCATGGGTTTCCTCCGGTTTTGTGTAAAACATATGTTGGAATAGTTGGCAGTTCATTCCGCTGTGTCGACCACTGATAAAGAAGGGACTAAGCCGAAGGAAAATGAATGAATGAATGAATATTAAAATGGATTTTTGTAAAGACATATATTTTATGTTCTTTTGTGTGTGTTTTATTCAATAATTGTGGCCTTGGTGACCAGAAGAGACTTGATTAAATTGTCAATAGTACATTAGGCCTTTAAATCTACTACAATGAGCATCATGGTTTACTATGAGTTGTCAAGTTTTGGATACTTCAATCAAAAAAACGTGTACTTTTTGTAACCTCTGCCATCAAAATAAATAAAACAATTAAATTGGATTCATTATATATTTGACACAATAAAAATAATTACATGAATGATGGTATGCTGGCGAAACCTGCTGGATACCATGGTAACCCCTTGAGGTACAATCATGAAACTATTTCAAGTAGTCAAGTTCTATTGTGCTATCAACAGTTTTAAAGACTCTCCATTCCTGGAAATGTGCTCTCTCTTTCTTTCTCTCTCTCTCTCTCTCTCTCTCTCTCTCTCTCTCTCTCTCTCTGTGCGTGAATGTGTTTGTGTGGACCCCTGCTGTCAGCTGCGGAGATTGGCTCTTTCTTCAATGGCAGTCTTGCTTATGGCAGGGCTCTGCATCTGTTTAAAATGGGGAAGGGGGGGTCAAATCACTTTGATCACAAACAATGACAAAATACGCTTTGAAAGATGTCATGTATTTAATTATTCTGTTTAGTAATGTTTAAATTGGGACTGTCAGTGGACTAGCACAGTTTGAATGAAATTACATGTTACATGACAAATTAATAACACTTTACACCAACAGCAATACAATTCTGAATTGAATGCAGTTGGTACTAATGCTGCAATTAAAACTAACTAAGATTATGTAATGGATGCTGTTAAATGTTGTTAAGTGTTTGTTAAAGCTAACTAATGTAGTCAGCCGATGTAAACAAATGAAATGTTACCAAATATGCAGTTTTACATGGGTGAATTTTGCCTATGCATTATTTATTGTGGCATATAGTAATAATTCTATTAAAAACATGTTCAAATGGTTTCATTATTGATCATTCAGGCAAACAAACAAAACAAAACTATTAAAAAATGTATTATTATTTTTTAACTAGATATTAGTACATTTAGATTTTTAAAATTCATTGAAAAATCTCTTTTTAGATTCATCGATATCTAAAAAAACCCTTTAAATTGCATTACAAACGCTTTGAATTAACGTTACAAACAGCAGCTTATGTGTTTTACTTCAGTGTTATTGAACATAAGCCTCTCAGTTTTAAGACGCAGTTCATCTCTTCAACTGTGGATTCGCAAAACATGGAGTGTCACTTCAAGCTTGAATTGCTTTTGATGGTAGGCAATCCCTTATTACAGCATTTACAGAGTCAGGAGCCATAATTAATAGCATTACATTTTTATAGCATATTTTTTCGGAACTAATCACACTAAATTAAATGGACAGCCCCAGTTTGAATACCTCATCTCAGCCACTCTCAGGACTGCAATGTTTCAATTTGTGAATTAGAACGAGAACGAAACGAGTGGACGGCGCAATAGAGAGACAGATTAGGAGAGATGCGAGGAAGCCAAGCCCAAATTAAAGGACTGGAACAGCTGTGTGTCAAGCTGTGTGAATAGAGAGGGATCTGGCGCTGCTTTCTTCCTGTCCCACTCAGGAGATTCAACAGCTTTCTCCCCATGACCCTCAATGCTCCCGCTGAGAGGCCCGGCTTCAATCCATCAATTACCCCAATGATTACCTTCATCAAAAACCCAAAGCCCACCATAGAATTAATTCTGCACCCTTTCAGATAAGAGAGATGGATTAAAGGGACAGTTCACCCCCATTACTTGTCAAAAAATTGCGCAGCATAAGCAGGCTTTGAATATCACTTTTGTTAGACACACTAGGTAAGGAGCGTGCTCCACTCGCTGTTCTTTTTGTTTTTCTCTTATCTTAGTTTAGGTTTTCATGAAGATTTTCTTTTCTATATTAATATATTTTATGCTTGGGAAGATAGGGTAAAAGTTGGGCCCTTGGATAGATAGGGTAAAAGAATAGCTTGTTTTGTTTTATTTATTTCTATTGTTTGGACACCGTCCACATCTTATCTCTCCAACTCTCCCATCCAGGGGCGTAGCAACCAGGGGGAAGGGGGGATCCGTCCCCCTCACTTTTAGAGAAAGACCATTTAGAAACAGGTGATTAATAATTAAATGAACGTATGATCTCATATAGCCATCCCGCCCACTTTTAAAATGTCTGCTACACCCCTGCTCCCATCTATCCGTTCAAACATTTTAAGTCCCGTCTGTTGTCTGTTATTTTCAGTATATTTTTGTAAATATTTTTTGTTCTTTCTATATACATAATGTGGCACTTATTATCAATATCTTTTGATCTTTTGTAAATAAAACTCACTCTATTGCATTTAGTTAGTCGTGGCATTTTGTCTCTCACTCGTTAATATTGTGTGTTTGCTTATGTGTTTCACCCAAAGTTAATGTTAGTCTCCTCCCTCTTAACTAACCATCTTTAAGATTGTAACAGCATAGTTCACCCATAACTGAAAATTTTGTCATTGTTTAGTCATCACTTACACATTTTTCTTTCTTCTGTTGAACACAAAAGAAGATATTTTATTGCTGGAAAACTGTAACCATTGGCTTCAGTTTGTTTTGTCTACTATGGTGGTCAATGGTTACAGATTTTCAGCATCCTACTTTCTTTTGTCTTCCATATATCAAGAAACTCATGAACACAAATGAGTAAATAGTAAGTAAATGAGCAAATAGTAAGTAAATGTAATTTTTGCGTGAAATACTTTGATCTCAGGGAATCTCAGGGCACTTTCTGTTTCGTTAATATTTATTTATTTCTGTTATTTATATCTGTTATATGTGATCAAAGCAATTTTAGAAAAGGTTTATCATTATTTTCAACAGATTCAGAGCCCTCGCATAAGCAAGAGATTAAGGAAACAGTTCACCAAAAAAATTTTATTTGTTGTTAATTTTCTCTCAGGGCATCCAAGATGTACTTTTTTTAATCAATGTAATGCAAGTCAATGGCTACCACACTTTGAGAGTCAAAATACATAAACAGACAACACAAAATATGTAAATGTCTTACTTTAAGTACCAATTCTCACTATTAACTACTGTATTATTTATTACCTGCCTATTATTAAGATATTGACGGTTTATTAGTACTTATAAAGTATGATCTTATTCTACATCCCTAATCCCACCCAGTATCTAAACCCAACTAAAAGTCTTAGCTAATGGTCTGTTAATAGTGGGAATTTTATCTTACAGTAAAGAGAAACCCAAGATGAATATTGTGGCTCCTGGTGTTACGTCAAGATGTTATAAAGTGAAGTCTTTGCAATAAAATTTTCATAGATTCCCAATGTTTGATATATGCTATTTGCTGCATATCCGCTGTCCGGCCAAAAGTGTTTTGGCTAGTCTCATTTCCACTGGGCTTGATCAGGCTTAGTCTGGACTTCCTCTGTGCCAGTGGTCAGGGTTTTTTGGCCCGTTGAATACTCTGGTCCAAAAGCAGGCCAACTGGCCCTTGAGAAGTGGCCAAAAACAACAGTGGAGTATGTCAGAAGTCAGAAGAGGGTTAGCAATGTTGCTCATTTCCCATGTTTTCATATCACGCTGCCAGCGATCATCAGCATTTCAAATCAAACTGAGCTTTGTACATTTTCAGAAAATACTGAGGGTCTGAAATAACTATTGATTCTGATCAGATATATGATGTTAATCTTTTAGGAAAAAAAATATCTATAGTGCAAACAAAACCATAACAAAATTAAACTGTAGTAGCAATGGTTTTGTTGCACTAACCAGTTTAACCATGGTATTTGTTGTAAAATAGATATCTTATCGTATAAATGGTAATTAAGTCCCAAAAAAATGTAACCATGGTTATTTTTGTAAAGGCTACCTACTGTATGGTAGCCTACCTACTGTAACAAATGCCAAAATAAGTACACAACGTGATTATGGAAAACCTGACAATTATAGAAGAGCCCTAACAAATCATAAATGATACACACATTTTTTACCATTCATAAATTTACTCTTCTCTTCGTTGATACCGTACTTCTGAATCTTCACGGTCTTAAGTCACATATACTCCAGCATATTTCCTACCCGATCTCACAAAGAACTTTTTATTTTACAAATTGTCAGAAAAGTGGCTAATTTATATTAATTCATATGATTTCCTTTGTATGAAGCTATAAACTTTTTAAAGGAGGCATGCACTCAAACCCAGCCCTAAAATCAAATTGTCATTGGTGGATGAGCAAATCAGACTAAAATCTAGAATTGTTTTATAGCAGCTAAATCAAAAAGTTAGGAAGTGCTGTCAGATTGCATTGATATTTCTGTTTTTTGTCTGGTTCTTTTCTGCGTTAGCTAAAACAGTATAGTAAGACAACAGAGAACACTCATTCCTCAGACTGCACAATTAAGTAATATTAACTCATCATTTACTCATTCTTTCTAACTATGTGTGATGTAAACTGTAAAAATAAGTGAGAATTTATTAGTATTTTCTAAAATAGACTGATCATTTTAGTTCTTAAGACTTTAATGTATCTTTAAAAGACAAAATTATTATTTTGGTTCACCTGTATGTATCACCTGTACTGTATGTCTTGTTTATAGTAAAAATATCTAAAAATTATTAAATAAAGAAGAATTTTCTAGAAAAGCAAAACAATTTTGCCTTGTTTTCAGAAATAATCAAAATTAAGGAATTTTTTTTTTCTTAAAACAAGAAAAATAATTTGCACACAAGGTAATATGTAAATAATCTGATTTCAAAGCAAAAAACAATATTATTGTGCTTACCCCACTGGCAGATTATTTAGCTTGTTTTATGGAAGAAAATTACTTAATTTTCACATATTATTTCTGAAAACAAATCAATATTTTTTGCTTATATAAAAAAATGCTTCTTGATTTAAAATGTAAGTATTTGGACTAAACTCAAAACAAAAACTTGAAGTAAGAAAGCCATTTTTTGTTGTTGCATTTTTTACATGTTGTTTAGCCCCTTTTTTACATACAGACCTTGACATACAGATCATGTGTGAACAGGCCTTTTTGAAAACATCGGTATATTCGTTCCGGCAGTTTTCCGGAAAGAGAAGTTGTAACATTACCGGTAATTGCTGCATTCATCTCTCCGGAATGCTGCTCTGTGTGAACGCAGAAGGAACAAGCAGCTGGAGAGAGCGCTTTCACGATTAGAACGTGCTGACGTGACACGTCTACTCCAGCCAATCAGAACGTTCAGAAGTCTTTGAATATTTTTCCAGACACATTTAGCTGCTAGATGTTGAACATAGATGACGTTTCTTTGTTCCTTCTTAATGCCAACTGTGTAAATAATTATTGACAAAATGGATATGATAAGCCGCTGTTTGTTTACCTTCTAGGTTCAGTTGCTTGACGCATGCGCACGTGAAGCTGGTGAGAGCCAGCACACACACATATTATGTACATCTCGACATGCGAAAGTGTTCCTCCATATGTTTTCATCAAAACTGTTATCCATCCACAGAATTTGTTATGTAATCAAATGTGTAAACATTTAGCTGCGGTTTGCGCTTCTGCCTTTAGATGTCTCTGGGACAGAGCAGCTGCATGAATGCTAAAGCTTTAAATAAAAGTGAAACCATCAAGAAAAGCCTGACCCCTTTTATGTTTACAAATATAAGCGCAGCCGTTTAGAGGTCATTTCTGGTTAATGATGTCAGAATTTACTGTATTTTAGAATGTGTGAATAGTCTTTTCTGGAAAAATTCCGAAACGTCTTTGCCTGTGTGATCAACGCTTTGTGAACAATCTACCGGTAAAGTCATTCAGGTGATTTTCCGTATATTTATTGGTATCACTGTGTGAAAGGGGCAACGACTTAATCTGAATAGTAATGAATCTCCAAAAACCACAGTTTCAGCTAAAATCTTCATTAATCTTTAACAGAAAAAAATAAAAACATTTTGGATCAGGACCCGAGGATGAGTAAATTAAACTAAATAAACCTCAAATGTTCATTCTTTAGCTGAACTATGCCATCAAAGTCGCTTTGTCCCTGTCATTCCGCTTTAGCTATTCTTTTCTTTTGGCTTATTCCCTTTCTGTATCTCTCTCTTCCATCTTTCCCGTCTGTCGCCCGCTCTTCTTCATTAAAAGGTCACACCTTATCTCTTCCAGTTTATTTCTCCCTTTTCTTCCTCCTGCATCCTTCCAGCACTTAATAGTGTGCAGTCTTCTCCATTACTGTGTAGTTGTACACACGAGTACAGATAACACCCGCTGTGTCTAGTAATGAGTGATTGGACATCATCGAGCGAGTGTGTTTAGTTTAGTCTCGGAGAAGAGGAGATAATTGACAGATGTATAATCCTCTTCCTCCGCACGGGACTCCGGGGAACCGGCGTGGTGACAAACTGATGACACGTGGAAAAAGTATTAAATCCAATTGTGGGGAAACAGCAGGGGAAGGAAGGAACGCAGACGGAGAGTGACATTTACATTACAGCAAGTGATTTAGATAGAGACTTGCTCTTTGCCACTCACTATTTTGGTCCGATCACCTTGATTTAGAGCCACACAGGCCAGAGGTTTAATGTTTGTTAGGTTGTTTACATGCTAATATATGGTTTCTGGTTAGCATTAGCCTGTTAGCTTTTATTACCTGTATGTATTTTTGGACCCTAACGGTGTTGTCTTGTTTCTAGTTCAAATATCTAAAAATTATTCGTTTTTTTTTAAAACAAGAAAAATTATTTGCACACAGGGTTAGAAAAATGATCTAATTTCAAACCGAAAACAATATTATGGTGCGCACCCTATTGGAAGATTATTTAGCTTGTTTTAAGAGAAAAAAATACTTGTTTTTCAGATATTATTTCTGGAAACAAATCAATGTTTTTTGCTAATCTATAAAATGCTTCTTCATTTAGTATTTCTTTTAGATATTTGGACTAAAATCAAAAAATGATTTAGATAGAGATTTGCTCTTTGCCACTCACCATTTTGGTCTGACCTTGATATAGAGCCACACAGGCCAGAGGCATAGTGTTTGTTAGGTTGTTTACATGCTATTTTATGGTTTCTGGTTAGCATTAGCCAGTTAGCTTCTTCCTTTCTTTTTTTTTTTTTTTTTTTTTTTGAGTTTATGTTGCTAGTCTGGTGATGTTATAGTTCACTAAAGCTATTAAACATTGCTTTAAGTCAAATAAATATGCAAAATAAAAACTGAATCCAAAAATAATACAAAAAATAACACTAAATTATATGTACACTCAAAAAAATGATGTTTGCTTGTTGTTTAAACTACTAAAGTTTATAAAATAAGCTCTAGCAACACAATTATTGAGGTTTTTGGGACAACTTTATTGTTTTATATTCAATCCACTTGATTTTTTTTTTCTTTTTAACTAATAAGTTAACTTAATTGCTTCATGTTGTCCCAACATAAATCGATTGTGTGTGGAACTCAACATTTTTTACAGTGTATATGAAGAGTTTAGATACAAAAACCTCTCAATGCCATTTGATATTTTCTTCTAAAATTAAAATCCTCTAAAAAAAATATTTTTTTCTTTGATTCCTGTGTGTAATTTTACTTTTATAGTGACAAATAAGTTCTTTTTGTTGCCTTTAAAGTCAAATAATTGAACATAAATATAGGAGGCTGAGAAAAGTACTCATTTTAGTAGGACATTTTAGAAGACATTTAGAGGTTTTTGCATCTGAACTCCTCATTAGTTTAATTTTCGATATATTTTAAATCACTAATATTGAAAAACCTCAAATAAAATAGAATATAAAATTTAGAAGTGTGTTTTATTGAACTTATTTTCCAATGCAACATTTCTCATGTTTGTTTTAGTGGTAGTGAATTGATACAATCTGAAGTAAATATAAATATAACCAAAAGCGTATACCACAAAATACCAAAGGGTAATCCAAAATCAAAACTAAATCAAGTGTTTCCAGTTGATTTAGGAATCGTCAAATGAGAAACAGACCTCTATTTCCTTTTGCTGTTTTTTTTTCTTTATTCCTTCTTTTATGTCAACGAAAAACTAGTGTGTGCATGTGTGTTTATTTCTTTATTTTCATTTATTGTATTTTTTTAATAACTACAATTCATTGATTTCCAGGCTAATCATTAGTTTGTTGTTGAAAAAAACAGCATAGATGTAAACAGATGGATAAGCGAGAAACAGGGAGAGAAAAAAACAATAGTGTACAAATGGCATTTTGGGAATTTAAACAGATTAATACAGTTAATGAAAGGGTATTTTGTGTTAATTTACATAATTAGCTGCAGTAATTATGGAAGCAAGTGGGAATTCCTTTACAGTTCGTGTGCGCAATCAAAAAACAAAAAATAAATAATTAATGTAGCTTAATATAATTATGAGACATTTCTAGACATTTGGAAAATGATGTTATTTCAATGTAATGTAGTTAAATGGAAGCCAAGAGCAATATTTTTTTAAACTAATGAAATCAGATCGGCGGCACAGTAGCATAGTGGTTAGCACCGTCACCTCACCGCAAGATGGTCGAAAGGTGAATTAAACAAACTAAATTAGCCGTTGTGTATGTGCATGTGAGAGTGTATGGGTGTTTCTCAGTACTGGGTTGCAGCTGGAAGGGCATCCGTTCTGTAAAACATATTCTGGATTGGTTGGTCGGCAACCTCTGATGAATAAAGGGACTAAGCTGAAGGAAAATGAATTAATTAATAAATGAAATGGAAGCCAAGAGCAATATATATATTTTTAACTAATGAAATCAAACCATTTTTGTTTGAATTGTTTGAACTTAAACAGTTTACACTTGCCCTCAAACATGATGGAAATAGTGAAGCTTTGAAAATTAAGCCTTATTTAATCGTTTTATTCTATATAAATCAGCATTTATTGCATAAAACATAACAATTTTGAAAATTAGTATAATGTTTTTTTGTTTTACATGTCTTACCTTTACATTCTTAAGATGACACCTTTTCCTTCTTTATGTAATTCAATGCAAAACATTCTGTACATGTACATGAGCACAATACATCTACTACCCAGTTCGTTATGCAAAGAAACATTTGTTTTTGTTTGTTTTTGTTTATGTCATCCCAACACAAAATAAACAATTTATTTATTATGTGCATTAAGTTAAGTGGATTAAACATAATCCCAAATAAGTTGTCAAAATCTTTCAAGAAGTATTTGTTGTTTGAGCTAAAAAAAATTAATAAAAAAACATAAATAATACGGAATTATCTTTTTTTCATTTTAGATTTATTTTGAACCACTAATAATTAAAAACCTGAAATGAAATGAAATATAAATATTAGAAATGTGTTTCTAGGCTGTTTGTGTGTTTTAAAGAATAAAGTAAGCAATATATATATATATATATATATATATATATATATATTTTTTTTACAATTTTTATTGTAATTCTTTTATTTTATTGTGCATTAAATTTTTTTAATTAAAAATATGTATATTTTTATTTTTTTTTTTTATTTATTAATATTATTATATTATTTCCTATTAAGAAGAATAAAGTAAACAATATATATATATATATATATATATATATATATATATATATATATATATATATATATATATATATATATATATATATATATATTACAATTTTATTGTAATTATTTTATTTTAAAGTTTTTTAATTAAAAATATATGTATTTATATTATTGTTTTTATTTCATTTCCTTTTTATATTATTTCCTATTAAAAAGAATTAAGTAAGCAAAACATATATTTTAAAAATATATATTGTAATTACTTTATTTTATTATTCTTTTTTTATTAAAATATATATTTATTTATTTTATTGTTTTTATTTAATTCATAATTATCTTTATATTATTTCCTATTTTAAAAAATATGGCTTACAATGGCAGGCGAATGTGCCAAAAAGACCAAAAAGAGAGCTTGAACTCAAACTGGCACACTCACAAAAAAAGATATAGCAAAAAAAAGTTTCTAATTTCCTCCGTTCTTAATTACAAAGGCATAAATGACACAAAAAACTTGAATGTGGCTTTTTTCTGCTGTTTTCTCTTCTCTCCCTCGACCTCATAATGGGCTGATTTTTGGTGAACTGCACACAGGTGAAGAGCTGCACCTGTTCCTCACACCAGACGCCACGGTGCTTGAATATTTACAGCACACATGAAAGATACACCACAGAGAGCAGATTCAATGGATTGAAATCTCTTCCCGTTCTCTCGTCTTTCAGTTTTGTTTTATTCCTGGGGTCTTTTTCAGGTACATGTCATCAGAAATCATTTTCTGTGCTTTTGTCGCCTCTGTGGTGCCACGGTTCTTTTGTGCTCGCACCGTTTTCTTTCAGCTGCTGAGTCTCATTAGTCCCATACACAAATATTGAGTACACAAGGCTTCATTTAGACTTTTTTTCAGAAGCAGACTGGATGTTTAATGGATGAACTCAACATATTGATAAGCGCAGCTCAGACTTCACCTGAAGAGCTGCTGCATAGGGCATGTCAATGCAGATAAATGAGTAAAAGGACAGGATGTGTTTTCTTTCTATCTGATAACAAAGAGGGGGTGATTTAATCAGTTAATGACTAGCTCAGCTGCTGTAATGAGAGAGACGAGACATCGAGCAGTGCATGCTGCCTTTTCTACGTTTTCGATGGCTATCTTTGTGTGTAACCGCGGAGAATAAAAGAATATTTTTTAAATAATATTATAATTCAAATATGTTATGGCCATACATTCAAAGATGGGGGGTTTTGGGTGGTGGTGGTGGGGGGGGGGGGGTGGTTGGGGTTGGGCTCTCTCCAAACCACCACCAGTGTGTAGCATCTACTTGGATGATGCAACAGCAGCCACAGGGCAGAAGCGACAGTGTGCTCACCACACACCAGCTATAAGTGGAGTGGAGAAACAGTGTTACATCCAATTCAGTGGATGGGGATGATTGGAAAGCCATGAAGGGCCATGTAAGGAATTTGGCCAGGACACCGGGGTTACATTTCTACTCTTTACAAGAAGTGCCATGGGATTTTTAATGGCTACAGAGAGTCAGGACCTTGGTTTAACGTCCCATTCGAAAGACGACGCTCACTGACTGTATAGTGTCCCCATCACTTTACTGGGGCATTAGGATCCACCCAGACAGCAGGTTGAGTGATAACACCACTTCCAACAGCAACTTAGTTTTCCCATGTGGTCTCTCATCCAGGCACTGACCAGGCTCAGTCCTTCTTAGCTTCAGTGAGTAACCGGTCTTGGGCTGCCTAGTGATATGGCTGTGGCAATACTAAAACAAATTTAAATATTATTAAGCAATTTAAAATAAAAAAATTACAATTATTAACTCAATATCAATAAATTATAGACTTATAAACATATTAAATAATTAATATTAATATATATATAATTGTTAATATGTTATTATTATTATTGATGAAATTTCTCAATGCGCTTGGTTGAAAACCAAAACCTAAAATGCGTTGTAAAAATAGTTTATTCGTTTAATAAATATTATAAAGTCATTTTGTAAGACTTTTTAAAATGTAGCTTAATATCCTATATTATACAGATTTGATTTTAAAGCACAAGCTAATAAAATAAACACATTTTATTGACAGTAAATTTATATTGACTGAACATGTTGAGAGGCGTCATTTTACCAGTGTTGCCATGACAGTACAATAGCACACAGTGAAATGTACTGTTGGCATGTTATTTGGGCGGAGTTTGTTTTGCAGAGTTTGGACTTGTTTAAGCTGCTTATTTAAAATGAGATGAAACAGCACAATTCTTCAGGGTTTTTTTAGGGACCACTTAATTGTTTTATATTCAATCCACTTAAATTTGTAAAAACTATTAAGTTAAGGGTGTACTCACTCTAAGCACTTCAATGTTCTATCCACTTAAATTAGTAAAAACTGATAAGTTAACTTACTTCCATTATGTAGTCCCAACACAGATCGATTATGTGGAACCCAGCATTTTTTACAGATTACGTAAATTTAGTTTACTTGAACGAAATATTCACAGAGAAGAACATTGAGCTATTTTGAACTTGAGTACAAAAATAGTGAGCCTTTTTGTGGCTCATGTTGAAATTTCAGTGCATCCTAATTAGTATTATTACTGTATATAATGTGAGTACAAACTGAAGTATGTGTAATGTCAACTAAAGTGATGGATCAAAGATGCTGAGATATGAGATGTCCTTTTTTTACTGCTGAAGAGCCTGATGATGCAGGTGAATCATTTGGGAAGCTTTTAGAGACTAGTTGTCAGCCAGAAAAACACGTAAACACACTCAGGGTGAATCGCAAAAGCACACTAAACTATACAGCATGTAATGGAGCTAATTTCACCCACATCTAAATCCACACAGGAACACTTACACAACCGAGTTCGCTTTTGTTGAAAACCCCGACATCCAGCAATCTATAAAAGCAGCCCCGGCCCTCCACCCCCAAAGTCTCTTTCAAGTGTGTGTTGTGAAGGTTAGCACATTCTCTTTGAAAGGCCAACAGATCTTTCCCCCGCAGGTGAGCGCTAAGGCCCGTAAGCCCCGCGCTGAGCTCCTGCTGCGCCAGGAGAAAAACATCTCTCGCCGAGCTCTCTCCTTCTCTTCTCTTCATGCACTTTTGTCTCGTTTCGCCAAGTTCCGTCTTCAAGGAGGTCCTCGTGTGAATGGCCATTGATTGGGCTTTGTGTGTTTGTTTGGACTCGTCTCCTTCGGCGAGTTACCCTGAGGCCTCGGCTTACAGCAACTTAACCAGGCATTAGCTGCCTGCTGCTCGGCTGAGAATGCATAATGAAAAGCAGCGTTTGATCGAAAGACATTTGTCCTTGGCTTAGTTAAAGCGTCTCTGCGTTCCCTTGGCGTTTCTCAGGAGGCTTGTCGATGAGCCTCCCTGGAGTCCATTGGTATTTGCTGCAATACCAGCCCTCCCAACTGGTCTGAACTTCAGAAAAACAGTATAGGTACACATAAAAAAGACTCCAAAAGGAGGTTTTCACAATAATGCTGTGCACTCCTAAAACTTGGTTCTTTAGTCTGATTCTTTCAAGAACCGTCCACCAAAAAGTTTATTTTAGAAACCAACATTGGCTCTTTATTGGCTTAACAGTGAACGGAAAGTTCTTCAGTGAGCCGGCAATGGATCTTCTTTGGCATTACTGTGAACCCCCTATGGAATCTTTTACACAACAAAGTTTTCAGCCAAAAACTGGAAGTTTTTCCACGTTTTGCCTGTTTGTTTATATGACTACATTGTTTTGGGGATTAAAAACGCACAGATTTGAAAATAGGTTTTAAAGTGGTAGGTTTTGAAAATGCCACCCTTGTCGTATCCATGTAAACACCTAAAAACAATTCAATTCAATTCTATATGATTTTGCTATGTACCGCATTACTCTGTTAATGCAAAATGTGTTTAATGTGTTTTCTAATCAGAGATGGCAAAAGTACACAAATCCTTTACTTAAGTAGAAGTACAGATACTCATGTTTGAAACGACTCTGGTTGAAGTTGAAGTACTGACTACACTTTTTTACTCAAGTAAAAGTAAAGACGTACGGCCTCAAAAATGTACTTAAGTAAAAAGTACCCAATACTACTACACGTTTTAGTTAGGTGGGTATATATCCGGTTCCCCACCATGTATCATCATCCTGATGCAAACTCACAGCATTCATCATGTAGATTTGCAGCTGTTGGATTAAGAACAACAGCTGCCATTCATGTTAATACACTCTAAAAATAATTCTGTTGGACTGAATATCTTTATAAACAATGTCTTACATTTTACACTGAATTCTGTCCGAAACATATTGCATTTTTAAAATTTTATTATTATTTTTTTTTTTATTGAATATACTGAAACTCAATTTTCATATTTGACTGCAAACTATATATATTTTTTATTTTTTTGCTTTAGCAGCTCTCATACATAAACGGTTATTTTAGTGTTTGTTTCCCCAGGGTATTGTGGATTGTTAATACTTTTATTCTATGCTAAAAGCTACATATACAGGCCTGACTACAACCTACAAAACATGTGCATGATCTTTTATTCACGTGGTGAATTCAGGATCTTTTGCATTATATTTTTATTCATGGATTGCCCATATAGATACTTTTGTTGTTGTAAAACATTTGTTAAAAAAGAATTAAAGATTATATTGTAAAACCATAGTCATTTAAAAAAAATGTTAAACAGCATAAATTCTCTATTAGGAAATATGAACTCATCGGAAATAAGGGGAATACATCTCAACACATGAAGTTTTTATAAAGTACTTGATTGTGTTAATACCAAATCAAATCTTTACAAAAAAGCAATTTTTAGGGTATTAGATTGAAAGACCAGAGAAATCCTGTGCAGTATGATCAGAAGTTGATGAAAGACTCAACCTGCCTAACCTTAAGCATTTTTATGGCTCTTTTGTTTACCTGTGATCTGACCAAGCAAAATCTTATTACCGTGTAAACAGGGCAGCATCAGTCATGTTAAATTTGCCATCTCCCTTTGTCTCATTTGCGTAGTCATCCTTGCCTTTCTCATAGTAATCTTCATAAACTTATGCTGCTTGATAGCTTTGGTTGAAAAAGCCGCGCACTGCAGCATGCAGGTGAACATTGATGAAAATAGACTGACTGCAACAGAGGCGCTCAAATTGGGAAATAATACAGATCACACCACCA
Source organism: Danio aesculapii (assembly GCF_903798145.1). Lineage (NCBI taxonomy): Eukaryota > Metazoa > Chordata > Actinopteri > Cypriniformes > Danionidae > Danio > Danio aesculapii. Next base: position 32,976,127 of record NC_079445.1, on the reverse strand, counting down.
AACACATGAAAGCGAAAGTAATGAGGCTGATTTAAAAATGTAAGTACAAAGTAGAGATATTTGTGTTAAAATGTAAGGAGTAAAAGTAAAAAGTAGTTTAAAAGTACTGTAGTACTATAGGAGTAAAGTACTGATACCAGAAAAATCTACTTAAGTACAGTAACGAAGTATTTGTACTTAGTTACTTCCCATCTCTGTTTCTAACTATAAATAACTTTTTTTGTGTAATGGAAAGATTCCATAAATGTTAGTAAGTTCTTCAGGGAATTTTCAATGCTAGTAAGCAAGCTTTCATTAGTATATATTATTGTCGAATATTAAACCAGAGCAGAAGTGAGAGATTTATGGTGAAACAGACATGCTCACAGGTGTGGCGTCAGTCTGTCATGAAGGCCTCGAGGCCTGTTCTGGGTGCCCTTTAAGGTATGAGGCCGACAACACACATGCACACACACACACAACTGCGCCTCAGTCTGCCGGGGCACAGGTGTGAGGCTCTGATGCTGCCCTGCTCACGCTGAGCAGACCAATCACACTGTCCACACTGCGCCTGTGTTGATCCTCACCCCACTGAGACTGCGCCCTGTCATGTGCCCTCGCTCAACATCACCCCCAACATCACACCTGTCCAAACAGTACACTTCACTCATCACATGCACTACATGTCAGCATCTTATTTTATGTTTGATGTGATGCTCCAAAGACTAGTGGCTTTTTACTATTAATTGTAATTAATTTAATCATTTATTTATACATTTTATTTTAATTCGTATGGTCATAAATAGGGGAGGGTTCATTGTAGTTTTATAGTTTCATTAAGATTGAAAGTGGTATACACCTAATACTTTAATTTGGTCGTGACACATCTTCAATAATGATCAGTTATAAAAGACTCTAATATTACTGTAGTATATTTGAATATAAATATTACATTTATTTATTGTATTATCATTTATTTATTTATTTATTTATTTATTTATTTATTTATTTATTTATTTATTATTATTGTCATTTTTTTATTATTAGTGTTATTATCATCTTTTGTTGTATTTTTATTATTATCATTTATTTTATCATTGTTGTTGTTGTTGTTGTTGTTGTTATTTTTTTTTTATTATTATTATTATTATTATTATTATTATTATTTATTTTTATTATTTTGTTGTTTTATTTTATTATTATTTATTATTATGATTATTCTTATTATAATTATTATTATTGTTGTTGTTGTTGTTGTTGTTATTGTTATTATTATTGTTATTTTTATTATTATAATTATTATTGTTGTTATTGTTATTATTATTATTTTTATTATTATTATTATTATTATTATTATTATTATTATTATTATTATTATTATTATTATTATTATTATCGTGCAGTTTTGTTGTCCATTAATCCATAATATAACAATGTAAACATATTTAATAATGTTTCTTTTTTTATAAATCTTTTCTGTGTTTATCATTTTTGTGTATGTGTGTATTGTCATAGATAAGAAATAATGAATGATAAACCATTAAATGTTTAAAAACTAAAATTAAACTTGGCCATGATGCATTATTATTGATAATTTAATTATCTGTATTAACCACACAGGTAGCTTTAAAAATTAAGTATTTTATTTTATTTTATTTTATTTTATTTTATTTTATTTTATTTTATTTTATTTTATTTTATTTTATTTTATTTTATTTTATGTAAATTTTGCCCCATGGCCTGTTGGCCTGATGATGTTTCTTAATTATAACATGAAGGCAGATGTATTAATGTTATCTGGGACTGTCAGCCAATGTTGGTTTTGCGCCCGCTGGTGGCGTACAGCAGATTGAGAGATTGTGATGTTGGCACTGACCATTGTGAACCAAGCAAAGCAGGAAGCACTGAAAAAACGACATGCTAATAAAAGATTTGGCAGGAGGTCTTAATGCTCCGAGTCAGAAAATACTATCTGTCTCTCTTTCCGTCTCCTTCATTCTTCTTCCCAGCTGGAGAATCAAATAGGGCAACCAGACACCCAAATTCTTCTGGAGTGAGAAAAGACATAACGGCTGGCATTTGAAAGCTTTCTCTTTAACTGAGAGCATGAGGTGTTTGTTAAATGGCTTCAAACTCTTAAGTGGCCTGGATTCTCCTTGCTGTCTCTTTCAGGCTCAGAGGGAAGTTTCTCTGGGTCAGAATGAAATGAGGGTGAGGACGAGGAGCAGGTTCATTATGTCTGCGCTCATTAGACTGACAAGTCAGCATTCAGTGTTTAACTGGGCCATCCTAGCTTCAATTAATGTGGTCAGTCACAATGTTTAATGGCAAGATTTTGAACGGATAATCAGTGGTAAATGTTTGAATTGAGTCTGAGAGGATAGCAGTCAGCAATAAAGTCTATTTGTTTAAAAAAAAAAAAAAAAACGAATGAAAAATCATTTCTATGACATCCTATATGTCATTATCACCAGCGATCTAGCCTGTACTGTCAATTTAATGAACATTGACATTTACATTGACAGTTCTTTCACATGGAAAACACACATAGAATGAGTTTGTTCTCGTTTACACAAGATATTGCATATTTTACAGAGGTTACGTTTCTTTGGAGTTAACAAGAAGCTTATGATGTTGTTTTATAAAGCTGTTCTTGAAAGCGTTGTCAGGTATGGTATCACAGTGTGGTTTGGCAACCTATCTGTATAGTGTAAATCTGATGCACCTTTTAAAGACAGAATGGAAAATTGTTGGGCATGATGAATATTTTAATCCTCAAGCTTTATATAAAAACCATGTCCTTAATTATGTGGAAAGGATTCTGAATTATCTAACTTATTTTTGTATCCACATTATGGACTGCTTCACTCTGGTAGGAGATATAGAGTCCCTAAGTGTAGGTTGATATACGAGATCCTTTGTGCCTGTCTCAGTGGGTTTATTTAACAAGGGTTTTTCTCAACTAGCCTTATAATTATTGTAATTACGGTATTTTGTATTGTTTTTATCGTTTGTTTTTATAAATGTATGCAGCAATAGGTGATGCCCCTAACAAGTTTCCTGTCAAGGACAATAACGTTTACTTACTTACTTAGTTACTTACTGCACTACAATTCCCATCATGTACGTCACTCACACACCTGGCCCAGATTCCCCCTGATTGCAAATACACACAGCTTAAGCTGTTCAAGACTAATCAAAATGTAGTTCCTAACGTAAGTTTGGCAGGAGCCTGATCAGTCAGGTGGGTCAGTCAATTATCACGTGTGTATATAAGTAGCAGACCTTGCACTTTTCAGTTTACTTTTGTTTCGGCATTCCTCCACCTCACCATCTCTTACTCTGTTTTTTTCAAAAAAAAAAAAAAAAAAGGGTTAGGGGGACTCATACTTGGAGCTTGAGTCAAGCCTCAAGCCTCCTTCAAGGGCAGGAGGTTCGAGCTCTCTTAGGGGTTTGACAGCTCAGACTCCGCTTCAGGACAGCCATGTTTACCATGTCAACGCAATTGAGTAAGCAGGTGAACTCGTGAATGGAATATTACTCGTGAATGGAATATGAACACAGCAAACACACACACACACGCACATTGTTGCTGAGTCTTGGTTACTGTAAGTGAAGTGCATGATGGGATCTGAAGTTCATTAACGTGGCAGATTTGTAGTTCTCCAGCAATCTGATTTACTGTACATAAAGTGAGTAAATCCACTGCCTTAAAAGCAAAGATTGACCTGATTGTTATAATTATGCATATAATTCATTTTTTTAAATCATTTCAAGACAACAATATTACTATGGAGTCAATCTAGGGCCATATATACTTGAAAAATAAAAGAGTTTTGCAAATAAAAAATCAATTATTGAGCAAAAAAAATGTAAAAACAAAAAAAGCCAAGCTTAAATAATTTTTTGAGAAACAAAAATTCATTTAGCTAAAAAAAAACTAAAGAACTGCAAAGTGAAAATTAATCTTTGAGAAATAAAAAATAAAATTGTAAAAAAAAAAAAGAACTGCAAATTGCAATGCTCATTTAGATTTTAGATTACTCACTTTTTTTTTAGGTAAAGTCAACTAATCAGTTTAAAAGTAGTGGGTTAATCAAGTTTTTTAAAGTAAAGTCAACTAATTGCTTTTTACAGTGTAGAAGTATGCAAATTATGGAATTATGTATAACTATATGACAATTATTAAACTATATTACATAACTAAAGTTATGGTGACAATTTATGTAGTGATTGGTTGTCAAATATAAAACATATATCATTTTTTGGCATTTCTTTTTCTCATATTCATGATCCCAAAACTTGTTCATGATTTCAATGTACACAATCACCTCTACAATCAAATTGCTAACAGCATGATATTAATTTTAAGATTATAATGAAAATATAATTGGAAAGTGAGAGGTTGTGCTAATATTGTGATTAGAGTCAGTGCTTAAGGCCATTGTTAAGCAAGCCATGCAGTATCTACAACCCTTTCAGACGTGACTATTGTCACAATATAAGACATCTCAGCTCCTTTTTTCCAGGGAAGTAGTAAATATGTAATGAGCTGACCTTCTGTTAGGACTGTCACTTAAATGTGGCGTCATTTCGGGCATGCTGCATTGCCATTGGGACTTGCACAAAGTAAAATGAGATTTGTCGGACACACATCATTAGCGTGATTCCCATAAATGGTACACAGATACGGAGTTTCTGCTTGTGATAATAATTGGACAGTTGATTTGACATTCCTGCAGAGCAGCCGATGAGCTGACCATTGAGCCATTCGATATATAGATTTGTGCGTGGACTGTCAGGAAAACACAGGCATGTCACACAATACGGTTATAATGAAGTGTCCCCATAACAGCTTGTAACCTTGTGTGCTGACTTTGCGTGAGGAGTGTTGGGGGTGGCAATAATTCACACTGTGCCTCCTGCTTCGGATCATCACCTGCCTCTTGTGAGGTCAAAATATGTCTTTTCAACACACACACACACACATAAAAGGGAGATCTTAGGTGGACAAAGAATGAAGAAAGCAATGGAAGAATATTTAATTCTGAATCGGGCCTATAATTGAACCTTGGGGTACTCATAAGGTTTTATGCTCCGGGTGCTCCAGTTTCCACCATAGTCCAAAAACATGTGCTATAGGTGAATGGTATGATCTAAATTGGCTGTAGTGTGAATGCCAGTGTGTGGGTATTTCCCAGTACTTGGTTTCAGCTGGAAGGACATCCGTTGTGTAAAACATATGCTGGAATAGTTGGCGGTTCATTCCGTTGTGGTGACCCCTGATAAATAAGGGACTAAACCAAAGGAAAATGAATCTGGTGGTCATTAAATTGGCACATCAATGCATAAAGCAGATTGATAGACTTTTAAATCGGGCCTATGACTGAACCTAGGTGTATGGTTGGTTATGAAGTTTGTGCATTTGGAGGGTCCTCATGAAGTCGTTCTGACCTGAGGTGATCATACAGTCATTTAGAATATTGGCATGTGCGTGGACTGTCAGGAAATACAAGCAAGTCATACAATACAGTTATATGGAAGTGTCCCCAAAACAGCTTGTAACCTTGTGTGCTGACTGTGCGAGGAGCGTTGGGGGTGGCAATAATTCACACCGTGCCTCCTGCTTCAGATCTGGCGTCGAATTAGTGGCCTCAGTCGGTGTCACATGTCTTATTGTTAGTCATGGCGACCCTGCCAAGACTCAAGGTCACCTGTTTCGCCCAGGCATGAATAATCTATTGAAGGATTGGTTCCTCCTCACTGGCTGCATGGAGATGTGTCAGCGTGGATTATTTATGCTTTATTGTGCCTCCATTCAACAAGCAGTTGGGCTGAACATGCTGGAGAAGGCAAGTCTGGTTTGCTTGCTTCCTTTGCTTGGCAACATAACTCAGTTTGTTTCAACTTGATGTGCTGTTTAAAAGGTTAGGGGTTAATATTTTTATGATTTTGATAGAATGGTAAAATTTTATGCTCAACAAAGCTGCTTTTCTCGTGGCAAAAATACAATAGAATGGTGAAATGAGCTCTGTTTGAATGGATTTAACTGTTCTAAAAAAATAACTATTTAATTCAGTGCCAATGTGGTTCTCGGTAAAAAAAAATTGATTGTCAATGTTGAAAATGATTATATTTTGGATGAAAGCTGAAATGTGTTCATGATTATTTAAAGGGTCATGAAAACACCAAAACACATTTTTTGAGATGTTGATAGTCAAATATTTGTCCCACACTGCTAAAAACACTATTAGGACACATATATTTCACAAGAAAAGTGAATTTAGGTTGTTTTTGCATTATTTTGGGCAAATTTGTTCTTTGAAAATAAATTTTGAAGCTACGTCATGGCCATGAGATCATTGTGTAAATTCCAGTGTGTATACCGGCTGTCTGTACCAGCAGGTACAATGTGACATCCTTGAGTTTTCAACATTAATTCAAGAGAAAGACTTGGTTCAAACCAATCAGCGCCTTCTATTGTGAATGAGACGCAACTTCATTAATATGCATGATAGCTTCGAAGACTGTTTTTACCTGTAACATTGTTCAGATGGTAGAGAGACGCCATGTTGTGTTGCCAACCGTAATTAAAACAAGTGGAAGAAGAAGAATTGTTTGGAGACATTGGTCGTCAGTGTTGCGTTTATAAATGTGCTGCAACAAAGGTTTTGCTTTCATTTACTTGCTACTAGAGAGCAGCTGGACTCATGTTTTCAACACAGTGGTCTGCTAACACGCAACAGAAATATGTTTGTGAGGAAATAGGAAAATCCATATTTGCCACTCGTATCCTTTTAAAAAATGCGCAGTACCGGTTCATGTTGATTGTTCTGTCTCTACAGGTTTGGTAAGGGCATGCATGAAATAATCCTAAATTAAGGTAAAAATGCAACATATTCAACAAATTAAGAATGAAACACCCGAAATGACATGAAACTCCTGAGGAAATGTGAATAGAGACTCAAAGATGTTAATCGTATTATCTGCTATAACGTGAAAAATGGGATCATGAAAGAAGCATCTTCAAAGACCTTCATCATATTATTGTCTTATTCAGATTAAGGCAAATAATTTGATTACTGATGTCCATGTAAACGCAGTCACTAGCTATGTTTCCATCCACCTATTTTTATGTGCATTTTGCTTATGCGCATAAAAAATCGGTTGATGGAAACGCCCTGATATGCATACATTTTAAAAACGCGCATAAAAAACATATGCGCATAACTGAGTAAGACAAACTTTTTATTCGAAAAGAAAAGATGCACATAATCTACGATGGAAACACTTTTACCGCACAAATTTCAGTATGCGCATTAAAAAAGGTCATGTGATTTTGTTTTAAGAAATCATGTGATGATGAAAATGTGTATGAATGGACAAACCAGCAGGCTGAGCACATTGTAAACCATCAGAACTGTTGTTTTTGTCATTTTAAAACGCCTTACTGATTAAGTATTAGTGTTATTATATTATTAATGACCTCCAGAATCAAGAGCGCCTGTGCTCCGCGTCTGACACCTTCAAACGCCACCGCGCATTTACTGTGTGTCAGGATTGCCTTCTGAGGCGCAAGTCATTTATTATATGAAGAAAAGATTGACACAGCTCCTCCTGTTGATATTTGGCGCCAGTTAATCAGGAAGTGACGATTTTGTTTTCTTTGACTCGTTGGATGGAAATGCTGCTTTATTCGCACGTCTTTAATGCAATAATCTAGTTTTGCGCATAAAGTTCATTCGCATTTTTGGATTGAAACATAGCTACTGTCTTTCTCCCCTGATATGTGTTTGTTTTGCCTCTGTGAAAATCAGCACGTGCTCATAATGAAACTCCCCTTTTTATGCAAACCCTTCCCTCTTTCATCACCCGACACTCCCACCTAAACAAAGCTGGACTCACCCACTTGCCTGACCTTTTTCAAACTAGAGATGTGAAAACACCCTGCTGAGACAGAGAGGGTGTGTTCATGGCCCTTTAATGAATAGAACCTTCAAAAGCACATCATTTACTAAAAAAAAAGATTAATTGTTTGTAAAATTACATATAATAGATATCTTGCTTTTGATCAATTTAATACTCCCTTACTGACTTAATATATTCCTTTATTTAGACCACTGACTGTTTGTTTTGCTAGTCTCGTGTCTAAAGGTGAAATGGAAGTGTGAAACCGAAAGATATTCCTGCACAGACACTGTTTAGCATGCATACCCACGCTAATTTATGTTTAGAGAAGATAAACAGCTGCAAAAAATAGTGAAAGCCGCTCAGATTCAAAGCCCGCGCTGATCTGAAGGGGACGCTATGTGTGTGTGTCTGTGTGTGTGTGTGGATCTCATTATTTAAAGTGGACAGCATGTTCTTCCTCACCTTGTCACGCATGCTAGTTTGTGCCACTCAGGACCAGCCCTTGTCTTCCTCTCACACAACACAAGAGCACCACATGCTAAATGTCAAGCTCCCTCTTTCCCCTCTTATATGGTACTTGTCCCTGTCCTCTCACACTCTTGTTAAAAGCGTCCCCGAAGACGAAGCAGCATGCTGACCCTCCAAATATGCAAAGCAGATTTAATTTATAGGACAAAAGCATATGTGTACCCCTAGGTTCGGTCTTAGGCCCAATTCTGAAATCAACTTTCGTGTATGGCTTTCTCTCTGATTAGTCCAAATGTAGCCTGCTGAATCTCCAAATATGCAAACTTACTTTAAACACACCCTAGAACAACAGGTGTACCCCTAGGTTTGGTTTTAAAACCCAATTCTCAACTTTCTTGCATGGCTTTCCTTTCTCTCTGTCCACAGATGCACCACAGATGTCCGTGTGTGAGTGTGTGTGTGTGTGTGTGTGTGTGTGTGTGTGTGTTGAAATGACATATTTTGACCTCAGGAGAGGCAGGTGCATTGTACCGTTACCATTGAGAATGGGTAGGGGAGTTGGGAAACTTTTTCAAGGTTAACAGAAACCCCACAGACCAGAAACAAACCGAAGGAAACCCCAGGGATAGGCTTTTGTTGGCCAGACACACACACACACACACACACACACACACACACACAGTGAAATCTGGAACAATAGGGATTCTGGAGCCGAGTTGCAGAGGATCATTTTTCATGACATGGCTTGGCCTTTAGCAGAGAAACATCTGAAAGAGCAATTTAAAATATGATTAATGATGATAATAAGGTCAAGTGGTCATCATTTATACATGCCGAGCCTTAAAGAAAGAAAACCGATTGGCTACACCACTGCGAAAGTAAACACTGATATCAATTTAACTATGAATGCTTTAACACAGAGAATTGATGCACTTTAACTGAATAAGCAGAAGGATCTGTAGTCTGAATATCCTGATTGTGTTTCGATGTACATTGTAAATGTCATCCATGGAAAATAAGTACATCTGTCTGAATAACAGTGCTCGCAAACGTTAACTGGCTTTATGAATTATCGTGTGCTATTGTTCATTTCAGTGAAAAGGAAAAAAGACGCAATGCGAAATAGATCCCACACTGTTAAACAATATATGATCAATTAGTCCTAGCAGCATACAGTTGAAGTCAGAATTATTAGCCCCCCCCTGAATTATTAGCCCCCCTATTTATTTTTTTCCCCAGTTTCTGTTTAACGGAGAGAAGATTTTCTCAACACATTTCTAAACATAATAGTTTTAATAACTCATTTCTATTTACTGATTTATTTTATCTTTAAATTTTACTAGATATTTTTCAAGACACTTCTATACAGCTTAAAGTGACTTTTAAAGTCTTAACTAAGTTAACTAGGCAGGTTAGGGTAATAAGGCAAGTTATTGTATAATGATGGTTTGTTCTGTAGAGTATCGAAAAAAAATAGCTTAAAGGGGCAAATAATTTAGACCTTTTTATTCTAGCCAAAATAAAACAAATAAGACTTTCTCCAGAAGAAAAAAAAATTATCAGACATACTGTAAAATTTCCTTGCTCTGTTAAACAATGTTTGGGAAATATATATAAAAAAAAAATCAAAGTAAGGTTAATAATTCTGACTTCAAATGTATGTTTTAGTTCATTGTAACTTATTAATCTAAGTTTATCATGTTCTAACTTAATTTTAGAAGTTACACAAGCTGTTAAGTTTAACGTAATATGTTCAATGGATTCATAAATTTAGTTCAGTTAAATGTAAGGCAACCAGGATTTTTAACAGTGCATGATTTTTAGCATAATAGAAAAAGTGGACCTTTTAAAGAAAAAAGGCTTTGGTGTTATTTTTTGCTGGATACCTGGTCATATGGAATATATGACAGAATGTAAAATTCCCCTGTCTAATGTATATTAATTAGAAATGGCTAATGGAATGGGATGAACGTAGAAACAATAAATTGGGTGAAGTAATTCCATTTGTAAATGAAAGAAATAGTTACCATTTTGAAAATAGATATGATCAGTTTGTACGGTACATGTGAGATAGAATCGGACACTCAAGACAATGGCATACTATGGTTGCCTTTTCAGTTTTGTTGCTATTTGTATTATTATTATTATTTTTTGTACAATGAATGTTTGTTAAGAAACTGATATGATTGTATGCTATATATTGTATATTCAGTATAGCTTTTGCTATGAATATAGCCAATGCTGCTGATATGGCATTAAAACGTAAATAAATAAATAAATAAATAAATAAATAAATAAAACTAAATATAAATAAATGAATAAATAAATAATAAATGAATAATAAATAAATAATGAATAAATAAAAAAATAAATAAACAATAAATAAATGGAAAATAAATAAATATAAATAATTAAATAAATAAATAAATAAATATAAATAAATAAATAAACAAATTAATAAATAAAATAAAATAAATAACAAATAAATGGAAAATAAATAATACATAATAAATAAATGGAGAATAAATAATACATAATAAATAAATGGAAAATAAATAAAAATAAATAAATAAATAAATAAATAAATAAGAAAATTTAAAAATAAATAAAATAAATAACAATGCTAAAAAGAGGAAAAATATACAAAAAAGATCATTTGATTTGATCATGAAGCATTTGAGAGGATGGAGAGATTAATAGACTTCAGAAAATCAATAACTTAACTGCCGCTCATCTTCCTGTTGATGCTAGAGCCATTTTCTGGTTTCATCTGTTATTCCAAAACACTTTTTGGGGTCTTAAACGGGCGAGTGATGACTGCTAGATTATTGAAAATGTTTCTTCTCATAAATTCATGAGGTTGTTTGTGTTTCCTTGTTTTGCTCTCCCAAAAGACAGACATCATCAAACTATTAAATATAGATGGAAGACTTCTGTTTGTTCTGCTCAAATCACTGCGCTTCTCTTGTCAAACGCACATAGAACCGATGGCACGGGTCCCGGTGTGTGAGGTCTGTGCATGTTTGTGACCCGGGTCTCAGCTTTACCTGAGCTCTTTTATATTCACAGGACAGCAGCTGTGCTCTCCTGTTCGCCTGTTTTTTTTTTTTTACTTTCATTTTTCATGTTTTCCCTTTTGTTCTTTTTTCTGTCTTTCTTTCATTTCCCATTTTAAAATACATTATTTTTTTATCCTCTCTACAATCCTGGACCCATTTGACACACCATCAGTACAGCCCACAATAATCCAAAATGTGGTTTCTTCTGAGCTGAGATGAAAGGAGGGAAGACGCACACACACATATACACACACACAAGCTAGACACTTGGCTCTGTGATATGGCAGGGCTGCTTTGGGATAGCTTCAAAGCCCAGTGACATAAATTTATGATTGCAGCGCCACACTTTTTGCCAAAACTGAGCTGTTGTTGTTCTGCTCAGAGGAGGGGTGAGGATGTATTATAGAATGCATGAGCATGATGGAAGAGAACGGCGTAATTCTCTGCCATCTTTTTGATCATGTTCATAGAAAACTCACTTATTTATCCCTTCCATTCTCTTCCGTGAGAGCCTAAAGCATGAGTTTATGTAATGTAATGATTTTGGGTAAGTTTTGGGTGTTTAAAAAAGTTATTTCCTTTATCATTAATTTTCCATCAGCTTAGTCCCTTTCCAGCAGACACACAACATCATAAGATGTTAGTATTAGGTTAGATTTAGGTCGCCAGCATCTTTAAAGACAATGTTATTTTGACGTCTAATAATGACGTGAAATGATGTTGATGTTTGGTTGATTTTAGGTTCTGTTGGAAAGTGACCAAAATCCAACGTCAAGCAAACATCTTTAACCACCGTCATATTGACGCCAAATACTGACATTTATTTATCAGGTATGGCAAACAAAATCCATCAAAATCCAAACAATAGACATCTGATAGATGTCAGTGGTAACGTCCACACAACGTTAGGCTGTAACATCATTAGACGTTGATGTTTGGTTGATTTTAGGTTGTGTTTGAAAGTGACCAAAATCCATTGTCAAGCCAACATCTTAAACCACGTCCTATTGATGGCAAATACTGACATTTATTCATCTGGTATGGCAACCAAAATCCAACGTCTGATAGACGTCATAGTGGTAACGTTCACACAATGTCAAGCTGTATCATCATTAGGCATTTATCATTTTAATAGTTTTAGGTTGCATTGGAAAGTAGCCAAATTGCAACATCTGTCTGACGTTGGGTTCTGACATCAACCCGGTTTTCATTTCCTATCAAAAAGCAATGTCTCCACGATGTTGGGGTACATCATGTTGACGTCCTGTGCCTGCTGACTTGATTCATCAGGGGTTGCCACAGCAGAATGACCACCAACTTATCCAGCATATGTTTTACACAGCTGATGCCCTTCCAGCTGCAACCCAGTACTGGGAAACACCCATACACACTCACATTCACACACAAACACTATGGCCAATTTAGTTTATTAAATTCACCTTTAGCGCATGTCTTTGGACTGTAGGGGGAAACCAGAGCACCTGGAAGAAACCCATGTGAACATGGGAGAACATGCAAACTCTACGCTGAAATGCCATCTGACCCAGCCAGGATTGAACCAGTGACCTTCTTGTTGTGAGACGACAGTGCTAACCATTGAGCCACTGTGCCACCCTTCTATTGACATTTAAAATGAGTGTAAAAGCCCAGTTTCCTATTTTGTTGTACTGTATGTATTTTTTTATACACAGTTTCTTTTTATGGCAAAAGCTTGTCGTTCATAACTCATACATTTTTACGGTCACTCTTGAGCTATTTAATCCTTGCTGAATTGAAAAACATTACTGACCAAAATTTTTGATTGGAAGTCTATATGTATAATAATAATAATAGCCACAAAAAAGTTTGATTAAGTCAGTAAAAGCAACATCATTTGTATAAACACAAGTCATTTGAATGCAGGCATGGGATGATAACCGTTTTCAAGGGATATCGCGCTTGGAAAAGTCAAGGTTTTAAAACCTCCAATTTTTTTCTGCCATACTGTTCCTATGGTATATGTAAGTTTTGTATTAACTTTTTTTTCAGCAGTATCTTCAGCAAAAAAGACATCCAAAGATGCCCTTTTAAATTGTAAAGAAATCAGTGTTTTTGAAACTAATGAAGACAGCAGAGATTTATTTGAATTATTTAGCCTGATATTACTGCCCCAAAATATTTTAAATGTTTCTCAAAATAAAATATATTGTGTTCAAAAGGGGGGAAAGGTTGTTTTTGACCCAGACATTTAAAAAGAATATATTTTAGAGCAGTGATCACAATACCGTCAAACCGTGATATTTTTATTCAAGGTTATCATACCGTCAGAATCTTATACCGGTCCATGCATATTTGAATGTGAATCAGATTACAGCAGTTGTTCGGTACGAATGTCTTTTAATCTCACCATTTTCAATTTAGAATGCAGACTTGCTTTCGTAACTTGGGTAAAATAGGATTTCTTTTGAAGCGGCTCTGGTGATTCAGTTCAGCTGAATACGGTGCAGAAAACACTGACTCAAGTGTTACGTTATGTCAAGCTGTTTTGCACTGATTACAGATTCATTCATTTCTGACAAATAATCTTTCAGTTTGTGTCAAATGAGATGAAACACCTTTAATTTGTGACTCTTTTTCCTAAATTGATTATCCAGAATTAGTCAGAACACGTAATTATTTTTTTTTTTTGCTGAAATTAATCAGTTTTTCTTTCTCTTTCTCTTTCCAGAGGAGGATTGTTTGAACTGCACAGAGGAGTGTCGAGTGCTGGGTCACTCAGACCGTTGTTGGATGCCTCAGTTTCCCGCAGGCCCCGGAGGAGCAGGAACTCCTCAAGCCGAGGGTTCGGACTACCGCACCAACCTCTTCGTCCCTGCTGGCATGGAGGCGGTCGCTGTGGAGACTGAGACTTACGAAACGGTTTGCAACCCCAATGGAAAAAAAACTTTCTGCACATTCGGAAAGGAGCGTCGGGACCATACCATCCTGGTGGCCAACGTTAAACCCTATCTAAAGACTAAACGTGCCCTCAGCCCGCTCTTGCAGGAGGTCCCATCTGCCTCATGTAGCCCCACCAAAGGCTGCAGTACGGGATCCCCGTGCTCTTCGGCCAAAGGCATGGGCGACGGAGCCGAAGGCAAACCCAGCACTAGTCACTACGGACCCCCAGATGGACAGTATATCTCCCCAAACAAGCAGAACAAAGAGCAGGGATACTCCACGCTGCCTCCTTCTGATCCCGTGGCTAAAGTCCTAGCTGAAGCTCGTTCGCGGATCAGCCAGGAGACAGCGGTGGAGATGGACTGCGTCTTAGAGCAGGGTGGAGGAGAGATGGGACGGAGCACCATGGACGCAGACCAGGTGGTCAGAGACATCGACAAACTCCTGCAGGATTGTCGGGGAAACGAAAACACCCCCATCAGAAAATAAAACGCACTTTGAGCAAGAGGAAACATGGATCAAGTGGAGACGCTCTCCGAGAGAGTGCGAGTGGAGATCGAGACATATTTCAAGGACAAAAAAAAACACGAGTACTTGAAGATCTTGACAAATAAACATAAAGAGCAAAAAACTGTTTGCTTTTGTTCGTCTGGACGCCGTGTTGTGTTTTGGGTCAAGGGAATTTCTTTTGGAGTTGCAGAAGGTGCTGCTTCTGGCTTCTTGTGAGCTTTTTCTTCTTCTTCAAGTGCCCACCAGCTTCAAACTCTTTCCTAAAGTGACGTCTTTCTGTCACTGACCCACAGATGGAGCGTCCCATCCTTCTCCTCCAGGGACTTTTGAAGGGGAAGGAGTGGACGAAATATGGTTTGTTCTGACAATCGCTAGTCAAATGGGTTTGGGGTGCGTCGGACACCCAGAATTGTTGGACCACATCAAGACAGAGACTCTCTCTTTAACTTTTATTGGCTTTGTAATATCAGCATAAGAAGTGCAAATGATATCAGCAAACTCTTAAGTGGGTGTGAATCTTTCGGGTGGGTGGGGAGGGTTGATTATGAAATGTAACCATTCTTCACCTGTCATTTCTAGTCACGTGTAAAACTGTGTCCTCTCCCCATGTATACGTACATATGGAACATTCCAGAACGGTGAACCTGTTACTCTCACTTATTGGTCCTCTGTGATCATCTGTCTTCAGCTTTTCACTACTTTTAAAGTGACTCTCCACGTGTCCGACGTTAAGTTATAACAGTCACTCTCTTGTATATTAGGGACATTTTTCCTCAACTGTGAAAAGATATATCTATATATACATATAGATAAATATATATAAATATATGAACTTATGTATAGTGTCCAGATAACAATGAAAATATTTATACATTTTGTAAAAAAAAAGCAAAGGTGGAAAAACAGTAATCTCAGAGGAAAAAAAAGGAGTGTGCGCGCAGGATGAAAATGCAGTTGAAGATATTTATTAAACTGCAAAGGACACTGTTTCGATTTCCGAAAAACATTAACAACGACAAAAAAAAAAGATTTTAAAAAAGGAAATGTCCCTTCACATTGTCACTTATACACAATATCATTTTAATGTGCAAAATGTATCCAATTTAATGTGTTTACATCAAAACGACATATTTTTATTGATTTTTCTGCAGTTTCTGTGCATTTGAGCCAAATTGTTACGTGTACAAGAGCTATATTGTGTATTTTATTAAATTAATATATGGTTGTGTTGTAATATACATGGGCTTATATTGTACTTGGCAACTGATGCCTTAGTAGTCTTCAAACTCTATGAGTTTAATTTCCATTCGGTTTCATTCTTGGTTCACTTTTCCGCTCTCGCTTTCTGCTTCGCCTCGCTGCTGTGCGTTTGGACAGGTTATGTTGTTTTAAACACGTGTTGGAAAAGACTGCTTACATGACATGTTCACTACTTGCTGAGCAACTTGTTTTTGTCTACAAGAAAACTAAAAAACAGCCACACACGACTAAAGTTTGTGTAATTTCTTTTTACAATACAAAGACTGTTCATGGGCAGCTCATTTTACAAAAAAAATGTCCATTGTTTGGGTTCATTGCCATTTTCCAGCCTTAAAGACTCCTATAAACAACAACAGATGAGTAAGTGATGTGACAGCCATGTATAGCATGCAGGTATTAAATTCATGCCCTGCTCAAAGCAAGATGAGCAGAACTGAATGGTTTAAATTGGTGCCGTGACCCAGATGCGAGTGAGATTTTGAGGGGTTAATGTGATAGGAATTGTGCAGATAAATACTACTACAGGCTAAGGTCTTTAACATCATAGGTGGATTCAATTCACACAGATTCAACTTCCACTCAAAATGGGACAGGTTGAACAGATGGGTTAAGTTGGTGCCATGACCCAGATGGGAGTGAGATATAGGGTAAGTGAAAGTAGTAGGTTTTCTGAGTAAACACTAAAGGTTGAGGTCTTTAACATCATAGGTACTGTGCAAACGAAGATTCAACTTTCACTGAAAATGGCACGGGTTGAACAGATGGGTTAAATTGGTGCCGTGACCCAGATAGGAGTAAGATTTAGGAGAGGGTGAATGTAATAAGACTTGTAAGAGTAAATACTACAGGCTGAAGTCTTTAACATCATAGGTACTGTGCAAACAAAGATTCAACTTTCTCTCAAAATGGAAACGAGTTGAACATATAGGTTGAATTGGTGCCGTGGCCCGGATGGGAGTGAGATTTAGGAGGGTGTGAATGTAATAGATGTTGTGCAGACAAATACTACAGACTAAGGTCTTTAACGTCTTAGCTAGTGGAAAAACACCGAATTAACTTCCATTCAAAATAAAACAGGTTGAACAGATGTGTTAAATTGGTGCCGTGACCTGGATAGGATTGAGATTTAGTAGTGTAAGTAAATACTACAGTATTTACTACAGTACTACAGTAGTGTAAGTAAATACTACAGGCTGAGGTCTTTAACAACATAGGTAGTGTGCAAACAAAGATTCAACTTCCACCCAAAATAGCACGGGTTGAACATATGGGTTAATTGATGCCGTGACCCAGATGGAAGTGAGATTAAGGAGTAAGGGGTGAGTGAATGCAATAGAAGTTGTGCAGATACATACTACAGACGAAGGTCTTTAACATTTAAAGTAGTCAGAAAACACAGATTTAACTTCCATTCAAAACGAGACAGGTTGAACAGATGGGGTTAAACTGGTGCCATGACCCAGATGAGAGTAAGATTTAACAAAGAAGAATAAATACTTCATACTTTGTAAACATCTTATGGTTAAAAATCAGTTATACCTAGAATAGGCATTTCTCGCTTATGATCTGCTCTGCCTGTTGCACTGCATTCTGAAATTGTTTTCATATCTGCTACCTAAAACAAAGGAGACCTAAAATACAGCGCAATTAAATCTTTTGAAACAACCTTTAGAGTCTTTTCTACGCCAAATACTTCATTTGTTGCAGTATTGGTAGCTCGATTCATCCAGTTTAGCTTATAATGCCCATAATGACCCTGTGCACTTTCCTCATATCACGGAATATGAGAATATAAACAGTGAATATATGAATATATATACATCTGTATATTTATGTTATTAGAACGGTACCCTGCCTACACAGTGTACTTTGGGATTTGAACTAAACCCAGGCGCATCAATTTAATGAAAAAGCAGTCCTCATAAACGAACTCCAGTTATATGTTATGTTTTCAAAGTTTTGCCGCATTGTGACTAAAATGAGCTGCCACAATCACAAAAGAAGCAGAAAAAACCCAAGGGAAAGCAAACTATTTTCATGATCGGCTATTTATGTCATCAGAAAGCGTTGGCCCGCGGTGTGCATTAAACACAGGTCGCCCTGCACAACTTCCACAGGGAGCGGGAGAAAAAAAAAACACCTCTCTCATCTCCTGTAAAGACACAATCCCGTCTGTTCTGTTATTTATTTATTTGTTCCTTTATTTATTTATTTATGCATTGTTCTGTTTTGTGCTTCAAAGGAGGCACTCCCAGACTTTCTCCTTTCTTTATTTGCATCCATTCTTTAGTTTCCACTCCGTGAGTTTATCAGTAGGAGAAAAAGAGACGGCAAAAAAAGCAGTTTGTTGTGAGAAAGTGAAAGAGAAGCACTGTGTTCATATCTAAATGAGTTTTTTTTTTCCAAACGTGGTGATGAGTTTGACATGCCGACACACTTGACACAACCGCAACAAATAACAATACACAGCACAGCGGTTGCGTCTCAGATCTGGCTGTGGTGTGTGACACAAGCACCTTTTATTTTCTGCAAGCCGATTCTCCTTGATCAGCGCACTGCCACGGTTCAGTCTGTTTCATTTACACCAACAACGCCTTCAAGAGACATCGAGGTTCTTAAGAGTGCTTTAACCTGAAGCCACACAGATTGAAATAACTTCCCTGCTTGTCTCTCTTCTCAGTTTTCTTCTTTCTTATATCTTTGGCTATGATTAAATGTTTAGTTAAGCTAAACTTAGTTTACGTTTATCTTAATCTGTTCTGTCTGTCTCTTTCTGTCCGTGTGCGTGTGTATGTTTATATGGTTTATGAGGGCTTGTATAATGACATGGGTATGGTCTAGTTGTACTCTATTAAGGTTGTTTACAAGGACACGAC
The DNA here is from genome assembly GCF_903798145.1 of Danio aesculapii. Taxonomy (NCBI): domain Eukaryota; kingdom Metazoa; phylum Chordata; class Actinopteri; order Cypriniformes; family Danionidae; genus Danio; species Danio aesculapii. The sequence goes on along the minus strand of NC_079445.1, from coordinate 32,957,145 downwards.
TTGTGCCCTCCTTATTCAAATGCTTAAACATCACACTTAACGGGGTCTTTTGAAATTCTAAATTTGCCACAGGTATAGGCCCATATAAGGCCCGTGTGTTGTATCATCCGCTTTAAATGTTATCACTCGATTGAATTGGTTTTATCAGCTGATAGATATGGGCCAGTAGGGGCCTTCTGCGCCTACTGGTAGGCTCAAAAGGCTGTTATCATACATTCACATGGTTAATCAGCTATACTAATAGAGAAGACTCTAGATCCAGATCTGTTTTAACATTACTGTGACGGTTGGGTTTAGGGTTGGGGTAGGGGTAGACGTTAATAAGATATAGTTAATGGGAAATTTAATAAATAATTCTTGTTAACTTCCGGCCGGAGCCGTATGTGATCTATAGCTGATTAACCATGTGGATGGCTGATAACAACCTTCTGAGCCTACTAGTAGGCGCAGAAGGCCCTTACTGGCCTATATCTATCAGCTGTTATCCACTGATAATGGCCATTTAAATTTAGTGATAACATTTGAATCGGCTGGTTGTATAGTATAAAACAATAATACACCCTTGTAAACCATATATACACTAGTCAACATTTGAAGTGGATCAAAAAGGTTTTTAAGACAAGAATGGGTGTTGTTAAATAGTTTTAGGACAACATTGATTAAATGTTTTGATCCACTTCAAATGTTGACTACTGTGTGTGTGTATGTTGTGAAAAGTATCTCTGAAGACAAATCAGAATGCTGACCCTCCAAATATGCAAAGCAGATTTATTATATAGCACAATACCATATGTGTACCCCTAGGTTCTGTCTTAGGCCCAGTTCTGAAATCAACTTTTGTGCATGGCTTTCTCTCTTATTAGTCCAAATGTAGCCTGCTGAACCTCTAAATATGCAAACATACTTTAAATACACCCCAGAAAAACAAGTGTACCCCTAGGTTTGGTTTTAAACCCAATTCAGAACTCAACTTTCTTGCATGGTGTTGCTTTCTCTCTGTCCACAGATGCACCACAGATTTTTTGTCAGGTTTCTTGAGCCAACTTAGAGGTAAATAATGACAAATACTGCACTAGCAACAACCAAGAGTTGCAAGTTAAAGGGCGAAGGGTCAAAGTTGCAAAATAAAAGTCAGAACTGCATGACAAAAACAGAATTTTGAGGGATTAAAAAGATTTTAATCAAAATCTTAACTGCAAAATATAAAAGTAAAAAAAAAAGCTCAGATTAGCAAGATGCAAAATAAAAGTCAGAACTGCAAGATAAAAATTGATTTTGAACAAAATATAAACATATAAAATAAAAGTCTCGATTGCGAAAATAAATCAAAGTTTGAACTGCAACATATAAAAGTCAGACATGCAAAATACATGAAGAACATTTTAAAGTCGCAAGAAAACACAATTCATAAGGAAAAAAACTCAGACATTCAAGATCCAAAATAAAAGTCAGAAATGCAAGATAAGAACCAAATTTGAATGGAAAACAAAGATAGAAAATAAAAGTCTCGATTGCAAGATTTTAATCAAAGTCTGAACTGCAATATATCAAAGTCAGACATGCAAAATAAAAAATAAAAGTCAGAATTTCAAGATGCAACATAAGAATTCTAAAGAAAAAATTTTCAAAGTTGAAGATGAAAAATAAAAGTCGGAACTGCAAGATAAAACCTGAATTTGGACAGAATATAAAGAAATAAAATAAAAGTCTCAATTGCAAGATGTTAATCGAAGTCTGAACTGCAATATACAAAAGTCAGACATGCAAAATACAAAATAAGAGTCAGAATTCCAAGATATAAACTAAAAGTCAGCATTATGAGATATAAACTATGAATAATGAAGAAACAAGGCAGAATTGTGAGATGTAAAATCAGCATTGAACAATACAAATTCTGTAAATAATGTATCCCACGATGCAATACACCTTGACGAGTAGCAACTAAGACTGACATTATGTAATTGCTCTTCCGAATGTCAAAACAGTTCGACACTAAATTGGATTAAAACGCAATATGTTTCATTTTTTCCCCAATATAATTATCTGTCACAAAAATAAACATGCGACATGACAAGTTGAACTATTTTTGAATGCTTCACAATTCTCTGAGTAGTTTCCAATGTAAATATTTTGCTATGCTAGTACAGTATTTCTTAATTACAATAGCCATAGTTATATGTGTTGCTGATTACCTGTGACACCAAAATTAGCATCAACCGCTGTACATGCAACGCTTCAGTCTCAGGAATGGAAAGGAGGCTTTATTATAGCAGCCTTGTGAGCTATTTGCTGTCTAATGGACTATAAGTTGCTGAGGTCAACACATAGTTTGAGATCCAGCATAAAGCAGTTTGCTCATTATTGTCTAATTACACTCAGTAGGCATGGAGAGAGATTGATTGCAGTATTAGTGAACAGGGATATTTTTGGATATCAAAGTCTAATGCGTAAATCCGTAATTGAATGAGGCTTCATAAGTAAGCCAGATTTTTTTTTTGTCTTGCAATTCTAGCATAATTGGTAAAAGCTGAGTTTAATAACAATCAGAATTGTTAGATGTAAACTATTACCTCAGAATTCAATGGAAGAAAAGTCAAAAATGTGATATGAATAAAACAGTAAGATATAACCTAGGAAGTCTGAGGAAAAGGGGGTAAAGTCAAAATAGTCAGGAAAAAATACAAGATAAAACTAAAGTTATTTTCAAACTATACTAAAAGTCAAAATTGCATTATATAAAAACAACAACTCTGGATTGCAAAATATAAATTAACGTAGAAAACAGAAGGCAGAATTGCGAGATATAAAATAACAGTCTGAATTTGTCAGATGTAAACTCAAAATCCTGAGAAAAAAAGGCAGAATTGTGAGATATTACATAAAAGTCTGAACTTGTCAGATGTAAATTCAGAATCTGAGAGTAAAAAAAGGCAGAATTGTGAGATATAAAAGAAAAGTCTGAATTTGTCACATATAAACTCAGAATTATGAGGGGAAAGGGCAGAATTGGAAGATATAAAACTAAAAGTCTGAAGTGGTCAGACATAAACTCAAGATTCTGAGTAAAAAGGCAGAATTGTGAGATATAGATTAAGAGTCTGAATTTAACAGTGGTAAACTCTGAACTCTGAGTAAAAAATGGCTGAATTGTGAGAGATATAATAAAGTCTGAATTTGTCAGATATAAATTCAGAATTCCGAGGAGAAAAGAGCAAAATGAGTGATATAAAATAAAAGTCTGAACTTAGATGTAAAGTCAGAATCCGAGAGAAGAAAGGCAGAATTGTGAGATATAAAATAAAGTCTGAATTTGTCAGATGTAAACTCAGAATTCTGAGAGGAAAAGACAGAATTGTGAGATACAAAATAAAATTCTGAATGTGTCAGATGTAAATACAAAATTCTGAATAAAAAGAAAAGTCTGAATTTGTCAGATGTAAACTTAGAATTATGAGGGGAAAAGGGCAGAATTGGGAGATATAAAAATAAGTCTGAACTTTGTCAGACATAAACTCAAAATTCAGAGAAAAAAAGGCAGAATTGCGAAATATAGATTAAAGTCTGAATTTGTCAGAGGTAAATTCAGAATTCTGGGGAAAAAAGAAGAATTGGGATATATAAAATAAAAGACTGATTTTCTCACAGGTAAACTCAGAATTCCGAGAGAAAAAAGTCTGCATTGGGAGATATAGATTAAAAATCTGAATTTGTCAGAAGTACACTGATAATTCTGCGTAAAAAAAAAGGCTGAATTGTGAGATATAGAATAAAAGTCTGAATTTGTCAGAGGTAAACTCTGAATTTTGACAAAAAAGTGTGAATTGTGGGATATAATGCAAAAATAAGGAGTTGTAAAATATAAAATAAAAATAATCAGAAATAAAATTGTAAATCACTGCTTGTAAACTACACTCATTAGGGGAAATATGAATTAAAATATAAAAAAATAATAATAATAATAATTTAAAAAGATAATTCTTAGGGGAAGAAATCTCAACAGACAACATACAAAAATGAACGAGCTGCTATTGTCTTCGGTTGAATCCTGCTAAAATACAAAATCTCCATGTTTCTTGCCATCACTACATAACAAAGAAATGCCTTTTTTGGTACAATCATCAAACACTGAGGTGAAAAAATATATATAAATATATTATATTATATACATAATTACTCAAACCATCAATTCTCACGTCGTTCCCACCCTCCTCTTGTACACTGCTGCTGTAGCTCTTTTTTGTCTCAAGAGCATGGCTGATATCTTTAAAGTTTAGCTTCAGGCTAATGATTGTTAATTTATCTCATTAGTTGACATTGGCAGCTCTCAGAGAGATGAAAGCGCAGAAGTAGCCGTCAGGCAGGAGCGTGTGGATGATCTGAATCACAGTTCAGCAGCTTCAGGCTCCCGGCCAGAGGAACCTACAGGCAGCTTTACATATCAGAGCAGCTTTGCTAAAATCACATACAAGGGCTAGAACGTAAACATCATTCCTCTTTGCATAATGTGAGTGCAGTTTTTTTTTTTTTTTTTATTTAGACCATTATGGAAGTTTGTTATTGGTTTCTGGTTCCAGGTACTGGAAAAATTACAAAATAAACTTCTTAAAGATTTTAAGGAAAAGAAACTTACAACTATTGATCTATTCATGCAGCTCTTTTAACGTTCAGGGCAGAAGTGAAAAACTGTGGGGGAAAAAATGCTTTTCTTCAAATGATTCTATGTGAAAACCAAACTGTGTTCAATGAAATCAATGTAAATATAATACAATAATATAATAAAGTTAATAAAAAAATAAAAATAGCGAGCTGTTTTTAACATCTAAAAATCAAAAGAAGTGAATGAGACCGGAAGTATAGTGCCAAAAAGATTCAAATGGCTGTACCCGCTTGTACGCGAAGAATATGGTCAATAACATTATCCTACTTGACAATATTAGACTGTATTATATTGTAGCATATATTACTTCAAATTCATTAATCTTCCTTTGGCTTAGTTTCTTTATTCATCATGGGTTGCCACAGTGGAATGAACCGCCAGCTTATCTAGAATATATTTTACACAGCGGATGCCCTTCCTGAACCAGCGATCTTCTAGCTATGACGCGACAGTGCTAACCACTGAGCCACCGTGTCACCCAATTTAGAATGAATTATACATAATATATGATATTAGCAATATTACATATTTTGCTATATTACATTACACTGCATTGTATCCAGGGGTGGGCTTAACTAAAAAGCAAGGTAAGCAGCCGCTTAGGGCCCCAGGAATTAAGGGGCCCCAACCAATGCCAAGAAGCCTATATTAATACTATAGCTCTTTTATAAATTCTCTACCATATATGGTATAATCTGTCTATAACTATTAAGATTTTAATGTTATTAATTATTTTCAAAACCGGGGCCCCCATGAATAGTGGAACATTCTTTCCGTACTGCACATGCTCATATTAAAATCTAACCACAAATATGGCTGTACGTAGTTTGTGAATTTATTGTATTTAATTTTACATTAAGAAGATAAAGGCTCCACTTAAAATATATTTTTAACATGCAGTTTATTTACAAAGAAAAAAAATCTATAGAGAAAGAGAGTGTTTGAGTTTTAATGCTATAGGGCCCATACCTAGAATTGCATTGGGGCTACATTAATACCGTTTTATATTTGTACTACTCATTATATTTGGCAAATAATTATGAAAAAAATCTTTAGGTCTTAAGATATTTAAATTCCCTTTTGTGAATTATTCAGATTTCAGAAATGTATAAAACTGTTTATTCAGCCAGTTTTCCCACTTTGTAAATATTTGCAAAGGGTCAAAAAAGAATTTTATTTTAATTAATTCAACTCAATCGCCCCATGAAATAAAGCACAGAAGTAACTCACCCTTCCTGCATCTTAACCAATTAAGGATTTCATGAAAATGCACAATGCATGGTATAATATTTATTTATTTAAATAGTGTTCGGTAGAAATTCATTTCCATTTGTAATCTTGTAGTTGCTTAAATTCACAGCTGCATTTCATGTGCATTTTTGTTCTTGTTTGTATATATATCAGCAGCTTGAGGGCAGGTATTAATTAATGAGAGGGAGGATTTGGGGAGAAATAAAGTGTGGTCTTTTGCACAGTGTTTTTGGTTGCCAAGCTCATTTAGCTGGAAGCTTTTCTCAGGGTGCCTGTCTGCCGTAAGCTCTGTAGACAGACCCCGAGCTACGGCTTAAACACTGGGCCAACTAACAAGCATCACTAGCTGAACTGCTTAACTTTACAAGTCATTAACAACCTAGCAGATTTGCAGAGTTTATTTAAATAAGATAAAGTCTTATTAGTAATCCACTGCGAGGTTCACACAAGCACAGGCTTGGCAAAGGAGCACTTGCAGGCATGTAAAAGAGGCAAGATTAGTCTCATGGAAGCCTACACACAAGAAAAAATCACGACAGCATCAATCGTTACACACTGAAAAAAAAATTATTTATTAGATTTACTAATAATGTTTAAGGTGAGTGGTTGCAAATGATGGGCTGAAATTTAACTAATTGTTTTTAGCAATGTTCAACCTATTTTTTTTATCCAGCCCATACACGTTGTTTGCAACCACTTATCTTAAAAAAATATAGTAAATATAATAAATCTTTTTTTTTTTTCAGTGAATAACAAGTTATTCAACAAGTGCTGCAGGCAATATACTGTATATATTATAAAATATTCCTAATCCGATTTTTTTTCTGAATTCCTAATCCGAGAACATAATTCAGAGATCAGAAACAAACTGAAAACTGAGGGGGGAAAGAAAAAAACAACTTGTTTTAAGTCACGTGGTTCTGGTGACGCGCGAAATTCAGATGGAGGAATGGACATAGAAACTGAATGGAAGACAAGGGCAAAGTCCGCGTTGATGCTATGTAGAGCATATTGCCCACGAGTAGCTTTTTTTTTGTCAAGTCAATTAGCTTAGCAACATTCAACGCTATGCCTCGCCTCTCGTTAGCGATTGTTTACATCACTCTATTCCGCCTAAACGCCAGTATAAACATGGATTATAGCAAAACAAGATGGAGACGTCATTGCAGCTTATTGATTGCACGGCAGGTAAGTTATGCATGTTCTTCTGGAGTTTGTTCAAGTCGGTTTGTTTGTATTATCTGTTTTTTTCTTATAATAATTCTGAATTATAAGATTTCTAATAATATATTATATTATATAATAATGAGGTAAAGTTGGTTTTATATTTGCACATTCGTTCAGTGACTTGTGGCATGTTTATAGTACTTTGAATATTTGGACTGAAATCACATGTAAAAATGACTTCAAAACAACACTAGCACTATGTATTTGATTGTGGAAAATGTTGTACTTCTGATGTTGTGATCTGAAATTATATTATTAAGGAGAAAATCTGAATATGTCAATATAAAACCAATATATATAATTATATATTGATCATTATATTGTATTAGTGCTGTCAAATGATTAATCACGTTGAAAACAAAAGTTTGTACATTTGTACACAAATTATGAATGTAACTGTTTTTGAGAAAAAGTTTATTTCAAAAAGGGTAAAAACAGCAAATATGTAAACTTAGAATTTTTAGAGAATAAATGCATTTTGAGAGAACCAAAAAATTATCAAACTTTTGAGAACTGCTTACAATTTTGAGGAAAAGGTATATAACATTCTACGACATTCTGTGAACTTCAAAAAAAAAAAAAAAATCAGTATTTTAAAATATAAGTCCTTAATTCTGAGGTCAGAATACCATTATAAATAAACATAATTCTGGTGGCGCAGTGAGTAGCACATTCATCTCATAGCAAGAAGCTCGCTGGTTAGAGCCTCGGCTGGGTCAGTTGGCATATCTGTGTGGAGTTTGCATGTTCTCCCCGTGTTCGCGTGGGTTTCCTCCAGGTGCTCTGGTTTCCCCCACAAGTCCAAAGACATGTTGTATAGGTGAATTGGTTAGGCTAAAATGACCGTAGTGTATGAGTGTGTGTGTGTGTGTGTGTGTATGGATGTTTTCCAGTGATGGGTTGCTGCTTGAAGGGCATCCACTGTGTTAAACATTTGCTGGATAAGTTTGTGGTTCATTCCGCTGTGGTTACCCCAAATTAATGAAAGAACTAAGCCGAATAGAAAATGAATGAATGAATAAACATAATTCTGAAAAGCAATGACAGCTCACAACTCACAAAAAAATATAACATTAATAACTAAACTCGATTTCAACTAAAATATAAACTAAAATTTAAAGTCACTGTGAGATAAAAGTCTGAATTGAAGTCAAAAACATAGTCCTGCCGTAATAGTCACGTCAGTCTGGCAATAAAATAAATGTGTGCAACTAATACACACTGAATAAAACGTTTTCAGTCAAAAATGCCATGACACAGCAACCGCTACAGTGACTAACAGGAAACAGTGGCGTCAGCTTTATAAAGGACTACCAGAATAACCTTGTTTTGCACCAAGGTGACACTCCACACCACGAAGATGCTAACACAGGAAGAAACCGTAGCCACTTGGCGAAAAACGCATGTCATCAAACAGCCGTAACAGAAGCAGCGGAAATCCGACACGTCTCAGTGTGAGCGAATGACAATCTGCATTCATGGCCTTTTCTGCTTCATGCTCCGCTGAGGCCTTGATTAAACCAGATGAGGAAAAGTGTCCTTTGACAAGAGCTGTGCCTTGTTTTGCTGTAGGCATTTTAATGATATCTCTACAGGCGTCAGAAAGAACCAACAGAAGATCAGAAATGGACAACAACGGCAAAAGAAAAAAGTTCCAATTACCAATATCACATCATTGCACGGCAGCCATGTTGTTTTTTATTGGATTAAGTGAAATGTCAGGCGGCTAATTAGAGAAGTGGAACGGGTGGAGGAGGAGCGTCATATTCCCCAACATTACATTCAAAAGGTTAATCTCCAAACCCTTCGAAAATATTGTAGCCTGAGTGTAAAGTGCGTTATCTGTCTGTCTGCCTGTCTAGCTGCTTTATTTAGAAAGTGCTTTCCGTTAAACACATACCTGATATCCCTCTCGTTCTGCCATACAAGATAAGCATGTGCTTTCTATACGATAGGAAAAGATGCACATAAACTACGATAGAAACACTTTTAATGAACAAATTCCAGTATGTGCATTAAAACAATCATGAGATTTGGTTATAAGAGATAATGTTATGGTAAAAATGTGTGTGAATGGACAAACCAGAAGGCTGAGCACATTGTAAAGCATCTGAAATATTGTTTTGGTCATTCTAACATAAAAGGCCTTAACCATTTCAGTATTAGTGTTATTATAATACTAATTACCTCAAGAATCAAGAGCATCTGTGCTCCGTGCCTGACATCTTCAAACACCACCACGCATTTATTGCATGTCGGCATTTGTCTTCTGAGGCGCAAGTCATTTATTAAATAAAGAAAAGATGGACGCAGCTTCTCCTACTGCAGAAAATTCCAATTTTACAGTTGATATTTGGCGCCAGTTAATCAGGAAGTGAAGATTTTGTTCTCTTTGACTCATTCGATGGAAACGTTGCTTTATTCGCATGTCTTTTATGCAATATTCCAGTTTTGCGCACACATTTAATTTACATCTTTGGATGGAAACATAGCTACTGACACAAAGACAATTCAAATAAGGACATTAACCTATGCTTTTTTTCCCAGTATGGTGCTGGGTTGCAGCTGGAAAGGCAACTGGTGCGTAAACCATATGCTAGAGTAGTTAGCGGTTCATTCCGCTGTGGCAACCGCTGATAAATCAGTGACTAAGCCGAAGGAAAATTAACGAATAAATGAAGCTAGGCTCTAGGTAGGTAAAGTCTGAAAATGCAGTTAATGAATACCCAGGATTAATTGTTATCCATGGCTAAATTTTGAGCACTGTGACATGTACAGATAATCCAGGATTTAATTTACCTGAGCTTTTAGAATGACCCAGGGAAAGTGAAAAGCTGTAAAGTTGCTTTCTGTCTCAGCAAAGTGTCATCTTTTGAATCCGTCTATCTATGAATCTATTTATCAGCTAAATGATCTACGCTTGCTATGATACGGGGCAAAAGCTGTGAACCTAAGGGCTGTTATGACTCCCGTCTCCACCCAGTCACTCAACACAAACACACACCAGCCATCCATGACAAACAGGGTGTGCTCCCGTGCCACCCCAGGCTCCTATTTTTTATGTCTTTGTTTTACAGACTATAAACGACAGCACACGCACACACACATCTGCTCAGTAAAAGATGCTCTCTCTCCTAACAAAGCAGCAGTCAGAACATAATGAGTCCTGACAAGTCCATAGATGTGAAGAATCGCATATGCCAGAGAAAATGAAAAGGTCAGTAAGCAGTGAGGAAACTTAATATGAAGTAGACATATGAATCCTATCCAAAGAATTATTGCCATTAGCAAAGACCAGCAATGCCAGACACCGCCAAATCATTTCATAAATATATGCAGAGATTACACTCTCCCTAATTCAGCTCGGAGGGCTTTGGTTAATGTGACCTGTACTTCCGAGTGTCACTCTTTAAGGAAATGCTGGAAAAAAGAGAGCAAACTGAGAGCCTGTGATATTCTAGAAATAATTCTGAACAGAAGAGCAGTGTGTCAAATTAAATAGCTAGTAGCTCTTACATTGAATTTGAGCTTTAAAACAATTTGTATTTTAATATTAAATATACATAAAGCATTGGATTATTGGGTACATTTTATAGCCTTGTGATTTTTCAATGATAGATACACTCACCAGCCACTTTATTAGGTACACCTTACTGGTACCGTGTTGGAACCCATTTTGCATTCAGAACTGCCTTAATCCTTCATGCCATAGATTCAACAAGGTGCTTGAAATAGTCCTCAGAGATTGTGACATGAGAGAATCACACAATTGCTGCAGACTTGTTGGCTGCACATCCATCATGCGAATCTCTCGTTCCACCACATCCCAAAGGTGCTCTATTGGATTGAGTTCTGGTGACTGTGGAGGCCATTTGAGCACAGTGAACTCATTGTCATGTTCAAGAAACCAGTTTTCACATGTTTACTTTGGTTTGGAAAAGTCAAGTGTATATATAATTTTTTATTTTTTGAATGCTTTTTTTTTTTTTTTTACATATTTTGTTTAAATTCTTTATGGCAACAGTATCTCCAGCAAAAAAGACCCTCCTTAAAATATACTGGTCAGCCCACAAGTCAGCAAACATATGAAAAATCTAATCGCTTAAGCTTCATTCACACTACGAGCGACGGAGAGTGAGCGACTCTCTGCGATCTCCGTCTATGCAACCGACAGCAACTATTGGCGACCAGGTAGGCGTCATGAGTGACGTGCCAAAGTTAAGAATCCTTCAACTTCATGCAAATGAAGAGCAACTTTCTTGAGCAACAGCCAATAGGAGCATAAGTAGAGTGATCCTCTCTCAGCTCAGTTAGAGGCCGGTTGTATTCTCTGTGCTGTAGACCTACAGACCTGTGTTTGCAGCAGATAGTCACCCAGAGCAGCAGGCAGCTGCTAGTGTGAATGAGGCATTATGCACCAACATCCAATCATGCTGAAGAGCTGAACAGTGCAGTGGGTTTACTTTATATCCAAAAATATGTTTGTTTTTTCAAATCAATAAAGTTAGCAGAAGTCTCTATCAGCAGAAGTGTTCCTTAAAATTAAATATGTTGGACTAATGGACGAAAAAAGATGTAGTTTTTTTACCTAGACAATTAAAAAGAAGATATATTAGAGCAGTATACACAGTACCGTGAAACTGTGATATTTTTATGCAAAGTTTTGATACAGAATCTTATACCAGCCCATGTCTATTTTTCTTTATTACATGGAACCTTTCTTTTTGGAAGTAGTTATCAGAAGATTGGTCATACAGGGATCAGCAACAATACTCGGGTAGGCTGTGGCATTGAGACTGTGCTCAATTGGTATTAATTGTCCCAAAGTGTGCCAAGAAACCCATTCTGATGTTCATTTGAACTGCAGCAGATTGCCTTGATCATGTCCACATGCCTAAATGCATTGAGTAGCTGCCATGTGATTGGCTGATTAGAAATTTGCATTATCAAGCAGTTTGACAGGTGTACCTATTAAAGTGGCTGGTGATGATAGATAGATAGATAGATAGATAGATAGATAGATAGATAGATAGATAGATAGATAGATAGATAGATAGAAATTTATAAATAACTAGGTAAATTAGAATCATTAGTAATTTATAATATTAAATAAAACAAATTGACATATTGTTCAAAGCACATACACATTAATGCAATCCTGAGAGTATTTCTCTGTCTATATTTCTTCTAAATCCAAGACACCCAAGACCTAATATAAAGTAGAAAAGAAATCTAACATGCATGAGGACTATATTAAGTCTCAAGGGAACCTCCACCTTGCCCTACATACTTGCATGGAGTTCCACTTTAACAAGCAAGTTGCAGAAAATATGCACACGCTCATCAAATGATTACTCACCAGATCACCTGAGGATAGATTATTGATGTGGTAATGCCAGAAGCGCTTATATCATTAAGAAACACATCTGGTACATGTTTATTTTGGCGATGTTACTGATATGAATTGGCACAGAGGCACAGCCATGATTTACCGGTGTGGAAGTGGAGGTACAGTAGAACAGGTGGAGGTGTCATTTTTCATGCTGCGCTTTGTTCTGAGCACCAGCCAATGTGAGAACATTCCTCACTGGAATTAATAGTCTGTGATCCTGGAGACCAAATGGAAGTAAAGCAAGAAGGTGGTGAGATAAATGAGGATGACAAACTTGAAGAGTTCACCCCCCTCAAACAAAAGAAATACAAAGTTTAAAAAGTTATAAGCCATATATTAGTTTGGTGTGAGGAGCAAAGCAAACTAAAATGTAAGTTATTCACTAATATAAACACACAAGCCTCTTTGTTAGCTGTCTCTTGATAGTCAAGGTGCTGGTAAATTTCTTCAGATATTTTGTTCTCTTTCGACATGATGAAATTGCTTGCTGCAGATTTGTCGGTGATCCTTGAGTCTCGAATCTCGTGTTTTACCACATGCTTTATTGGATTTTGATCTGGTAACTGTGGAGGCCATTTGATCTAGTGAACTTATGGTCATGTGCGAGAAACTATAGCTTTGGGATATGATACGCTATCCTGCTTGACGTAACCAATCCAAGATGAGTATACTGGTCAAAAAACGATGGACATCAGCAACAATACCCGGATACACAGTTAAATTTTTACTCAACCTGTACTCAAATGTGTGGCAAGAAAGTTATATAATGATACAGATCACTCTGCCTATTCATGACAGTCCCACGGAAAATAATTGACAGGTGGTAATTTGTGTGTAACTTATATTTATTTATGATTTGGTTATGGGTAAACCTAAGACCATGCGGGTCAGATGGTTGAAACAGTAGGCTACAAATAATTAATTAGTTATGAATTAAGTAATTATTCATAATTAATTCACCGCCGCCTATGACGATGATGCCATCGTCCATCGCGATGTTTCATATTAGACATCGTATGATGCCAAATTGGTCGACATCGCCCAACCCTACTTCCTTGTGAAAATCCTTGTAGATCAACAGCTTTTAAAAAAATTCAGATGAGCCCATTTGGCACTAACAGATATGCCATATTTTAAGTCACTTAAGGGGCAACTATCATCCATGGTCTCTGAGGATCCACAACTGACAAACCATTATGCCAAGTTCAGACTGTGCGATTTCCAAAGTAGTGGTGTCACAGATGTCCCGATCCTTTTTTCTTTTTTTGCCCTCGAATCTGCGTGATTTGATTTTGTGTAGCTACCGAAACCTGATCCGATACTATAATACATAAAGGCTTAGTAGAGATATGGGAGCTACGAACAAACTCCAAATGTCTGTGGTGAACGAAACATGGTGTACATCTTATAACAGGACAAGTAGTTTGCCAGAAATCTTCTTATAAAGGGCTGGCAGAGCTTTCTCTGTGAAATAGTGGTGAGACAGCATTTCACATTGGGGTTCTACGTTTATTTTTAAGGTGTCTTATAAGGTTTGTTGTGTTAAATGTAGCCTTTTCCTTTCCACCTCTTGCAATGCCAAGTTTACATATCTCACATTGTTGGCAATGGCAGTGTTGGCAACGGCAATGTTGTCGCCATCAACTTCATAATACCTCCAGACCGCAGACATACTCGTGCTTTCCGCTTCAAGTTGCTTTCGTGTTCTTCTTTGCCAGCATTTAACCAATAGCATCTCTGCAACAAAGTCATGTCATGTCGCATGCATGGCTCTTTCTGTGTGAAGTCAAGAAAGAGGTCTAACTCTGTGCCACTGCATAACTATTGATGTGTTAAAGAATAATGAGAATATATACACATATTTGTTTGAGTCCTGATCCGGAGGTAACGTCCAATTCCAATCAAGTCTGAAATCACATGATTGGGCCCGATTTCCGATCACATGATCGAATCTGGACATTCCTGGTCCCGTGGCTTTTGTTTCTTCAGTCAGGCTACCAAAATCTATCTACACCGTGCCCAGCAGGGTATCTAGATAGCCTGCCAGGCACGCTGTTAATAAATTTTGGGACCTAATAAATTCTGGCCTACCAGATTTTATGAGTCCTGTTTAGCATGCCAAATATCTCACAGGTGTCGGCGACTCATCTGCAATTCTTTCAGATCACGTCTTTGATAGTTCATACTGTGTGATTGTCTTGTCATACTGTGTGATTTGCCTGTGATTTCAGGCATTTGTCTGCGATTTTTCAACTTGTCGGCGAGTTAAAATTGGGGTTAAAATCCTGCAGTCTGAACTCTGTATTACTGAAGCTTTGATACTAAACTCTGAGAAATTAAGGTACGAGAGCTGTTACTGGGGCAGTACCTTTTCAAAGAGTCCTTAGTGGTACCTCAAAGGTACATATCAGTACCCAAATGCACCTAAAATGTACCAATATGGACTCTTTAGGTACAAATATGTACCTTATGAAAAGGTAATTTGTGAAGAAAATTAAGAAGTATACAGTTTTGGGCTCCTCTGCTTTTTTTTCTTCAATTTGGAGATAATTAGTCTTCTGTTATTATTAAGATGTGTATAGCCCAAGCAAGCTCTGAATCTGATTGGTTGGTTATTGTCACATGACACAATGCACTCCGGAAATCTGTTAAATTTAGATGTTTTCTCAACTTGCTATGCCTGGAAAAAGTTAGGTAAGCATGTCAATATGTGAACACCCCCTAAATTACCTTTCTTTCCCATTTTGAGGCATGGTTTTAACTTCAGCAGATTGTTGAACACATGCCTAAATTGCTTCTCAAATACTGTAAGCAGTTCATTTAAAAAATGGAGACTTGGAAAATTTACGTTCAAATGTATGCCAGAAATATGAATATTAACAACGTGGTGACAGAAACTTATGAATACAACAATTTGACTGTCATTTATAAAATGCAAACCCACAGCGTAGTTGCATCTCCATCAATGATCCGAGCAGGGTAACCTGTCGCACCTTGCACACACATACACACCCTTTCTAATTTCCCTTCTGGCACCAATATCTGGAATGCAAATTGAAGACGCATAATCACATTTAAATTAATACTTACTGCATTCTGCTCCCCCCCTTTTTTCCCATTTAAACTTTGTGTTGACACTTGCGCTGCTCTCCAGGAGACCACATCCTGAGACATCTAATTAAGTTTGCTTTGTTATGGAACGCAAAGGCAAACAACAACACAAGGTAATTAAAGCCCCCCATCACCACTCTTTTGTTTTGGCCCAAGTGACCCGCTATGAGGCCTTGACGGGATTTTAATTCTCTTTATCTCGGGACGCCGGCATTTCGCGTCTCGGCAAACGGGCTGACATGGTAGCTGTCACCCCTCGGAGGAGATTCTAGCCTGGCACGACACTGCTGACAGCACGATGTCTCTGGTAATTAGGAAGATTGGGCCGTGTACTGCACACATCAGCATGCAGCATTCTCTGCGTGTCAGACGTACAGGACGAGCAATGCCCGAAATGATCCACTCATTGGAAAGCACTTGACTGAGACAGCTTAGTTATGGCAGAACTTTCTTTCACACGTTAACTCCGAGATCGGCCTGTAATTATACAAATGGGGAAAACAGTGTTCCAAGTGTCAAAGTGAGTTTGACGACAGTGATGGTCTGATATGTGTAAAGTAGGGAATGGTAAGGTCAACAATTTTATCTAGATTTATGATAAAAAATAAAGTTTTTGTAAAAAATAAACGCATTATATTAACTCTCTCCGAGGCTTCATTTATTTTCTTAATAATTTTAAATTATTATGTTTTATGTATATAATTATATATAAACACAAATTATTCAATTAATAATATAATTAAATATATATTAATATTTAAATACACATGCAAAAAAATCTATGTAATAAAATGTATATTAAACAGCCATATTTTATATTGCATCTATACATTATATTATATATTGTAATATTAAACATGATAAAGTATACCAATTAAATATTAATAAATATTATTTTTTAGCTCTGTTGAGATCTATTTACTTAGATTTTTTTAAACAAAAGATACATAATTTATATAAAGATATCATATATATATATATATATATATATATATATATATATATATATATATATATATATATATATATATATATATATATATATATATATATATATATATATATATATATGATATCTTAATTTGCCCACTGGCCTCTGTCCATCATGGCCTCCTAACCACCCCCATATCCAAATTGGCTTCATCACTCTGTCTCCTCTTCACCAATCAGTTGGTGTGTGGTGCTCGATGTTATGGCTGTGGATGCTGCACACTGGTGGTGGATAAGGATATTCCCCCCAATATGTAAAGCGCTTTGAGTGTCCAGAAAAGCACTATATAATTGTAAGGAATTATTACTATTATTATTGTTGTTATTGTTATTATGTACAACCATATTATGCGGTTTCAATCATAACAGCAGTACTATGTAGTTTGATTTGTCTGAGCCATGATATATTGTGAAAAAATAAAAAAAATTATGATGTCGTAGCATCAAAACATGTTTTTTTTTTATTTATTTTTTATTTTTTTATTAAGTTTAATCAGACGTATGGCATAAAATTAAAAGTTATTATATTAACTTTTTCCATTATATTAAAATAGCATTTTAACCAATCATATATTATGATCATATATCATAATGTATGACCATATTATGTTTCGATCATAACAGCAATACCATGTAGTTTGAGTTACATGAACCATGTCTCATCATATATAAACATAACAACACACAATGTACTTTTATCTAACTCCTCAAAACAAACCATTTTTACCAACATTTTCATAATGCAATACAAGCAAGGCAATGAACAAGAAAAAAGCAATAATGAATATAAAAAGCTGGCTCAACACTTCTGGGATTAGACAGTTCAACAATGGCAATACATAATGCAATATTACACACAGTTCTAGATATTGAGCTTACAAATAATACACCTCTAAAACAGTTTCACATAAAGGTGTTATGAAAATTACCCCTTTTTTGCATCAACTCTGAGAGGTATAAAACACAGGTAATGAAAATTGCCAAGTTAATTGTCCTTGTAAGACAAATGCATTGGCTAAAGTGCATCGACTAAAGTGCAATTTTTAGTTTGACAGTTCTTTAGGGCTACTTTTGCAATAGAATTCTAATGAACCCTCATGGTTGTATTAAATTGTCTGAGTCACCATCCTGGCATACATTTCCCTCTCTCTTCATATTACTAATAAACTTTCTGCCTATTTGAGGCTTGTGACCGAAACACAGAAATGCTAACAAAGCTGATTAAGCACGGCACAATGTCTCTGGTCTGATTGGTGGACCGCCGCTCTCTGAAAGCTCCCGTGATGACAATGAAAGGCAAAACGAATTGATGAGACAGGCCAGCCTGAGCCCCGGTGGACCCACTATCAAAGCAAATCAGCAGGAGACAAACACAGAGACAAAGTGATGCTAAGCTAACGGTCTAGGAACACGGATACATCTACCACCGAAAACAGCAGTTTGGAGAGGACATTTCTGGTGCAAATGAATGCATGGCGACTGGGTAAACAGTAGATCCTATTAAAACCAGCCATGGTTGACTTTTCTTCTTTAGTTAGTACAAGAGATAAAAAGCAACAGCCAATATGCTATATGGATTCCTAAACCATTAAGTTTAAAAAGTATTAAAGGAATAGTTTACCCAAAACCTGTTCACTTCCAAATTCATTTACTCACCGTTCACTTGTTCCAAACCTGATTGGCTTTCTTTGTTCTGTTGAATGCTAAAGAAGCTATCTTGAGGAAAGCTGGAAAACTTTAAACATTGACTTCCATAGTATTTGTTGTCTATGAATGAAGTCAGTGGTTACAGGTTTTCAGCTTTCTACAGATTATCTTCTTTACTGAGCAACAGAATAAAGACACTCTTAAAGGTTTGGAACCACTTGAAATGAAATAAATGAGTGTTAGACTAAAATATGAATGTTTATTTAAGTTTTTCTTTTAACCAAAGGCTGCTGAGCTCCAACAAAGTACGGGTGCTGTAAACTGTGACATAACATAAGATGATATAGATCATTAACACAACACAAGCAGTGCCATTTCAGCATGTGAGCTGAATTGCAAGTGATCTTAATTTTATACAACGGTTCAGTGACCTGAACACTAAAATTGCTGGGTTGTTTTAACTCACTAAGAGCAGGTCATATACACTCACCGGCCACTTTATTAGGTACACCATACTAGTACAGGGTTAGACTCTCTTTTGCCTTCAGAACTACCTTAATCATTTGTAGCATATATTCAACAAAGTACCGAACATATGCCACAGAATTTTTTTTTCCATATTTACATGATTCCTTCACGCAGTTTGCTACAGATTTGTCGGCTGCACATCCATGATGCAAATCTCCCGTTCCACCACATCCCAAAGGTGCTCTTGGATCTGGTGACTGTGGAGGCCATTTGAGTACAGTGAACTCATTGTCATGTTCAAGAAACCAGTCTGAGATGGTTGAGGATGATTCGCACTTTTTGACCATACCATCTGAAATTCGCAGCAGAAATCAAGACTCATCAGACCAGGCAAACATTTTTCCAATCTTCTATTGTCCAATTTTGGTGAGCCTGTGCGAATTGTAACCTCAGTTTCCTGTTCTTCCTGTTCATGTTGTGCATTCAGAGATGCTTTTCTGCATACCTTGATTGTAACGAGGGATTATTTGAGTTACTGTTGCCTTTCTATCAGCTCAAACCAGTCTGGCCATTCTCCTCTAAACCTCTGGCATCAGCAAGGCACTTGTGCCCACAGAACTGCTGCTTGCTGGATATTTTCTTTTTTCAGACCATTCTCTGTAAACTCCAGAGATGGTTGTGCATGAAAATCCTAGTAGATCAGCAGTTTCTGAAACGCTCAGACCAGCTCGTCTGGCACCAACAACCATTCCACGTTCAATGTCACTTAAATCACCTTTCTTCCCCTTCTGATGCTTGGTTTGAACTGCAGAAGATTTTTTTGACCATGTCTACATGCCTAAATGCATTGAGTTGCTGCCATGTGATTGGCTGATTAGAAATGTGCATTAACGAGCAGTTGGACAAGTGTACCTAATAAAGTGGCCGGTGAGTGTATTAAGAAATGTAACTACTGAATAACTCGAAATTTGTGTTGGAAAAAAAAAAAACTAGAACTGTAAATATATCTGCTCCAAAGACTTTCATTTCATTCATTCATCTTCCTTCGGCTTAGTCTCTGATTTATCAAAGGTCGGCAATGTTTTACGCAGCGGATTCCCTTCCAGCCGCAACCCAGTACTGGGGAAAAAGACTTTAATTTCGTAAATAATAATATGTTATAATAATTAAATTCATAATAATATAAATATAATAATTGAATTATAATATTGAATAGATAATTGATAACTTGCTCCTGTAGTTTAAAAAGAGTAAAAATTGACATTCGACTGCCACAGGGAAAAAAAAGTTTTTTTTACTTGGAGGTTTTGTCTTGTTTTTAGTCCAAATATCTTCAAACATTTAAATCAAGAAGCATTTTCTATACAAGTAAAAAATATTGTTTTGTTTTTAGAAGTAATAAGTCAAAAATTAAATGAGTTTTTCCTTATAACAATCAAAATAATCTTGTTTTCAGTTTGAAATGAGATTAAGAGTTTAAATATATAGACTAGAAACAAGACAAAAACTCTTAATTAAGAACAACATTATTTTGTATGTTACACAGCTCTGGTTTGCAGATGGAAGGGCATCTACTGCTTAAAACATAAGCTAGAGTAACTGGTGGTTAGTGACTCCTAATAAATATCAAGCCGAAAGATAGTGAGTGATATTTTTGCAGTGCATTTTAACTGCATTGAACCTGCAAACTTGAAGAGTTCTTTAAAAATGTAGTAAAAGCCATGTTTATCCAAGCTGATAGATTTGTGCTAACAGACAAGTTCCGGCAGTGTACAGGAGGATAAAAAGGGTCTTTGAAGGTTGAGATCCTGGATCATGTTCGTGTTGGTGTTAAGCTATGTTTGTGGCCAACACCGATCAGGATTTGACTGACAGCCGCGCAAAGGAACCTCTGTGATCGGTTGCAAAACACAATGTGTCTCAGTGGCTCATGCCGATCGAGTTACATGTGCTACATCTTTCTCTCTTCCTCCCCCCTCTGCTCCTGTTGATGCTCTGTGTCAACGGAAAACTCGGGCCATTTAATCCACAAGCTCTATCGCCTCAGACAGGCAGTATTGTTGTTTGGCGAATAAATCTGATATGAAACTCAATCATCAGGCATCTGATAACTCGGAGCGCCGGTCATGCGATCACCTCCATGCCGCTGGAACTATTTTAGTGCTCTTTCATTCATCACTGAAGAAATGCATAATGCATCCCGCCGAAAGAGCGAGCAAATTATAACTTGAGTGATCTTCGAGGAGGTTTGTATGATCTGAAACCTCCTCATTAGTGCCAGTACTTTGACCCTCCGAGCATAAAAGAGCCCCTTTCTTCATTACCATCAATGTGGTTATCAAACGCCCTCTGAGGTGGGTTGGTGTCTGATCATCGAGATCAGATTTTTGATAATGATTTCATCCATTTTGGAGTCCCGCGGTGTTGATAATTCAGAGTCGAAATACATAAATACCTCCCAACCCAGATGGTAGACCATGCTGCCTTTTGAACTGTTCAATTTGTGCGTTTTTTGCCCGTGCCATGGGTAGGAGGGCTACAGCTGGTGCGGGGTGAGGAAGAGAGAGAAGTATGTACGTGTAATAGAGAGACAGAGAGAGAGAGGGAGAAAGAGAGAGTCAAAAAATGAAGAGCTGGATGTGTGTGGGATTTGTAGACCACATCAGAGCCTGATGGTCTTTCGCAGAGATACTGGAGCAGAAAATTATCTCATGTGATGGGCCACATTGCTAGAGCAGGAGGTCTGTTCTGTTCCTCTGAAAGACAAAAAAACAAGGCCAAAGACTGTTATAATTAAAGATTTAACATTTGATGATAAAGGATTCCATCTGTCCATCTGGTTTGCATTATTTAAAACATCTTTACAAGGAATATGCAATCACACACTCAAAAACACAAAGAAAAAAAAGGGAATGTGATGGATTATGCAAACATTTTTGTAATGCAGTTAAAACGTCTGTTTTTGTTTGGATTATTTTAATTATCTATTTAATTATTTATATTATCTGTATTTTAAAGAAACATTGTTTAGGTTTTAGGATGATTATTTACACTTCATGTGTGCTAAAATTTTAGGTGACACTTTATTTTGATGGTCCGTTTGTTGAATTTAAGTTACATTGCATCTACATGCCAACTATTTCTCATTAGATTAAAATAAAACGGTCACACTTTACAATAAGGTTCATTAGTTAATGTTAATTAATGCATTTACTAACATGAACAAACAATGAACAATACATTTACTACAGTATTTATTCATGTTAGTTAACGTCAGTTAATGAAAATACAGTTGTTCATTGTTAGTTCATGTTAACTCAAGGTGCATTCACTAATGTTAACAAGCATGGACTTGGATGTTAATAATGCATTAGTAAATGTTCAATTATGATTAATAAATGCTGTACAAGTGTTGTTTATGATTAGTTCATGTTAGTAACTGCATTACCTAATGGACCTTATTGTAAAGTGTTACCTACGAAGACTGTTAGGTTGGGGTTAGGATTAGTGTAAGTTGACATGTACTTGCAAACAGGGGCGTAGCGGACATTTTAAAAGTGGGGGGACAGCTGAAAGAGATCCAAAATATTACGTTCATTTTATTATTAATCACCTGTTTCTAAATGGTCTGTCTCTAAAAGTGAGCGGGACTTTCATCATCATCATCATCATTATCAACCCATCAAGCAATTGTGTGTTAAATAAATGTTTAACATAGACATTTTGGCTAAGACTATGCAAAATTTGGACTGTTGAAAATATAAGAAGAATAGTCCAAAACTAGACTAGTCATCAAATACACAGATTAAACAGATTAGCAGTCATTAATTTGTGTATTTTATAGTCTAGTTATTTTGCAATATACAATTATTATACTTGAAGTGCAATTTAAAGGCTTTATCTAGATTATTGTTAACTAGGCAAGTTATAATTAGGCAAGTCAGTGGTTTTAATTATTATTATTATTATTATTATTATTATTATTGTTTAAGTCTAAATGGCTTTCATTCCAGCCAAAATAAAAGAAATAAAACTTTTCCCAGAAGAAAAAAAAAATTATAGGAAATACTGTGAAAATTTCATTGAATTGATAAACTGGCAGCTAGCTCTCTGCAACTCTCACATGGTCGCCCACTGAAGCTGAAGCTAAGTCAGTACCTGGATGGGAGACCACGTTGGAAAGCTAGGTTGCTGCCGGAAGTGGTGTTAGGGAGGCCAGCAGGGGGTGCTCAACCTGCTGTCTGTGTGGGTCCTAATGCCCCAGTATATTGAAGGGGACTCTGTACTGCTCAGTATGCCCCGTCTTTCGGATGAGACATTAAACCGAGGTCCTGACTCTCTGTGGTCGTTAAAAATCCCAGGATTTTTATAGATCATTAACAGAGTAGGGGTTTAACCTTTAATTTGCCTACTGGCCTTTGTCCATCAAGGCCTCCTAACCATCCCCATATCATAATTGTCTCCTCTCCACCAATCAGTGGTGTGCGGTCTGGTGCAATATATGGCTGCCGTCCTGTCATTCAGGTGGATGCTGCATGCTTTGTGGATGAGGAGATTCCAAATTGATTGTCCAAAAAATGCGCTATATAAATGTAAGGAATTATTATTATTAATATTATAATTATTATTATTATTATTATAAACAGCATTTGGGATATATTTGAAAAAATATATAATTTTGACTTCAACTGTACTGTACAGTAGTGCACTTCTATATTTTCTGCGAACTACATTGTATTGTAATAAAAATATGCCTCATAATCTTTGATAAAATACCATATTATACTTTCCCCCCTTGAAACAACTTTTCTTTACCTCTGGTCACATAGAATGCCTTCAGGGTGGGGCTATCAAGGCATGTATCATTTCCTCTCTACCTTTATCTATTCGTCAATCTTCTTTCATTTTGTAAGCAACAGTCCAGTGGGTTCCCAAAGGAAGAAATCATGCACCAGCCTACATTTTCTCCTCATTTCAGTATCATTACAATTGAATGTATGTCACGAAATGGGAATAAAGACAATCTTCTTAACTTCCGTTTCATACCGACTTTAAACACAAAAATGCTTGCTGGGAAGGCATTGCACAAGTAAACTTAACTTGCACCAGTCCTGAGTCTGATATTGAATTCAGTAGCAGAGCAGAATGGTTTGTGTTGGAATTGGTGATGAAGAGGGGAAAGCTGGGATGTGCTTGGCCCACTGAGCTCCACATTATGGATGTGTCCACGGCTGTGAGGCTGCATGTCTCCGTGACAGCTTTCTCTCTCTCCGCCGACTTACATTAGAAAGCCTGTTCGGCGTTCAGCTCCAGGACGGCCAATGCATTATGAACACTGCAGATCTAACTGAAGAGGAGAGAAGGGTGTTTGTCATATGTAGGACTGGTTTTCCTTGCAAGCGTAGAGAAGAGCACTCTGCTGTGAGCTACGAAACATGGTGCCGTCGTAAATACTGCAGACGGAGGCTTTGTCATTCCCGGGTACCGGAGTCACATTGCTTGAGACTTGGCAATATGCCTGTTGGCTCTATGGTGACAGCGCCATATATTGTGATGTATTGTTGTAAATGTTTAAACGCATTCGCGTCTAAGCTGGCAGAATTGCGCTGTAATGTAATTCCTTACAAGCTATAGGGAGGAAATAGTTGTGGTGTGACGTTTTTCGCGAATGTGATCGATTGTATTCCGCTTACAGGTGATTGATGTGCACGAGCAGAGCCTTCTGTATTACTGTGCATAATTTAGCCCGTTTGCTCTGTTGATAGTGTAAAGCTTTCAACCAGGAGATGGACGTTATCTGGGCGCCCAGTTTTCACAGTCGTTTGAAGTGGCCTGTCAATAATATTATTTATAAATCTATGTGCAGGATAAAATAAATAAATAAATAAATAAATAAATAAATAAATAAATAAATAAATAAATAAAACGCAAGATTCCACACAATTCATTTGTTTTCCCAACACAAATCAATTAACCCTGCTGAAAAATCCAGCTTAAACCAGCCTAGGCTGGTTGGCTGGTTTTAGCTGGTTGACCAGCCTGGTTTTAGAGGGGTTTTGGCCATTTCCAGGCTGGTTACCAGCCTTTTCCAGCCTGGTCTTAGCTGGTCAGGCTGGAAAATGACCAGCTAAATCCAGCTTAAACCAGCTTGACCAGCCTGGTTTAAGATGGACATAGCTGGTTTTGGCTGGGCTCCCAGCCTGGCTAGGTGGTCAAGCTGGTTTTAGCTGGTCATTTTCCAGCCTGACCAGCTAAGACCAGGCTGGAAATGGCTGGAAACCAGCCTGGAAATGGCCAAAATCCCTCTAAAACCAGGCTGGTCAACCAGCTAAAACCAGCCAACCAGCCTAGGCTGGTTTAAGCTGGATTTTTCAGTAGGGAAGGTAACAAATTTAAGTGGATTGAACCTATAACAGTTAAGTTTCCCCCAAATCTCTGGAATTGTGTGGTTTAAGCTCATTTTAAATAAGTAGTTTGAGCATGCAACAAAAATATTATTTGAGTGTTTGACTACAATTATTAGTATTTTAATAATACCACAGATTTTATTGTTGTTGTTGTTGTTATTATTATTATTATTATTATTATTATTATTATTATTATTATTATTATTATTATGTACAATAATATACAAACAACATATCTTTTCAATTATTCAATAAACCTATCCGTAACCCTATTAGTTTTTACTATTTTACTTTATAATATGTACATTACTTGTATCAATATTACAAGTCAAAATTAGCATTACGTTTAATAGCAGTACATTTATTATACAGTACAGTAGCTTATCAAATTTTCAACTATTTGGGTAAATGAAAAAATACTCGAGCTTTGTGTGTTTTCCTTTAAATGCAAATGAGCTTCTGCTTTTAGAAAAGGGTAAAGCCTTTACACTCTATTTTGACAGAAACAACCAAAGACTTTGGAAAACTAAAACAAACTAAATTTACAAATTACCAGTATTGGATCAAGGCCTTGCAAGTTTAAACTGGAGTCAGGCAATTTCAAGCGCTCAGGTGAGCATTTTTGGGATCAAGCTGATGACTAAACCTGCTAAATGTAAACACTGTCAAAGACGGTCATATGTGAAGCTGATGCGGGACCAGCTGTGATCAATCATAAGCAAGTGATCCTCTCTAACTTTATAAATAAACCGCATTTCGAAAACCTTATTAAAATATGCAAAGCCATATTCGTTCAGAATATAATTGTTAAAGGTTTGTTCACCCAACAATGAAAATGACCTCAAAATGTACTTACCCTCATATCGTTATAAACCTTTATGAGATTCTTTCTGTTGAACACAAAAAAAGCTATTTTGAAGAAAGCTATTATTTATGGTACCCACTCTGTAGTAGAAAAAAAATGCTGAGTCTGGCAACGGATGTGCGGATAAACTTGCAGTTTATTACAGAGAAGTTGTGCAGGCAATGGTCAAAAGCAGGAGCATAAATATAATCCAAAATACGAAAACCAAATGCAGGCAAATGGTCAGGCTAAGTGGCAAAGAATCAAACACTGTAAACAAGCAAAGGGTCAAAGACACTGGAAGACTAGACAAGGGAGAAAGTTTATAATGTTAGCAGATAAACAACACTCAGCAACCTGTATGTGAAAAGGAGTGGAATATAAAGTCCATGGAATTAGTGAAGATAAGTTTCAGCTGTCTCTGTGTGTGTGTGTCCAACACAATCCCACGGCAATTCATAACTTTTTGATTTTGTGGCTAATTCATATGAATTCGTAAGATCTAATTCATATGATTTAGTACGATTTGCTCATCCCCCAATGATGGTTGGGTTTAGGGGTGGGGTTAGGTGCCATGCCTCCTTTTTAAAATTGTACAATTTCGTACAAATGAGCTTGTACGAATTTGTATGAATTACCCACTAAACTGACAAAACGTAAAATACTTGCGTTTTCTCGTGAGATCAGGCTGGAGTGTCCGGATTATTGTCAGCTGTAGCAGAAGTTGATGAGTGCAAAGAGTTCTGGGAGTTGTAGTTTGGTAGGAACACCGGAAGTAATCTCCAGCGAAGAAAACACTGCTGTTGATCACAACACAATGGATGCCAGCTAAAAGCATTTTTTACAATTGTCTTCCCTTGTGTTCAACAGAAAAAAAAGAAACTCAAACAGGGTTTGGAAAATGCGAAGGGATAGTAAATGATGACAGAATATTCAGTTGTAAACTATTACTTAAAATATGAAGCATTGTTATCCTTCAGAAACAGTATTCAATGGACCCTCATTGCTGAAGCAGTTTGGCGTAAAATATATTTTCTGCAAACACGTAACACTTGACCAACAGTATTCAGCTCATTTCCTTTAAAACTGAACTCATCCACAATGTCTTAAGCTGCTCAGATGTTCGGAGTCTATTGACACTCTTATCTTCATTGGTTTATCCAGCAAGAGAATATTTGTAATGTTTTTTTTTTCTTTTTTTTCTGGCACAGATATTGTAAATCTCCAGCTGCTAGAGCGAGTGAACAGAAATGGTGTCTGCTGCAGTGGTACTATCAGTGTAAATGTGCAGATTAGGAAATAGTAATATGATAATAAGTTCCCCTTTCCACATCAGAAGAAATCTGAGCTGCATGTTTTGCCACAATCTTACCAAAAGAAAGTTGTTGAGTTGTCCATTTTCATGTTTTCTGGGTTGCTAGATGCAACAGGGACCTAATTATAACACACAAACATGGAACATTTCAGAGTTCTCAATAATAATATTAAAAATAATTATAATTAAATTTGTCTTTCATCTTTACATTAATATTAATAGTAATAAAAATAATACTTTGAACTTATGCCTTACCTTAGTATTTAAAGTAGAATTGCACTAATATAGTTGCACAATCTTGATGTTTTTAAGCAATATGATTGACTGTACAGGTTACTGATGTGCACAAGTAATATTGTGCATAACATAGCCTGTGTTTTTTATGTTCATAGAGTAAGCTTTCAACCAGAAGATGGACGTTATCTGAGCACCCAGTTTCTGCGATGGTTTGAAGTCGGCTGCTTACAGTACAAGCAGGTGAGTCACTGTTTAAAAACCTGGGCTAAAGCTAACAAGCTTAGCACAAAGTGTCACAAAGTTTTGATGCGATGATCTGCCTGCCAGGTCTCGAGGTTTGTTTACACGCGACTTGAAAATCCTCCTTACACCAGGAAGCCACCCTCTGCGTATGATGAATGAAAAATAACTTGTGCCCCTCTAAAATATTTGATTTGCATAAAAGCTTTCATTTAGCGCAGATGACTGCGGGAGGCGAGCAGGAGATTAGAGCAGTTCATTTGTCACATTAAGAAGAATTACGTGTGTTTGTGTCACTGAGCAGAGGGAAAGCGAGATTTTAGCGTTGAGAAAAGAAACGACTGTGTTTGAATGGAATACAGTTGCAGCATGGGCAAAACAAATAAAGCAATAAAGCAAGTAAACCGAAAACAAACAAATGATGAATACAATTCAGCCTGGAAAAACTGAAATGACAAGAGCAGCAGTATGAGGGAGATTTCAGGGGCTAATAAATGAGGGTGCTTAATGGTGGCTAAAAAGACAAGTAAAAAATGAAAAAAAGTGAAATAAAGGTGCTGTATGTAAGCAATATATTTGCAGATATTTAAGAAACATGCAAAGTGAGCATTCTTGTTTATCTGAAAAGCAATGCTAAAGTCAGATTCTGCTTTGAAAATGTCTGTTACTTGCCGGAACATCTGTCTTTGTTTTGGTTATTTAACCCACCCACTGCCAGTTTAGCCAATTATAATTCAGCTCACTGCGTTGCCTTGGTGGAAAACTGCCTATTTCATTCATTCAGTTATGAAGGCTCTCAAAGTATGCATCCGTGGCCGAAAGGCGACCACCGGTGGACAGTAGCAGTCTTTAAAATGAGATGCAGATTCAGAGTTCCACATGAGGTTATTAATAAGCAAATTATATAAATATTACAAACGTAAACATTAGGTGAGCCCGTTACATTGAAACCCAGTGTCCTAACAACACGCCACGTGAGGAGATACGCAATGAAAAGCAATTTGTTTGCACCAGATGAAACACAACAGAAATTTAAATACAGCCAGAAGCACAGAATAGTGCACATACTGCACTCCAACGAAATGGTAAGGTTTATAATCTAACTGATACATATTAAACCTCTTCAACATTATTAAATGTACATGCTGAATGATAGACGTGTTGGCTTCACAGTTCTAAATTTAAAATAATTTATTTTATTTTTAAGATCTGAGGTGAACTATCTGCTGCTGTTGTTAGTAGTATGGCAATAAATGTCATATAAAATGGCATTCAAACTTACATTATTAGTTTTTAACACTGAATAAAGCACATGAGGTGCACCTGAGGTCATCATTGTAAGTTTATCCGGTGGTTCAGCTGTAAGAAAAAGAAGCAGTTTCTAATATATCAATTCGAGCTATTGGTTAGAACAAAAACTAATTTTAATATGGAGAATAATCCTTCTATCGGGTGCCGTTGCTTTTATTTAGAACACAACCTAAATCAGCCATTAGGCTCAATAGTCAGAGTGTTGATGTCATCAATCTGGCAACTTGCGCTTGTGTGTATTTTGAACCAGGGGTGCAATTTCTAGTTCAACCACTGGGTGTCAAACTTACTTCCTGCACCTCATTCTTAGTAAATAACATAGAAAAAGAGGGAAAAAAAACACCCACTGACTATTCGTTTTGTGGTTTGATATGGTTCGATAAAAGGAAATAAAGGTTATATTCAAATTTTTTATTAACCTTAATACACTGAACTTGAATAATATTTTTATTTAATTAAATTAATACTTTAATGCTATAGGAAAAATAATAAGGCTTATTATATTATATTATATTATATTATATTATATTATATTATATTATATTATATTATATTATATTATATTATATTATATTATATTATATTATATTATATTATATTGAACTCATTTTAATTTATTATTATTTTTATTTTACTGTAGCTGTACAAAAACATTTACACACACCACTTCACCAAAACCCTCCTAATACATTTGATAGAACCTTAACCAAAAACCTACTAAATTATTATTATTTTTCCTTCTGTTGCATGGTCAGTGCATGCATGTTTATGTGTGTGTGTTTTCTGATTAAAATGATTAATGAACAAACACACAACACTGGCGTCCTGCAGAACGGCAGACGTTTCAGCAGATGATTGCTCTGACATTGACGGATGGAAGACAAACGTGTTTAATGTTCCAGGTTCAGACGAATCTACAATGCCCTTATTAGAGACGGCAAGGATGCCGCTCATCTTTTTATTATTTTTTTTTAATAGAGAGCACAAATGGAGAGAGAAATCCTTGTCCTTTTTTTTTGAATAAAAAAAAAAAAAATGCGGTTCAATCACCTCCCACTTCATCTTTCTGCTCTCTGCCCCATAGTGGGTGGAAAAAGCAAGTTTTTGTGCACCTGGTTGGCATTTTCCCTCTTTTCTCCAGCGTAGATGAAGGTCAGACGAATGTGACCGCTGCGCAGAGGTAGCTCGACATGGTTTGGTAGAGTGAACTTGATTTCAGAAAGACTTGCTGGACTTGGCTTTTGTTGCTTTATGTCTGGAGCCCTTGCAGCTAAACACAGGGGAGGGACGGGGCACGACAGGACCAGGGCCTTTGTGATTTTGTGGACAGAGCGACCCACAATTTAACAAGCAATGTCTCTCTTTTATTGGCCTGAAATTCACAGCACTGTATCAAACGGTGGCTCCTCAAACTGCGGCCTCCCGCTAAGATGACACACTCGCTGCTAAATGTATCTCTGTGCTCCATCAAAACTGTCACGATCATATTTTTGTAATGTCTGGAAGTGTTTAAATGATGCTCTGCATTTCATCGCACGTTTGTATAATGCTAAACATTGAAGATGATACAAGTAGATGCAAGCAAGTTAGTTTTACTGTGTTTGATACCTTACAGACGGACGGCTAAAATTACAGTAGCACAATGTGAAAATTGGAATAGTTAACAAATCTAGACATAAAAAGCTAATTAGATTTTGCGTTAAACAGATTCCGTTTCAGAATTTCAAATGAATCAACATTAGGATTTTACTCTAGACATAAAAACATCAAAAAAAAAAAAAAAAAAAAAGAATCAATAACCAATGAAAATGAAAAATTAACTTGAAGAAATTGTGACACGTATATTTACTGTACTGCAGAAAATACTTTTACAAGTAGTAGTAGCAATTAGGCCTGTCACAATAATCAATATATCAACACATCATGCAATACTTGGACATGACCTTAATCATTTTTGGTGTGTCGCTATATATGTTTACAAATGTGCAAATAACAGTAAAGACATTTTACAGAGTCATTTATATTCTACCTCACCAGTATCAATGTTTATAATTTGATAATTACTTAATAGGACATTTAAAAGGATATATAATAGGACATTTACTGTTTTAACATCAGATTATTGAATAACTATGGATCATCCTAAACTGTTGCTATGTTTTTTCTTTCATTTATATTTATTTATTACAAATATATATGTGTATATATATATGTATGTATGTATGTATGTATGTATGTATGTATGTATGTATGTATGTATGTATGTATGCGTGTGCATGTGCATGTGCGTATATGTGTGTATGTGTGCATGTGCGTATGTGTGCATGTGTGTACAGTATGTATGTATGTATGTATGTATGTATGTATGTATGTATGTATATGTGTGTGTGTGTGTATATATATATATATATGTGTGTATATATGTGTGTGTGTGTGTGTGTGTGTGTGTGTGTGTGTGTGTGTATTCTTAATAATATGGTAAATAATTATGTACAATTGAAGTCAGAATTATTAGCCCCCCTTTGTTTTTTTAGTTTTTAAAATATCTTTTTCTTTCTTTTTTTCTTTATCCCAATTGATATTTAACAGAGCAAGGAAATTTTCACAGTATGTCTGATAATATTTTTTCTTCTGGAAAAAGTTGAAGACTTTTTTATTTCGGCTAAAATAAAAGCAGTTTTTAATTTTTCTGAACCATTTCACTGTCAAAATTAATAGCCCCTTTAAGCAATTTTTTTTCAATAGTCTACAGAACAAGCCATCATTATACAGTAACTTGCCTAATTACCTTAACCTGCCTCGTTAACCTAATCAACCTAGTTAAGCCTTTAAATTGTTTAAGCTATATGTCTTGAAAAATATCTAGTAAAATATTATTTACTGTCATCTTGGCAAAGAAATCAGTTAATAAAAATTAGTTATTAAAACTATTATGTTTAGAAATGTGTTGAAAAAAATCTTCTTCCCTTAAACTGAAATTGGGGAAAAAATAAACAGGGGGCTAATAACTCAGGGGGGCTAATAATTCTGACAAATATGACAAAAGATAATCACACTTATGGGAAAAGTAAAACAGTGTGTCTTCCTTTTTAGATTGAATGAGTTTATTCCAAAGATTAGCAAACCAGAACGCTAAAAATGTGTGTGAAATGTCCTGAAGCAAAGGTAGAAGCATTATCGCTTAATTTGGGAACAACAACCACAATGAAAACTTTTTGTTGTGGTAAACAATTTTGCTTTCCACAGACAAACATTTACACACAAGCCTGAAGCAAGACTCTTAAACGCTCCCAAATTTTACTCTTTAATTTAGCGGTGCAAACAAATGCTGATATGCGGGTGGTGGTGAGCCTCCTCTAGACTGCAAATTGCTTTGCCGATGTGCATTTATAAGTGTGTGAATTGCTGCAGTTTCTCCATTCTGATGTGTGACAGTAAAATAATGGGATTGTCTCACCTGTTTTAATGCCCAGAATGCTGAAAACACCTTGAGGGCCAGTACGTGCCAAGATCACATTGATCCATCACCTCTTAAAAAAAATCATAAACCATTTTAAATGTCTTTTTCTCACACTGCATATTATTTATTGCTTTAAACCTCATTGGCTGTAGTTGATGACATAGTAGTAACTTGACATCTTTTTTAACCCCGTGTCATCTTTTTGTCCGAGGGTGAAACTGTGTGAGAATGAAAGGCTTTTGCACGTCTGCCAGCAGTGTTTCGCCGGAGCAGCTGGAGGTGTTTGAGAGAGAAGCGTTTTGGCTCGTCCTTGCTTGAGCAGCATATGGCAGCTGGCCCGCACCTGTAAGCCTTGACCTCCGCTTTCAGACTCAGTGGACAAACACTTACCGCTATATACAGCACATTAGAGCACTGGCGATCCCAGACAGGAAACCCAAGAGTTCAAACCGCAGAGGGAGTGATCCAAGAACTGGATGAATGCTGGGTTCCGCTCTTGCCATTGTGACCTTGAGCGAAAAGAGAAATCGTCCTGTAAGGCTGTGTTTCTCAACCACGTTCCAGGGGGACCACCAGTTCTGCACATTTTCCTTGTCTCCTTAGCCAAACACACCTGATTCAGATTATCAGCTCATTAGCAGAGACTAAAAGACCTGTAATGGGTGTTACAAACAAGACATCCAAAACATTCAATTCAAATCAATTCCTCTTTATTTCTATAGCGCTTTTACAATGTAGATTGTCAAAGCAGATTAACATAGAAGTTCTAGTAAATTGAAACTGTCAGTGCAGTTTTCTAAGTTGAAGTTCAGTTTAGCTCAGTTCAGTGGAGTTTAATTTTCACTGCTGAAAGTCCAAACACTGAAGAGCAAATCCATCGATGCGCAGCTCCACAAATCGCAAGCCAGTGGCGAAGAACAAAACTTCACCAATTGACAAAAGTGAAGGAAAAAAAACCTGAGAGAAACCAGGTTTCTCCTCTGGCCAAACTTCTTGTGCAGAGCTGCAGTCTAGGCGCTGGAGGCTGGAGAACACTGGACACCCATTGTGGTGTTGGACATGTAGTCTTGGTGATCCTCTAGGAACATGTATGAGAAACACTGCTGTAAGGAACACTTGGGATAACTGATTCTGATTGGTCAGTTAAAGTTTCTCCAAAGTCTTGAGGATTGAAGTGCACAAAAAGTCAAGTATTTGCTTATCCTTTGTTTGCTGTTGGGGATGTTTTTATCCACTCTGGGGTGATTTTCAGGCTTAATTTGGCCACAACCTTGATTTTTGGTGAAATTTTATTTTGATGCATATTTTGAGAAAATGCTTTGAAATTTTAAAAAAATTCAACAGTATACGCTGTTGAATGCTCACATTTAGTATCCTTTTGCTATGTTCGTGGCAGTTTTTGCCTCATTGACTTTCATTATAATGGAAAGCCATGACACCATGCAATCATGCATTCTTTATTGTTATTCTTTATTGAAAAAATTCAACATTATTGAATTAAGACATTTTTACAGTTTTGAAGCTTTGTCTGATTACAGCCACTGAAGTCACATGAAAGTCACATTTTGACAATGCTTTTTTTTTTGGACTTTAAGGGCTCTATTTTAACAATCTAGGCGCAGGAAGTCTAAAGCACAGTGCGCAAAAGCATTAAGGGCGTGTCCGAATCCACTTTTGCCATTTTAATGATGGAAAAATACATTCTGTGCTGCGGCGCATGGTCTAACAGGGTTGAGCATGTTCTCTTAATGAGTTATGGGTGTGTTTAAAGAATAATGCAATCAGACTTTCATTTTGTAAGAGTAAAAACTGAATGTTTTACTACCGAGAAAGCAGTTAAACATCATCTGCAGTGAGAGGATAAAGAATGAGCCTCCTTTCACCTTGACAGGGAATGACCTTGCCTTTACTTTCACTTTCTGTTTCTCTCTTTCTTGGATGAGGAAACTGTGTTGTATGCACAGACATCCATTAGCCTAAATAATTAATTTAGTTTGTTAAGTGCAAATATTTGTTTAAAACTATTTCTAAAATCAGTTCTAATTTTCAGCAAATGAATAAATGAACAATAATAACGAAGTGTGGTCAAAAAACTGAGTTATATCCAAATACACATTCTATGCCCTATATGGCCCAAAACCTGACAGGTGGAGAAATCTAAGCTTGTTTTTAATAATACAAAAATAAATCTGCATATAATAAATGATATCGCTTATAACAATAACATTATACATAAGCAAATTGTCATGAATAAACTAAAAAAGCCCCCCGAGATGAAGGCATGGGGGAAGTGGTTTTTATATTTATGTAGAAAGTAATAATTTTTAAAATATTTTAATCTTTTAATTCTTTTTCATTTGTAAAGATATTTGTGTGTTTTACATCCTGCATGTTTTAAGCAATGTGTAAGCAAGGCACAAAACTTACGCACTCTGTGCTGGACTTTAGACCTGCTTTCAGCTGGTCTATTGCACAGTCTATTTTAGTTCCTCAAAATAGCAAAAAAATGTTTTGCTTGACCAAAACACCCATGAGGCCACAAAGTGGTGCAAATTTATTTGCTATTTAAACACCGTGGCGGAAAATGGAAAAATTAAGGTTGCTGTGGTCTGAAGATAGCAACATGTCGGGGCAAACACGTCTTGGGCCTTGTTGCGCCGGGTGTATGATAGGGCCCAAACTACTTATGAATATCGAAGATAAGAGAGATCGAAGATAAGAGAGTTTTTTGAGGGTGAGAATTGTCATTTTTGGTGAACTAATGTCTTATTATCATTTATACTTTGATTCTGAATGGAAGAAATCACTGGACAGCAATTCCTATGCAGGAATTTATGTATGTAGATTTGTAAAACTTTTGCACAATGTTAGCTAATGGTATTTACTGGGTACTTTGTACTTTGACCTGTCTTGCATACAGACACAATCAATTAATATAATGAACAGAATAAATTTAGGTGTTTAATTACATTCAAACTTTGATCACTGAGCAGTGTTTACAGAAGCTTTAGCTGAAGCATTAGGGGGAAAAAACAATGAGGTTAATTTTTGCATGTTCTGAGACATATTTGCGCTTCCACATGAACCAGTCAAGGTTGTTTTCACACAGCATGCAGGATAAGCTCATGTTAATTCTTATTAATAATAAACTTCTTAATTAAATCACATACACAAACATAAATAAATAAATAAATAAATAAATAAATAAATATTAATCTTAATATAAATATAAACTTAAAGCTACTTTTTACATTAAATATGCGTGACAGCACAAATTGCACTTTTGGTCATGTGACAATCAGCAACTATTTGCACATTCACTGTTTGGGTATTTTGCATTATGTATTTTTTTTTATCTGAGTATGGAATGTTAATGGAGAGATGAAAAATTACAAATATCTACTTTTTTATTCAGAAGACGAATAAAAGTCTCATGGGTTCTGGAATGAAATTAGAGTGATTAAATGATGACCGGATTTTAATTCCGGTGTGAAATAACCCTTTAACCAAAAATATGAATTCAATCAGTTTCAACAAACATTTATTTATCGAGCAGTTGTGCATACACAGCGAATGTAAACTAATTAGAAAACTTCTTCTAAAGGGAAATCAGATGCACTGAGATTAATTTGTGTCTGTGAAACTCCCTTTAACACCAACCAAAAAAAAAAAAAAATAATATTTTGGCATGTTCTACAGTGTTGTAATGCTATATTTTCTAAATTCGATTTGCATGCATTCGTCATACAGTGGAATTATTAAAAGACTCCTATGTGACTGCCAAATCTAACATAAATCAGAAAGAAAGAAAGAGAAATGATCAGTTTAGCAACAACAATGCTAGAGAAAGAAATGGCAAGCCTATTTGATGCAGTGTACAATATGAGAATGCGTAGTTTATGTTTTGGCAAGTGTTCCCTTCATTGTTTTTTCCCACTTTCATTTTGTTTAGCTTTTCTGTGGTGTGGCGCCAGCCTTTGTGCCCCATGTGACCCCAATGTCATATTAGCAAGTTTCACAAAAGCAAAGCTGTGTTCTGAAGTTCACAAGTGCCAATGACCCATGTCAAAGCTGGTTTCTGTTCTTGTAGACTTTTGTAATGGCACAACATTTCTCTTTTTTTTTTTTTTTATTTTATTTATTTGTTTATTTATTTATTTTTTCTTGTGCACTAAAATCTTAAACAGTAAAGGCTTGGCTCCCTTGGCTTGCCAGAATGATTTATAAGTTGTTCGTCTCTAACAATCTCAGCGTCTGTGCTCTGCATCTGCCACCAGTCCTCGACACGCTGTACACAAAGTCATTGGAGGTTGCTTATGAATATCAATTCATTAAAACATATCACACGATAGAAGCAGACATATCTATTTCTGGCGGATAATATCATCTCATGACTCAAAGTGCAATTAAAATTAGAATTTCTCATGTCTCCGCGTGTGTAGAGATGTCTTTCTCAGGAATAGCACTGGTGGATTAAGTAAAAGGACAGATAACCTAATAAAATGTCACTCCAAGTACACAAGTAATGTACTTAAGAATAAAAACACCTATTAATGCATTTTTTTTTTTTTTGAAAGAAAATGTTTCATGCTATAACTTCTCATAACCATACTCATAATGAATAATAATCTGAATATGAAAATATCAACAAACAAAACAACAATTGTCACATGCAAGAATACAATAAAAAAAAAAAGATTTGAAATGAAATAAATCAATATTTTAAGAAGAACGCAGCTATAATACAGCACCTAGGAAAACATATGAGCATTATTTTTTTATTTGTTTATTTATTTATAAATATTTCATTAAAAACTTACTCTGAGACAGTAATGCATATGGACATGTCTATATTCAAGCAATTTATTTGTCCAGCTCCACCTTTTACAGAAGACTTAAATATGATTACCACTAAATAACTCTATTAAAATAAAAAAATAAAAAATAAATAAAATTAATAAAAAAAATACAATTATTCACCAGTAACTTCCATTTAACAATTAACATTCATGCACACCAAATATGAGTGGATCACCTGTTTTTGACTGCTTTTGAATCATTTTATGAATTCAGTGAATTGTAATTTTGTCAACAACACTGCAATGTTGTTCTCACTCCAAAGTGCCCTTCAGAGGACGATATATCTTGTTTGAATCATGTGAGTCACCGACTCCACAACAGATACAATCAGATCTGTCTTATTCAATATTCATATAAATGAATTGTTCTGTACAGTTTGTGAACCAATTTAATACATCAGCTGACAAAAACTGACAAGATTCACACTGTTAGACTTGGCTGCAATTTTACAGATATTTACTGCAAATACACCCAGTTAAATACCATATACATTCCTTAATATACACTGCATTGTGGGTAATTTTAAAATTTTTACAGTAACTTATTGTATATTAAGAATTTGCAGAATTCTACTATAATCAAGGTAATCAAGTACTGCTACTGTAGTTGAAGACAAAATTGAGACAGTTATTGAAAAAAACTATTCATTAACATCTTGTATCACAAAATGTATTTAAAATAGAATAATTAATGAAAATTATTTATATAAACCATTTGAAATGAATATAATAACAATAAATAATAAAAATACTGTTGTCTGTTATTTTGTCAATAGTTACTACTAATACAAATAAAAATAAAGGTTTTGGACTTGTTTGGAATTGTATACGTTCATTTTATAAATTCAGTGAATCATAATTTTGTCAACAACACTTCAATATGGCGGCCGTCATTGTTCTTTCTCCGAGGTGCCCTTCAGAGGACAATATATCTTGTTTGAATCAGTGAGTCACTGACTCCACAACAGATACAATCAGATCTGTCTTATTCAATATTCATATAAATTAACTGTTCTGTACAATCTGTGAACCAATTTAACACATCGGCTGACAAAAACTGACATTATTCACACTGTTAGACAGACTTTTTTTATTTACTGCAAAAACACTGCATTGTGGGTCATTTTAAAACTTTTACTGTAACTTACTGTATATTAGGAATTTACAGTACTCTATTGTAACCAAAGCAATGAAGTATTGCTACTGTTGAAGACAAATAGAGACAGTTATTGAAAAAACTATTCATTAACATCTTGTATCATAAAATGTAATTAAAATAGAATAATGAACGGAAATTATTTATATAAACCATTTAAAGTGAATAAAAGAACAATGAATAGCAAAAATACTGTTGTACGTGATATTGTCACTTGTTTGAAATTTATTTAATTCAATAGTCAATACTAATAAAAATAAAGGTTTTATAAATAAATTACAGTAAACGTACTGTAAAAAAGTGTTATACTGTAAAATTCAAATGTGGTAAAGGTCATTTTACCATAAAAAGCAGTTGTGATATGGCTATTTTACTGTAAAATGAAATTGCGGTAGGGCCTGCTACTGTAAAACGGATTTACAAGCAAGTTACTGTAAATTGGGCAGTTGCGGTAACTTACAGGCAGCACTGTTGCCAGCAAGTTACTGCAAGATGTCTAACTGCAGCTCATTCACAACTTTTGTTTTGGAATGTAGTGAAGTAAAAGTTTCCTAAAATAAGAAAAAGTATTACCTAATAAAGTTTGTGTCAAATAAAATTTACCATGTTTATTTTTGCTAGCTCACACTGCTATTCTTTACTTGAATAATTAGTTTGTGCTAGTAAATTTGTTTGCTAATCTACAATCAAAAGTCTGACTTCGCATTTGAAGTGACGGTTCTTCTGTTCATGGCTTTCATGTGATGCACATGAAGGCCCCTTACTAAATATTCAGTTTCAATTAGAAGCACATCAACATACCTAATCTTGTCAACTTCCAGTTCACGCTGACTTTAAATACAGTAGTGAACTAAAACTGCATTTCTGTCGACCACTGAATAATAGTAAGTACAGTAAAGGATGACACATTGTAATTACCCTTTAGTCTTTTGGGGTTAATTCCTGTATACGCCCTTGATGCAGGCAGATGAGGAAATGTACTGACCCTGCCGAGTGCCCTCTACCCTGGTCAAAGTGATTACCCACAATGCACCGGCTGGCGCGATCTCTGGGCCATCTGTGTGTGGCAGTGGCTCCTGTCCAGATGTGACACGATGAAGGGATTGGGGGAGGTTGAAGGTGCAGGGCGTCAGGACGAATGGGCTGTGGGGATGTGAGAGAGAGCAGGTCCGGCTGGAGCAGCTGGTCGTTTCCATGTGTTTGAGAATTAACCCAAGCAGCCACCCTGTTTCTGATATGGGCACACAGAAAGAGACACCTTGGTCGAGGGTAAATGGGACATTGTTGGGTAAAACGCATAGGTACTTGCTGCTTTCTAACATGCAGACTGTTCATAAAGTTTTATAAAGTTTCAATCATGCAGATCAGTGCACGGTCTTAAAGCATTTTGGTGCATTTTGTGTTAATTTAATAATAATAATATTAATAGTAATAATACATTTTAATTAAATTTATTTGCATTAACATTAACAGTAACTTTAATAATATAAATGTCAAGCATAAGCAAGTGTAACGTAATTATTTACATTGATATTAATAACATTTATTTTTTGCACATCATGTAAACATTTTCCCCAAACAAACACAAAAAGATGAAGATGGTTTTGTATAAATAATAGTATTATAAAAATTTACATTTTTTTATTCTTATGGGAAACATATCAAAACTCATAAAAACAATAAAATAATTAAAAGTTATAAAAACAAGAATAATAATAATAATAATAAATTATTATTATTATTATTATTATTATTATTATTATTATTATTATTATTATTATTATTATTATTATTATTATATACAGTTGAAAATACATTTTCTGGAGTGGCCCAGTCAGAGTCCTAACCTCACCCTGATTGTAATGCTGTGGCATGACCTCAAGAGAGTAATTCACTCCAGACATCCCAAGAATATTGCTGAACTGAAACCGTTTAATAAAGTAATAAAGGAAATCCTTCCTGACAATTGTGCAGGTCTGATCTGCAACTACAGGAAATATTTGGTTGAAGTTATTGCTGCCAGGGTTAGGAGAGTCAACTAATACATGAAAACATATAAAGTTTTGTGGTATTGGTTTAAGCAGATTGTTTTTCTATTATTCAGAACACATTTGTGTATAATTTATGCAGAAATTCAAGTAATCCCAAAGGGCTCACATACTTTTTCTTGTGTGTTGGTGTGTGTGTGCATGACAAGAAAGGGAACAATCTGAAGGACAGTGAGTAAGTTATAATTTTAGCATAGATTTTGAAAATATGGTTGAAAACCAGGTACGTGTGGTCATTGGAGGCTGGTGCCTCACCTGTCATTATTCTCACCTGCCATCAAGAGATGTATACTAATGATAAAAAAAAAAAAATATATATATATATATATATATATATATATATATATATATATATATATATATATATATATATATATATATATATATATATATATATATATATATATATATATATATATATATATTTGTCGGCTGATCTGTGCTATAAATGCAATTTCTGCATTATTCAAATGATTTCAATCCTTTTATAATCAAAATCGATGTATTTTGCATATCTCCTGTTCAGTTACAGCGTAGGAAGCGAGGTGAGGCAACACAGAGCTCTGCCTCTTGTCAAATTGCACAATCCCCTGCACACTGGGTTGAGCGTGCGCCTTTTGCTCACTCAGTGTATGCTACCAATGTAATGCTTTATTAAAATGTTTTTATATATTGTAGACATTTTTTATTTTATGTCCTCACTTTTCATGTAATAGGTAATGTCTATCACTTATTTAGTGTTAGGATCTGACGTAAAGCCGACTGAAAAGACATGAGGTGAGGCAGGCAGCAGCTCTGCCACAATGAAAAGACTGAGCGTGACCTCACTGTTATTCTTGCTCAGTGGTTGCTCTTCTTCTACATAGTAAAGTCCATTACTTTTATGTTTTGCTCTGACTGACTGCAAAAGCCACCGATGGAATGTTAATATCTCAGCTTAACATTCCTCAAAATCGGACTTTCAATCAAAACGTGAATAAATAATGGACGACCAATGCCAGAGCTAAAGGGCGTTCTCGATCATTCCAAAGTAAATCAAGTCATTCAAGACATAATTTAAAGTAAAGCTAAGACCAGTGTGCAAATCTTTTTCTATCTATTGAATCACTGTACAGTACATTTTACTAACCCTAACCCAATATGTACCTGCTATGTGTATAAAAAAGAATGCTGATATGATATATTAAACACAACCATAGTTGGCAAATATGTTAGGTGGATGAAAATCTGACCCTGAAAGAGTCATGCCTCACCAGCCACAAAGCTCACCGCATGTCACGGTTTAGAACTCATAGTTCAAGGGAAGGAGGAGGTGGAAAACTAGTGACCATTTTAAATAAATAAATAAATAAATAAATAAATACAAAATACATGTACAGCAGTGTCTGACTACTGACAAACTGTAAGCAAAACCAAACACAAGCTCCAGACCTGGTCCCCAATCGTCTTCCTCTGTCATCAATCCTCTTTTTATTCCCCCGTTCCTCCTGTGGGACTCGAGAAAGGTGGCGCACGTGACGCTCACCAATAGCTTTTGGCCACGCCTCCTTCATTACAATGCTAAAGAGCACCAAATGAGATTTTTCCTCATAACATCACACAACACATTTTTTTTAACATGACCTTTTTATGCACTTTTTACTTACTAAAGTATGACAGAGACAAAAGGTTGTGAGGTCGTCTGTTTCAAGCCTTTCCTCTTTTCATTTCAGCCAGTTCCAGAGACAGTCTCTCAGCTGTAACACGCTTGACTACACTTCTAGAATAGGCATCTGTGTGGTTGTGTTAGTCTTTGACAGTGGGACTTCTCAGGTGCATCTAATGGCCGTATCTAATAGCCAAGCGAACAAAGAGACGACCAGTTTATTACACTAACAGCATTATCTGTATATCTGGGCAAAGCGCTGCTGTAAATCAGCTCCAGTGCTTTTACTCTCTCCCTGTGACACTTTAAATTCACCATGACAAACGCCTCAAATATGTGCCTTAATATTCTACGCCTCCCCTTGGAAGGCTTCATGTCATTTCGTCCCCGTCTAAACACACTTAAGACAAATGCCTCCAATAAAAGCAAGCTTTACAACAGTTAGCATTGGCTGCTCTTAAAGTTTGGAGCTTCTTAAAAAATGATCAGCTAAACTTTAATATATGTCAAGTTTTTCCAAGGCGGGAAGCAGCGAAACATGGCTCTCAGCGACGAGGCTGGCATATAAAGGCGAGAGACAGAGGGGAGTAAAAGTGATGCTATTTGAGCCCGTTTTTATGATTCTGTACTTTGTGATTTATAGCAGAGCTCTTCCTCATAAGTGTTGAGTGTGTAATGTCAGCGAGATATATTGTTGGCGGAGCGAGAAAGTTTTTCTCAGGTTGTTGGGATTTTATATCTTTCCCATTTTGATGGACGATTATAGAAAAAGGCGGCAGGTTGCGCTATAAATCAGGGCTCAGTCAATGAGCGGAGCAGGTCCGCCGTTTATGTTTACTAATTCTCCAGGTGATGTCGTAAAGAAGGAGCGTTCAATGTCATCAGGGACCATAAAAATGGCAATGGAGGACGCCACTGTTTGTCTCTTTCTCTCCTCCTCCTCCTGGTGAGATTGGTGCTGCATATCTAACAGTGGCCATGAGTAAAAACTTCTTAAAGCGCCTTTTTTATGAACCTGTAACTTCAAACCTAGCTTATTCATACTGATGAATACACAGCTTTTATAAGCTTTCTGATTTTCTTGCTCTCCTCATATTCTACAATATAATTGTTTACAGAGGACGCAGGATGCTTTTCAAATGTTGTTGTGATGTGTTACATCAATAAATGTGTTTTGGGATTAGGAAGAAAAAAGACATAAACAATGAGGTGTTGGCATCTTGCCAACATTTTGGCATTATTTAAGTTACTTAAAGGTGCAGTGATTGCCTTCAGAAACTGTTCTGGTTGAAAGTCTCTTCACATTCCAATATTACTGATGAAAGTAAATGTAAATGCATTTTTATGTATGTTTATATTATGGGTAAGGCATAAGACTAAAAAATGTTCATCCAGCTAACAATGTAACAGTGTTAGGCCGACATCTCCCATAATTCTGATACGTAGCTCAAACTGTCTGTCAGCAAATGCAGATTTGAGCTGCTGCGCACATGTTTGTACATAGCTCTGCCATTTGTGCATACACGTACTGTGCATTCATGAGAGAGAGAGAGCGAGTGAAATTATGTCATCAAAAATACAGTACAAATTTTACAATTGTGAAATGTTATTGCACTGTTAAATCACTGTTCAGAAGTAGTGTATAGTTTAATTTAATAATTTATTCCAGTGATTTTAATGATGAATTTTCAGCTTGATTACTCCAGTCTTCAGTCACATGATCCTTTAGAAATTACTCTAATATTTATTATTATTATTATTATTATTATTATTATTATTATTATTATTATTATTATTATTATTATTATTATTGTTATTATTATTATTATTATTATTATTATTAATAATAATAATAAAATAATAATAATAATAATAATAATAATAATAATAATAATAATAATATTACTAAAACTAATGTAATAGTAATAAAAGCAATAATGACTGGAGTAATACTTTCATTTAAAACTACATACAATAAGAAAGCAGTTATTTAAAATTTTAATAATATTTAACAGTTAATTTTTTTTTTTACATTTTGTAAATGCCATCTTGATGAACAGAATAATTTTCTTTAAAAATGCCAAACTTTTAACTAGTGCATACGTCTTTATTATAATCTTCCTAGAAATCTGTCTCTTTATATCCCACCTTTTTGCTCTGCTCCACTCTGTTTTGATTGGTCTATGACTTGCAGCAGTATAATAGTAAATATGGCGTGTAACAATGCAAAACGTTAAAAAGAAAACACTTTTAAAATATTGCAAAATACTTTAATTTAAGGTGACATACAGTAGTTAAACATGTTCCATGCAATTACTGTATTCATTAAAATGAATTATGCATAATTGCATGTTGTGGATATGG
This sequence comes from Danio aesculapii, assembly GCF_903798145.1. NCBI lineage: Eukaryota > Metazoa > Chordata > Actinopteri > Cypriniformes > Danionidae > Danio > Danio aesculapii. The sequence continues at coordinate 32,912,516 of NC_079445.1, read as the reverse complement.
TTGGGGTTAGAATGTGGGTTAAGTTTAAAGTTAACTACATGTAATTAATTAGTATTGCTCAGTAGTGAAATGAATAGTTACTCTGTAACTATGTCACTTTAAAATAAAGTGTAACCAAATATTGGCATATCTTGAGATGCTATTTTATTGTTATAATTTGGCTCTTCTAGTGTCACCATCCAATTTAAGTCATTGCATTTCCTGAAGCAAAACAAAGAGACAACTGCTAAAACAATCAGCTACCTAAAACTTTAGATTTCAGTTTGAAATTTTATTGCAGATATACATGCCAGCCTAATTAGAAATTGGAAAACAATTGATAACGATTAGGTTAGCTAACATTATTAGACATACAGCTAGCTGTTAGCTACCTGCTAGCTGATGATTGGAGACTAAACACAAAGTGAACTGTTTGTTTCGTCTTCCTGTCTACAGTTACAATATTTGTAACAAACTAAATAAATGCACACAAACATGCAGTACATACATACTGCACGTACTGTACATAACCTACAAGAAAAAAATTATGAAACTTAACCCTCCTGTTGACAAAAGGGTCAGAAATTACCCATTAACAGCAAAAAAAAAAGATGAAAGTTGTTGGCTTTTTTTTTATAAATTACCCCAGCGTTAGACAAAAAATAACATTTTTCAATTTTCATGAAGGCTGTACATATAGGATACAACGGCTGTTTTAGAGGTCAGTTGTAATCCACAAGCCATAAAAACAGTTTTATACCACAAAAACTACACAATTATAACTTTTAGTTTTTCATAGGTGAATATTAAATGAATCAATGTTATGATGTTAATTTTGGGGGTTTTGACATCAAAAAGAATCAATTCAAGATAACTGTTATCTTCCTGTCTACGGTTACAATAAATGTAACAAACAAAATAAATACATACTGTACAAATATACAATACATATATACTGTATATTCATAGCCTACATTCATTTATAAAGAAAACAAATAATAATGAAAATTAACCCTTTTGTTGACTTAAGAGTCAAAGATGAGCCATTAACAGCAGAAAAAAACCCCTAAATGATTAAGTCAATGGTACATTTATAACTTAAATTTTTCACTGTGTAAGTTTTATACGAGTCAATATAGATTTACATGAGGATGATATTTTTAGGGGGTTTTGACATCCAAAAATATTCAATTCAATGCAATTTTTTTTTAAATAAAGCACATTTAAAAGCAAATATTGTTGAACAAAGTGTTTTACAAAGTCAGAAAAAAGTATAACATTTTAAAAACCTAACTTGAAGTCAATGCCAAAGTATACAAGTGTGTCTTAAGCATTGATTTTAAAAAGACCAACAGTTTGACCATTTAACTATACAAGTTGGCAAGTTGTTTCAAAAATTTGGAGCAGCCACAGAAAAGGCTCGGTCACCTTTTTCACTGAAAACCCCTGGTTTAGATCATCCCATTTCACAGCAGCCAGTTCAGCTTTCATGGACTTGAATGCAGCCTTTGAATAGAGAAACAATTTCAAGCAGTTAAAACGACATCAGTTCTCCAATCTAGCCAAAATCGTCAACCTTTGGCAAAGTGGATTAGATTGCTAGCACAGAAAACAGTGTCTTCTCAACATGTCAACAGCATGAACCCAAAGTGTTCCAGGCCTCAGCGACAACTACATGTTTGAAGGTCAAAGCAGGCATTGTTCATGGACTGCAAATAAAGACCAAAAGCTGTCACAGCAAATTGTTACAAATTCGTGAATAGACGGATAGAGAGTGAATCGGACTTTCTAACAATACGTATATGATAAAGAACGTTCAGCCATGTACAGTATATAGGGACATGGCACAAAAGAAACCCCAGTCCAACTGTACCTAATGCCTTTCTATACAGATTATATAATGCAAAACACCAAGTGAATGAGGATTAATTGTCTGTATTTTGCAGATTGCCCTCACAGATCAGTATTTGATTAGCGCTTCAGTGATCCTGTACAATAAGGTTGCATACATTTAGCATCAATTAGCATGTTCGCAGGGGCCCCTGCAGCATGGGTTAACCGCTCATCTTCTAATAATTAGCTCTCTCTTGTTATGAGGAGTCTCCACAGAGCCCATCATAAGCACACGGCTCTTACTAAACCCTCTGTGGAAATTGTTCCTATCATCATATACATATATGAGATTAAATGACAAATGGAGCAGCTCACTTGTGAGAAATTGGGTTCTATTGGGGAAAAAAATCATGGGTTTTTATGATTATATACATGTGATTTAATGACAAATGAAGCTTGTCACTTTTGAGTCAGTGGAAGAATTTAAATTGGGAAAAGAGTGTATGTTCTGACGATTATATGCATACTTGCAGCTAAGTGACAAATGGAACTGTTCGGCTATGAGCCATGCATCGAAAAAAATCATGTTTCACTGGGGGAAAATTAGAAACATGGGTTCTTATGATAACTAGGGATGCTCCGATCAGGATTTTTGCAGCTGATCCCAATACTGATTACTTGTCACGGTGATCGACCGATACTGAGTACCGATTCTGATGCATCAAGCTTTATAATGCATTTAGCACATTTTCCCTCTTAAGCATGATACTTAAGTGGAGCTCTCACCTTACCAAAGAGAATAAATGATCATGCTGCATATGGTCCCTTAACAGGGTATCTGCAGGGTCTTATAAAGTCATCAACTTGGAATTATAGGGTTCTATCTGCGTTCTGAATGATTTTGAGATAATGAGCTTCAAAGTTTTTGCATTCCATAGCAAACAGTATGTGTGTAACATTTGTTTTTTAAATAAAAAAGAATTAAAATGTAAACAACTTATAAAAAGCATCCCATAATTAAAATAAGTTGTCAATTAATAAGAATATGTCAATACCTCAATTTTGACAAAAATGTCAGATAGAACCATATAATTCTAAGGTGACGAAGTCTTAAAATGTCTTAAATTTCAAAAACCACATTTTAGGCCTTAAAGTCTTAAATCTACTGAAATATTTGAGTTGTATGTCTTAAATCATTTTAAATGAGTCTTAATTTTCCAATGTCCATGTAAAGCTATACTCAGTTCGGCTAACACTCAATCACTAACAATATATTTCAGTAAAAGTTTTAAGAAATGCTTATTTATTAACTCTATTTACCTATTGATATGATATTTAATTATCTTCCTTACAATAACATGTGTTTTTAATGTTAAGGTTTTAACTTGGCCATTAATCTTTAGTGTTTAGTCTTGTGTAAGTCTGAAATTTGTCTGACAAAAAGCCTGACATTATGGTCTTAAAATGATTTTAAAAAGTCTTAAATTTGACTTGATAAAACATGTAGAAACCCTGCTTAAGTGAGCAATCCCATTAAATCCTGGTATTGTATAGAATGCCTGATGGTTTTAGGCAAATTTGTTTGGTTAAATTTTGCATACTTTTTCCTACACTGTAAAAAATAAATTCGTAAAATTCATGGTAAAAAACCTGGAGCTGTGGTTGCCAGTATTTTACCATTAAAAATACGGAACAAACTGTATTTCATTAATTTATGGAAGTAATATGTCTGTATTTTGAATTATCAACATCCACACATCTTTTGTTACACAGATAGACACGTTAACACGGCCATATGCAGGTGGAGATGAGAAAGTTACATAATGAACCAATGCTCATCACAAACAACTTTTCCCACAAGCAGAAAAGTGTATCAATGTATGGAAGGTGCTCAGTGTCATTCACACAGCTAAACACCAGTATGGTAACACACATAAAATTAAAGACATGAAATAAACATTGTTTATTAACATTAGATGTAACATAAATCTCTAATGTACATAACTGATGGGGAAACAACAACAAAAAATCCATAGTAATGTGCCATGCAGGGAATTCTGGGAAAGTCCATTTACGGTTATTCACCGTATATATTAAGGAAACATACTGTTAAACAGGTTACAGATTTTTACTGTAGCATTTTTGCAGTTTTTTACCGTTGAAATCACTGCCGTTTTTTACAGTGTAGGCATTCTATACAATTCCTAGGCATTATATAGAATAAGTATTATTTAGGCAAAGTGTCAGAAGAGCATAACATAAGCCTTTATTGATCATTACATATTTTAAAGTGGAAGAAATATTGAATAAAGCATAATGTATAATGTTCTTATCAGAAAAACAATGACAGCAGCTGAGATTGAAATATTTGTTACAGTATTGTCTGTGATGTGGTAATGAAACCTCATACCGGCAATACTATGTCTTACAATAACATTTAACATGCACATGCTTTGATCGCCATTATCAAACAACGACCCAAGCACCACGCCAACTTCAGTGGAAGGACTGGAACCATCTCTTTTACAACTGTAAATATACCCTTATACACAATTCATATATTAAAATACTTTAAATGCCTTGAACATTAGCGAAACCTCTCATTCATAAGGTTGTGAATATCATATTACAGTATATCACAAAAAGAAAAATATCATTTTACCAATGACTTTTAACATATCTTGATAGAAGTTCACATTGTTGTTGCAGATGAACTATAACATGGAAACGCTTTTTGAATATGTTCCAGTTGGTTAGATATTGATTAACAGTCATTCAAACAACTTTACCGAAGCCTCTCTACTTGATGGTTGGTCTCGTGTGTCTGCCATGTTTGTAGTTTGTTTACACTTTTTATCCGAGTTTGTAGTTGTAATCAAATTTACGTCCAACGTGCAATGTATTGTGGGCAATATTAGCGGTTAGAGTATGGACACTTCTACACTTTATATTTTTACCGGAAATAATAAACCATCCGGGAACCTTTGGCATTTTCAACATACTACGATTTGGGACATACTAATTCTATTTTTGAATGTAATTTAGGATAGATAGTATGCGAGTTGGGATGCAGCAATGAAGTGTGCTTCACATAGGTGAGTGGGCTTGACAAACCACCTGTAGAAATACTCTTCTCTCTATAAAAAAATACCCCCCCCCTCCTTACTGTAGCATTTAATTCTGTGTTCACTAATTGTCCTTTGTGTAATCAGCACTTGTGTGTATTGCCTCTTCATCGCTGAATGCCTCTTTAATTGTAAGTCACTTTGGACAACAGCATCTGCTAAATGACTACGTTTAAAATGTAAAGGTATGTATTATGGCTGATATACCAGTTCTCACCTAAAAATGGAAAGATGAGTTTACTGCATTATGACATACAGAACATTCAGTGTGTTCTGTCAAAAAATGACACCACATTTTGGAAAAAGCTGTGCATCATTTACAAACTGCATGCTGAAAACTAACATGCATAGCACAGAATACACTGCAGTAATAATAGGAGTATGGAAGTACACTTGAACAAATGGAAATGCAGTAAAACATGCACTGTCTGTCCAAAAAATAAAAGTTACCACTTGTATTTAACTAAGCGGAAAAGGATAGCGCCTCGCATTGGATAATAACTGCATGGATGATTATGTTTCATAATAAAGAACTCTCGGCAGTGTTTGATAGGGAAATTAAAAGCATTTCCACATGCATAATGCAAAGGGAACTCAAAGGATTGTGACTAGCTGTGTAGCTTCAGAAACCCAATTATCAGTGAGGCTAATCATAAAAAAAACGTACATTTTTAAGATTAAGAAGATCACCTGGTCTGATGAGTCCAGATTTACCCGCTAAAGTCTAGATTGGATATGCGGCTGGCCGGATCAATATAGCTGCATTTTTTAATGACACTGTATAACAATAATTCATATTTTTACAGTACTGTGACGGTTGGGTTTAGGGTAGGGGCAGGTGTTAAAAAATACATTTTATTGGGTAAATTAAAAAGATAGCATAAATAATACTCTGTACAATTATTGTTTTTAAGTTACTGTGACGGTTGGGTTTAGGGTTGGGGTGAGGGTAAACATGATTAAAATACAATGGACCCTTTTCACAAGCCTGGTATGATGCGTTTAACAGTCATCAGCATCTTAAATCCTTTAAAGTTTTTAAGATTTGTATTATTAAAAAAAGTATGAACATTTATATGTATTTATGTAGTATAGCATCTTTGCTTCAAATAACAAAAAACTAATTACAGCTTGTGCGAGGGGTTTCTAATGCAGTGTTTCTGGGACAGGACAGCATTCTTTCCTCTTTATTCTTTATTCTTTCCTCTGGCTGCCGTCATCAGTCTCACACAATATTTTTTCCTTTTTCTGAGAGTCTTTATAACATCATTGTGGAGTTCTTCTTTTATTATTTGAGCAAATAAGATTGTAAAATTTTTTTTTTGTTGTATTCCCCCATTCACTGCGCTCTAAGTTTTCCCAACTATGACGACTTCCGCTACTGAGAAACTCATGTGAAAAGGGTCTATCATATCATATCGGCTGCAATCATATCCGATCTAGCAACAACCAATTTACCCATGCACCATCATGCCTAGCCCCTACCATACAAGCCTGTGGGGGCAGTGCTATGATCTGGGGATGCTGCAATTAGTCAGGTTGAAGTTCAGCAAACTTATGTGCAAAAAGAAAGTCAGCTGACTACATAAATAAACTGAATGACCAGGTTATTAAATCTATGAATTTTTTTTATTCACTAATGGTAATCTTATTTCAAGGTGACAATGACAGGATTCTTCAGGCTCAAATTGTGAAAAAATGGTTCAGCGAGCATGAGAGATCATTTTTACAAATGGATTGGCCACCATAGAGTCCAGAACTTAACCATATTGAGAGTCTTTGGGATGTTCTGCAGAAAATTATGCAACTCTGGACAGGAATAAATGTAACATTGCAGAAGCATTTTGCTCTGATGCCACAAAAAATGTGTGCCATACTCAAAGCTAAAGGTGATCCAATTAAATATCAGTGTGTTTGACAGGCAGTGTATTATAAATGCTTTTCAGGTGGCAACGTTTGCATGCGATTTTTGTAGCCGTCCTAAATTCTAATGAATATGTACCACTAGTTTCCTCATCTGTAAAAGTGTCATTGCACAATGTATAGTGGTGTACTGCCATATTCATGAGCCAACTCTACAGATTGTATTATAAAGACAACAGATAATTGGTTGGGAAAAAAATGTGTGAAATCACATTTCAAACAATCCCCCATTTTACCATTTTTTTTTTTATCTCTTCCCAGCATGATTTTGTGTGTGTGTGTTCTTGGAAATAATCATCCTTAGAAAGTACGCTGAGAATATAGGCTTGCTTCTTTCATCCTGTCGGCGAACAAAGAGCTATTTAAGAGTCAATGCATTTAATTGTGTGCCTTGTCGAAACGGAGGCAGTGTTAAGAAATGTTGGTGTGCATGTGTAGGAGTTTGTGTGAGCGTGTTTGTTTTCAGTCACTTTGAATTATAATGTTATCAAGGGAGAGCACTTGAAAACAAGGCCATCAGCTCAGATTTCGAAAGCAAAAGGGAAGCGTTTATCACGCCGCCATGTGATCGACATCCAGTGTTTTTACTCTGTCAATATGCTTAGTAGCTTGAGGAAGAAGTGTCATTCGTTTTCGGGTTGTCTTCATGCTTTCAGCTGAAGGCCGTTTGTGTGACAGTTCATTCAGAGAAGGACATGCGTTTCTCTAGTGGACATTCATTGTGGCCTGTGCTTAAAGTGACGGATTCGCTTTAAATGGCTCCCTGCCACTTACGTTGGAACAGATAAGTAACTGTTTGCTTTCTTGGGGCAAAGCCGAAATCTGTTTTATGTGTATGTTTTCATTAATGCACCGGGACACTTAGAACCAGTGCCGGCCCGTAGGGTTGAGGGGCTCTAGGCGAGATAAAAATTGGGAAGAAAGCACAAAAAAAATTACAATTTTAATATTTAAGTGTATAAATTGGTATTAACTGTAACATATTTAATTTATAATACATACAGTTGAAGTCAGAATTATTAGCCCCCCTGAATTATTAGCCCCCTGTTTATTTTTCCCCCCAATTTCTGTTTAATGGAGAGATTTTTTTCAACACATTTCTAAACATAATAGTTTTAATAACTCATCTCTAATAACTGATTTATTTTATCTTTGCCATGATGACAGTAAATCAATTTACTAGATATTTTTCAAGACCCTTCTATACAGCTTAAAGTGACATTTAAAGGCTTAACTGGGTTAATATGGTTAACTTAGCAGGTTAAAGTAATTAGGCAAGTTATTATATAATGATGGTTTGTTCTGTAGACTATTGAAAAAAATAGCTTAAAGGGGCTAATCATTTTGACCTTAAAATGTTTTTTAAAAAATTAAAAACTGCATTTATTCTAGCTGAAATAAAACAAATAAGACTTTCTCCAGAAGAAAAACAATATCATGTAAAAATATTTACTCAGATTTAAACAAATAAGTTTGCAAGCCAGAAAACACTTATTTAAACAATAAAGTGTTGAAGTATGACATACAAATAAAACATGAATCCAATGCATTTTATTTATAAAATGAATAACATACAAATATATGCAGAAATAACTAGAAATGCAGGAGACACGCAGATTTATACAAACAAAACTTTGCATTAGATGTTGAACAGTGGGTACCAGTGGGAATTTGACCAAATGAGGGGGAAAACTGTTTTTTTTTTTTTTTTCAGCAGGATGAATTAGTGGGATAGATAATTAATTGATTATTTATTGAAATATGCTGAATGTGGCCTATTTTTTTCTCACATACCACACAAGTATTTCTGTAATCATGGGCATCGTTGCATTTATTAAAACAAATCCTAATACTGCACTACTAAATAATGTATTATGCACAGCAGAACGTACCTTTACTTTAAGCTTGCTTTTCTTCCTCTGCTTTTCTTTTCTTCCTTTTTCGGCTCCAGAAAGATGCCGTTTGGTTTGGACACAATTTCTCAACAAACCATTTAAGTTCAAAAACTAATGCTAATGAGTACTGTTAACTTAATCCATTTGAGTAAATGAAGCAATTTGAGCACAGTAAAACCTAAACTACCCTCATTTTTGATAAAGTTGACTGTTGGGTTTTACGGTGAAATTAAAATTTGATTAAGATCGATTCAAAATAGCAACAACACTTGTGACGTTATATAACTTAAGACTTTAAGACACTTTTCCTGCTTTATATCCAACGTGAGCAATTTGGAGAGATATGTGGAATCTGTGTAGGAATACGTTACGTCATTCTAGTTCACCCAATAACCAATCACTGGGGGTGTTATGCAAAACAGAGTGTGGTGCTGCTGGGTATTTTTCTAATATTTTCTGCTTTTATTTATACTGTTGTTGTGCATTTATTATTGTTTTCAGCTATTTGTCATGTATGAATTATACAAAGCTATTCTTTTAAATGTGGAGGTTATTTTTAGTGGTGTCAAAATTAATTGTTTCTTCTTTCTTAAAATTGTGTATGAAAAGCATCGTCAATGCACCGAGATATCGAATTGAACCGAATCGAGGGTATGATAATTGTAACCGAACAGAATCGTGAGACCAGTGTAGGTTCACACCTCTAGTTATTTTTTTCTTATCGTCATTGTGAATTGTATCGCGTTTAATTGGGGTTTGTGCATTGCACATTGTTAATGATATAAATGTATGGTTTCATCCTCGCGCATAAGTTCACAGTAAATATAATATAAAAGCAGTGTTCGTGGGGCCCCAGGCAACCGCCTATATTGCCTGTTGGACGGGCCGGCACTGCTTAGACCGTATACATATATGATTCATTATATCACCAAAATTGTATATTACAAACTATGGAGCTGCATTCTGACTAAGATCCATAAGTACATGTTTAGAGGCTTGTGGTAAAAAAATAGCAACAAAATAATAGTTGCAAAATTAAATAAAGCAATCATAATTGAAAAGTATTAAAATAATAATGTGAATTGACACTGTTCGTCCATTTTAACATTTCAATGTCACAGCTTGTGTTTTGCACAACTTGTTTTGATTGACAATTATTTTTTGTCATAATTTTGCAAGCATATCCTTTAATGAGATGTCTTTTACAAATGCAGAATATACAGATAACGTACAGCGGGGAAAATAAGTACTGAACGCATCATTTTTTTTTTTCCTGGCAATAATATTTCTAAAGGAGCTGTTTTGGTTTAAAAAAATACAAAAATAAATTTTGGTTGAAAAAAAAAACAATTTTGGTTAAAAAAATACAAAAATAAAACAAAAAAAAAAACAATCAGAAAAATTTGTTTTATTTGTATTAACAATGAAATGACACAAGGAGAAAGTACTGAACTATTAAAACGTATTTAATATGTTTTCATAAATGCCTTTTTGGTAGTGGCAGCTTAAAGACGCCTCTCATATAGAGAATGAAGACACATGCATTGTTTAGATGTGAGTGTATCACAGATTTCAACAGTGTAAAATGCTTTGGTTCTGTGGGTCTTGTCTATCATATCTGATCTTTAATTTGTATTTTCTATTGGATTCAAGTCAGGCGATTGGCTGGGCCATTCTACAGCTTGATTTTCTTTCTCTGAAAGCATTTGAGAGTTTGCTTGGCTGTGTTTTAAATCATTATTTTGCTGAAATGTCCACCCTGGTTTCATCTTCGTCATCCTGCTAATTTAGATGTTAGACTGAAGCAGCTGATATTAATTTACAATGAGGAAGGGCAGAGGGTTGCTAATGAACTGCTAAGAGATTTCAGCTGCTGTCTGGGCTTTCACTGCCTTTCTACACCTTCCTTTCTTCATGTGTTCAATACCTTTTCCCTGCGTCATTTTATTTTATTACGCATAACTTAATTTGTGAACTAATAAGATTTGTTTTCTTTGCTTATATGGATTTCTTTCATTGTTTCCAACCTCCAGGGAAAATATCAGTCAACAGCACCTTTAGGAATATGTTTTCTGAGAAAAATGGTGACTTGTTTAATGCTTAATATCCCCGCTGTAGATGTAAAATTCACAATGGTACACAAAAATTACATAATGATACACACTAATATAACTGTATAATTACCAATATGTAAAAAAATTACATATATCAATACAAGTTTTTAGCATCCTTTTTTTTTTTTACTCAGTTTTCCAAATAATTCAATCTCTAATCTAACATTAATCTATCATTTAATGTTAAATTACAATTTTTCCAATTAAATTAGATTTCCACAATAAATTTTCCATAATAAACAAAGCCTAAAACATCACAGCAATTCATCCAGTAATTATTTACACCATTTTCTTTCTCTCTTATTTTGGATAAACTGTACATTTCTAAACAACTTTTATTCGTATTACAAACCTATTTGTTAAAATTAAAATCTGAGCCACGACATACAAAAAAAAAAACTCCCTTAGTACAATAAGTCCACAGCTCCAGCATCCAGATGGTTTCATTAATGCCTCAGATCAGTATGATCTCTGTTCTAAGGTCAGCACACAGTGAGATCAATGACTCAGTCTTGCTCTCAGACCAGTCTTTTGTCATAAAGTAATAAATCAGTTGTACCAAAATGCTTCCACGCTTTCATTTCATTCTGTCACACGGCCGAAAAGGCTGTGAAAGGGGTGCAGAGTTTGGCATTGATCTCCTGCCAGAGCTCTCGGCCACCATGACTAGGCGGCTTTCAGGAAAGATGTCGTGAAGAGCTCAGTCTCAAATCCGAAATGTCTGGGGTTGCTTGAGCACAGAAAACTCTGTCTGTAAGGCAGGTCTCATTATTTGTGAACTAGTGTTTAGATTTGCTCTGGGGATTTGTTCACTCGCTGCAACTAAAAGACACTGTTTTCCAGACTGACGGTGTGAAGCAGGAAACTGTTTAGAGGTTTTACAAAGATATTGAGCCTTGATTTATCGCTCATATGGAGTGTATATAAGGAAAAAAAGTGACATCCAGGACCTTAAGGACATAAATATGCCCATTGAAACCAATTAAAACTCCAATATTTAATCGCAGTGTATTTTGAGCCAAGTATTATGCATTCTTTGTTAATAGACTTTCATTTTGTTGGCAAAGATTCAACATTTTAAGTATTTATAAAAAATAAGTGAACTTTTATAGCACTTTTTTGCCACTGTTTTCTCACATTTGACATACAGAGCAAAATACTATTGGTGCCTGCTTTTCTGTACCTAAGGTATGTAATTATAATTATGTGGGTGTATTGGTATGGATATCATGGTTAACTTAGCATTTAGTATGTGTTTTTTTTATTATAACAAAATAGCAGTGGCATTATGCAAACAACTGTATATACTGTTTGTCATTAAGAAGAACTGCATTTTTATCGGTTATTATCAGAACTGGTCAGAATTCAAAAAAATTTTTTCTTCATTTACATTTAAATGATAGTAAAATATGGACTAACCCAAACATTGGGTTAAATTTGGTCCTATTAATTTAATTTTTAAAAATGAACACAGCAGATGAGTTAATCCCTTATACACCCAGAATTGGGTTGAAATAACCTACCATTTTTAGAGAGAAATGTGAGTAAATATTAATTTAGGTGAACTATCCCTTTAAGACTCTACAAGAACAGAAAGTAGATAGAGAATAAAGTATTAATCTTAGAAAGTTAGAATTTAATTAATTTAATTTAATTAAAAAATAAAATATTAGATATTTTATGTATCTTTTAATCATCAGCATGCAATACAATAACAGGGTTAAGCAGAAAATATGCAATGTAATGCCAGTAAAGCATACAAATATAAAAAATGTGAATGTTGATTCTCTAGAACAGGTCTGCACAAACTTTTTCGTATGAAAGACCAAAAACCAAATATCATTGACAGCTGTGGGCTGAAGATAAATGTCAATGTTACATTAAAGTTGCCATGGGTAATTTCCTAATTTATTTCCTAATGTTTAAAAATAAAAAGAAAACATTACTTTAAATTGTAAAAGCTAATTCAGTACTTTTTTGATTATAACTTATTGCATTAAAACATAAACAATCGCATTCATAACACAGTGGAGTTCAATGCTGAATACACTAGTCAAGCAAAAACTACCTTTGTCTTGATTTGCTCACCAAAGTCCTTTAACCGTCAGGTGATTGTATGTTAATTTAAACTAAATCTAGCCTGATCTCACGAGGAAACGTAACATTTTGCCAGTTAAGTGGCTAATTTGTATGAGTTCATCTGGAAATGTATGATTTTAAAAAGGACGCGTAGCACAAACGCCACCCCTAAATCCAACCGTCATTGGGCAACATAGGCTCAATCTAAAAATGTAGCCCTATATACATTTCTGGAGATCGCGAGTTATGTAGCCAGAAGTATGTATGTATTCGTCTTTAAAATGAACGATACGGGGTGGTATGACTTCGTTCCTTTTTGCCCTAACCAGCTGTCCACTTACTCCCATATGGACGGCGTTTCCGCTGTTACTATTTTCTCCAGTGGCTCGCTGCGTACATCAGCGGACTTGAGAGAGAAGTTGACCACGATGACGGGGTTCGAGTCCCGCAAAGAACAGATCCAGAACGCAGGTAAGACAAACACAAAAGACAAAAAAATTTATAAATTATACAAGTAAATAACAGGGTGGAAATGTAGTAAAATGTGGTAAAAATCAGGGGGCTTTTTTTCTGGATTGCTTTTGAAAACACTGTAGCTTGGGTTTAAGGAAGGGGGTGGGCAGGTCAATCGGTGCTTTTGAAAAGACTATTGGTTGGGTTTAGGGAAGGAGGAGGGTGGGTCAGTCGATCACTTAGTCAGTCAGTCAGTAGACAGCGGCTTGTGGTAGATTTGCGCAAGAAGAGCACGCGCGAATGGCACTTGCGAAAGAAATTTGAGGTCTCAAATAGTCTACACAGCAGCCTCTGGTGGATTTGCGAAAACAAAAACCGGAAAAAAGTACCTCCTTGGACATATTTGGTGCTCTCCAGAAATGTATATAGGGGTACGTTTTCAGAATGAGCCTGGGTTGTCATTGTGGCATAGGCAAATTGTACAAAAATTGTATGGATGAGATGGTATGAATGCATATGAATAAGCCATTAAATCTAAAAGTTACGGATTGCTGTGAGATTGTGTTGACTAAATCTGATTTATTGACAGTTTAAATTGAAATGTTTAATTTCAGTCAGATTTTTTGTAGCGTAACAATAAAACAAACAAATAAAAGGTTACATTAATTTTGAAATGACAATCTCTAAACCATCCCCATCACTCTCCCTCTCTTCTTAGATGGCATGGTGGGCCAAATCAAAGGTTACCATGGGCCAACTTTGGCTCACGGACCTTAGTTTGGGCATCTTTGCTTAAGAACTTTCTATTCATCAAAGAATGTTGCAAAAGAAAGACTTGTATGGATATGTTTTTGTTGTTGTTTTCTTCTTAATCATAGAAGCAGATATCTGCAAGTGTGTAAGGCAGCTTAACGTCTTCCATCTTCATTCAGACATATTACTGCTGCCTTTGTTATGCTACAATGTACACTTCTGATTCACCTCTGCCGGTGGTTTCCAAGGTGATCTATCATGCGTTCCATAAATGGTCTTGTTTGTGTGAATATTTCCACTGCTGCCTGCACTCATTATGCTCAGTGTTTTCAAAACAATCATTTAACAAAGTTACGATTTTTTTTCACAGCTCACAGAAAATCGCATGTTTTAATTGTACAGATTAAATATAGAAAAAACAATCACCAAGTATGTGTTGCGTTCCAGCTTTCCATATACCACTATAAGGAGCACACAAACCAGTCAGAATAATGAGAGTTGCTTTATCGCATGTCAGACAGTTTGTTATGTAAATATCTGCTTGTGACCTACATGTCTTTAAAGCTTATATTTCAAGCGTGGTTCGAGCTCTGCTAGAAGTGTGTTTTTTTTCTTCTTTACTCCCCGCAATTGCAGAGGAAACTTCAAACAAACATCTCGACTCGCTTTTCCCATCAGCCGCAGCACTCATTTCCTCAGAGCAAAACACAGCTAAATATTTTGTCTCCAAAACAGCGAATTTACATACTGTTTTGGAGGTAATGGAGCAAAAAGCTCGACGCGCTCACACACAGACAGTGACTGAAATGAACTATTAGCCGTTTTCTGTTGACGCGGCCATACCTCATTTGCGTTGCATTGCGTAATTGTGTTTCATGCATATATTCCCCCCCCTGCTTATTTTACTCTAACTGGGAGGCTTTAATGAAGAATCGCCGTCTTTCTCTTTGCAGAAAAGGGAGTTTGGGAACTCAAAGGTGGGAGGATGGAGACTGAGAGAGGAAAATAAACTCCGGCTTACGCTAGTGCATTTATGTGGGTTTGGCAAACTAATTGAATGTACTTTCGTTTTTGTGATTGAGGGTTTTATGATCTAGAGGCAAAGCGGAGTCTGCCAGTGCAGTTCTGGCTCCAGAGACTCCGTCTAATCAAAATGGGTTTGGTGGCATAGCCCTTCAGCACCGCGATATCTCAACAGACACTCGTGGGTTTAAGCCATCTGCCCTCAATAATACACCCACCACACGCGAGCTAAAGCTCAGCGACTATACCGCATTACTGCACACCAACAGCCGCTTTAGAGTTTAAAGGCACAGAAAAAGTCCAAACCCCAGCAGACCAGCTCGGAGCTTTTGATATAAAAGGGAAGCCTTGAAATTGAAATGCGAGGGAATGGAGGATTATATTGCGGGGAAATGCTTTGTCAACATGAGCAAAGTTACACCGCGGTTCTTTGATGAGCCTAGGTAAGTCTGGAGGAAACCATGGAGGAGACATTTAAGACATCAAGATCTTCTGATGTGGGCCAAAAAATTATTTAAATGATTAAAAAAATTGTTTAAATGGGAGTAAAATATTAGTAAGTAATAGCCTATTGTATTGTATAAGTAATATTTTATTAATCAAACAATAAAATGTCATTTTAAAAGAATACAATGGTAGTCAAAAGAATGGAATAATTAATAGTTTTAATGTTATTTAATTTATTTAATGCTATATTAAGTATGATTTCACTCTATTAAGAGTTTAGTTATTATAATAATAATAATAATAATAATAATAAATAATAACAATCATCATAATATTAATATATATTTTTATTAGTATTATTATTATTAGTAGTAATAGTGATAATAATATTACTACTACTACTAATACTAGTACTACTACTATTAATAATAATAATAATAATAATAATATGTTTTTATAAATATTATAAAATAATAAATAATAATACTCATCATTATTATTATTATCATCATTATTGCTATTATTATTATTATTATTATTATTATTATTATTATTATTTTAGTTACAATATTATTACTATTATTATTATTATTATTATTATTATTATTATTATTATTATTTTAGTAATAATAATGGCAATATTAATAATAATAATAGTAATACTAGTTGTTGTTATTGTTAATGATTGCTATGTTTTAATTTTTCAAGATGTAAGCCTTTGGTGTCTCCAGAATGTGCCTTTAAAGTTTCAGCTCTAAATACCCATCAGATTATTTATTAAAACTTCCAGAATCTGCTCATTTTGTTGTTTGAGTTTACTGTAGCTGTTTTTGTAGCCTGCGGGTTTAAATGTAAATGAGCTGCTTCTCCCCGCCCACTGTTCCCATGTGCATGTTTGCTTTTCATCATGCGTTACGTCAGATAAACAGCAGACAGTGACAGAGACAGACTTGGATGAAGCTAAAATACAGCTCAATAGTCAAAAATACCATGTTTGCTTTTCATCATGCATTACGTCAGATAAACCGCAGTCAGTGACAGAGACAGACTCGGATGAAGCTAAAATATAGCTCAATAGTCAAAAATACCAAGTTTCTTTCCTATATTTGTACAGGAGTTTATTCAAGCGTGTTCTGTATCAGGTTAACTCTTTATTCTCATATCGCGTGTAAAGCCACGTTGAAAATGTGACGCGTGCTGCTTTGTTTACGGATCATCAGCTGTTGCTACACACATGCAACGGTCAAGTTTCAAAATAGTTCAGCTCGGGTTAGAGGTGAGGTGTCTAAATTGCACCCAGCAAGCTGAACTGGCGCTCTAGGCGTGTGTGTCGTGTCCTCGGGGATGAGTGAAATGTGTGTGTGTGTGTGTGTCTCCTCTGAGGGTAATGTGTGTGTAAAAACGAAAGGGACCCGTTAGTACAATGAGGACCAGGGGGTGTCGCGGTTGAATTTGAAGACCGGGGGGGGGGGGTATAACTGAGCGCCGCGGATATAACTGAGCGCCGCGCCGTCTCTATTCTGCCGCCCTAGGTCACCTCTATGGACGCGCCTGCCCTAGGAGATCTCCTCGCCAGTTCTTGGACTTTTTGCTCAATAAAATAGTTAGTCGTCAGTATTTTCTAGTGCATCGTCTGTATTTACATTCACCCACTGGCAGCCAAAATCCACTATAAAGCGTGTATGCACTGTGACTACTTTTATATTGTTGATTAGCAGCTGGGCATTTCACTCTGCCTCGCGCTGAAGCCTTGTCCGTGTCGACCAATCGCAGCAGGCTGTCATCGGTCCAATCAGCGCAGATTAGCTTCGCGCTGAGGAGGGGTTTGGGAACAAATGAATCACTGAACGATTCATATGGGAGTCGCTGGGATAATTAGGTAAAAATAAATGCAGATTATAAGACCATGAAAGTGTTGTTTGACCTTGCATGCATATTAGACTGTTGTTGGAGACCCTTACAACCTAAATATGACCCTATTTCATGTATAATATGGGCTCTTTAACATCAAGAAATTTAAAAAAATAAACTTGTTGGTTTTGTATCACTCCAAAAGGACATACTGTATAAATACAGACAGTCCTGTCCAACCAGCTTACAAAAGTTGATTTTCATTATATGTGCCCTTTTAATGTTTTTGTGGATCTTATATTATGATTTTTTTCAGAAGTAAAATTTAAAAGAATGCAATTTAATTAAAATACGTTATAAAAACTCACTTTTAAGAATCAACAAATTAGTATATGAATGAGTCTGTGTTACATTGATGATGAATTATTTCTAATAAAATGTACTTGTAGTAATTACTTTTAAACTGTGGCATTTGCGCAAAATGATGAAGCAACACATCTTTTTTTTTAAAGGCACAGAAATGTCCAAAATCCAACAGATCGTAAAAGCTTTTAATATAAAAGGGTAATCTTGAAATTGAAATGCGAGAGGATGGAGGACTAAATTGCGGGAAACGCTTTGTCAACATGAGCAAATTTGCACATTGATTTTTATTTATTTATTTTTCAATGAGCCTGTGTAAAAAAACAGGGAACATGTACTATAATCGTGTTTAAAACATCTAGACTTTCTGATGTACTTTTAAGGCTGTCCATGTTGGTGCTTTGCTTCAGAAGTGTAAAAGAGTGAACTGAATTTTGGAAATCTGACGTCCTGTGGTGTGACATGCTGTACTTCATCTCCATGAGAATTTTGATCTCGGTTTTATAATGAATTTATATGCATCTTTGATAATCTCATATTAAATTAAAAGATCAGAAGGAATATCTGTGCTTTAGTTAATAATGTTTTTTGAAGGTAAAGGGTGATTTAAATGTCAACATACGGATCGGCTTAATTAAAGTTATATTAATGAAAACAATAAAAAAATCTATAAAGCATGCACTGATAGTCAAACATTGTTAGTAGATATACGTTTTTAATATTTTTGAAAGAAGTCTTATTTTTAAAAAATCATTTTATTTTGTTAATTGAGATATAATAATAGTAATAGTAATAATAGTTATTATGATTGTTAATGATTCTATTGTTAATGTGTTTAGATTTTTTGGAAATTATGCTACATTTGTTTCAAGATTCTTTCAGGAACAAAATACAAAAAGAGGATTTATTTGAAAACAATATATTACTAAGCAATTATAAGTATCGGTACACACTTTTATGAATTAATGTATGAGTTACTACATTTTTTACACCTTTGTTGAATAATTTCTTTTTTAAAAAAATTGAATAAATGGAGATAAAAAAAAAAACTTTGAATAGTGACATTTTGACTTTGAAAGTTCACAGTTTGCACAAAAATATGAAGCAGCACAACTATAATAATAATAATAATAATAAAAACTAATAATAATATTAATATTAGTATTAATATTAATGGTAGTAATAATAATAATAATAATTATTATTATTATTATTATTATTATTATTATTATTATTATTATTATTATTATTATTATACGTTTTTTAATCAGCACATTATAATGATTTCTGAAGGATTATGGATTTTTCATTACATCACTGGAGTGATGGAAAAGATAAACATTGTAGATTCACCATAATAGAAATTCTCTTTATTTTAAAATGTATTCAAATAAAAAATGTTAATTAAAACAGCGATGAAATTTCACATTGCAATGTTTACTGCATTTTTTTTTATTCAAGTTTTTTTTTATTGTTTTCTTTTGGTACATGACAAAATAATACAAACACATATTACAAATTATCACTGGCAGGCCTACTAAATGTAAAGCCATGATGTATACAGGTTACTATGGACAAAAGTACAATATTATAAATAAAACCTGGTGAGTAATTTTAAATCGTCACATAAGACCAAAAGTCTTCCCACACTGGGATATACACAGGGACCCCTGCTTTGTCCTTATTTTATAAAATGAAATAAATTCAGCTTTGGTGAGCGTAAACTACTTTTGTCGAAAACCATTAATATCTTAATTATTCCAAACTTTTGATCCACAGTGCAAGTTAAAAATGGACTTATATATATTTTGCAGCGAAACACTTTTCTCCCATGCGTTTGAGCCAAATCGAAAAGCTCTCCGCCTGCTCTGCTTCAAATGCACCCAGAGAAGTATAGCACTATAAGTACAGCAAATTACTGTGTACCCACAGTATATCCACAAATACACATATATTTATGTACATTCCTGGAGTTGAGAGCATGCCAGACTACACATAATTGTGATACGGGCCATTGTGTGTATGTGATTTCAAAATTACAGCACCACATCTCTGATTACCTCCTTATACAGCAGAGATCACAGCCTGTGTGTCCTTAAGATCTGTTGTGAGTTGTGTTTTTTCTTCTCCTTCTCTCTCAGCGGTGTATTGAGTCTGTGTTGTTGGCATTGTTTCGGAGTCGTGCCTATCACCTTCTGTAGCACCAGATGTGCTGTCCTGGAGGCCTGCCAACCCCATTGTGTTGGCACAGCAGGGTCTGATGGGAAACTGTACGTGTGTGACCAGAAAGGTACATTGGAAAGTGTACATTTGCTTAATGTACTGAAGTTTGGTCATCTTTAAATGTACAGTTGTGTAACTGATTATTCAAAAAACACAAACAACACAGTTTGAATGGTTGTATGTATTGTATGCAAAAAGCAACACAGGCTCATTCTGAAAAAGTAGTCCCATGGACGTTTCCTGAGACCGCAAATTATGTAGCCAGAGGTGCATATGGCTGTATTTCATTTTTTCTTTATAATTATTTTTTCAGGGTTTTCACCTTTATTGGATAGGACAGTAGAGTGAGTTGATAGGAAAGCATGGGGAGCAGAGAGAGAGGAAGGACTGGCATGGGGCCGTGAGGCGGAATCGAACTCAGGTCGCCGTGAGTATCGGAGTGCATGTGTCGACGCACTTACCACTACACCTTTGGCACTGACTGCATTTCATTTTTTAAACAAATGCTATGGGACGGTATGACACTGTTCCTTTTCATGCTTACCAGCTGAACGCTTACCTCCGTGTGGAGGGCTTTCCTGCTGCAACCAGTTTGTCCAGTTAGCTTGTCATGTACGTCGGCGGACTTGAGATGCAGAAAGAAGTTGACCATGACAAGGATGGGGTTCAGAGTTCAGGGAAGAGCAGTTCCAGAAATCAGGGAAGACAAAAACAATCCAAAAAATAAAATGAACAAATGAATAACAGGGTGAGAATGTGGTAACATCTGAAACATGGTAAAAATCAGACAAGGGCTTTTCTTTTTCTGGACGGCTTTTGTAAATCGTTGGTTGGGTTTAGGGAAGTGGGTCAGTCGATTGGTCGCTCAGCCAGTCAGTCATCCAGTACAGACAGTCGGTTGACAGCAACCTCTGGTAGATTTACATGAGAACAGCGGGCACAAATGGCACTCGTGAGTGAAATTTGAGATATGAAAAAGCGCACACAGCGGCCTTGTGGATTCGCGAAAACAAAAACTGCAAAAATACATACCTCCCGGGACGTCCATAGGACTATGCATGGTTTCCGCTACATTAATTCTTCCATGGCGGGATGCCACACCAAAATTTATCCCATCATGGCTACATTAAAGCTTCTCATTCAAAACATTCAGTCGTTGTTTTTTTTATTTTTATAGTGGGTTATAATCGCACCAAAACATATTAAAAGGTAAGTCAATTATAACAGCGTGAACTTTTCTCTAACCATAGTAGTGCTGTGTGTTATTTGTTTAACTCTTTAAGGTGACATACTGATTGACTGACTGACCGGTAGTAGACTATCACGACGTAGCTTTCAGTTAAGATGAACACTTTCCATAATTATACTTTATAGATAAAGGTCTATGGCTCTGTACACAATGACTTTATCTTGCTGGAGTTTATAGCCGTTTCACTTTACTTCAGGATGCATTAATGCCACTCTGTAGGTCTACTGGAGACATTCATAAATATTCCTAGAAAATCTAATAAATGTTGGAGACCTACTCGTTACATAACGCATAAATCACACTTCAGCAGCGTTTATTTCAGAGCGCACAAGAAAATTTGCGCTTAAGCAGCGTATATCTGAGGGCATGCAAGAAGTTGTGCACGAACAGAGGAAATCAACGCGCAAGAAAAGAGATACACATGGTCATATTACATGAATGCGAACTCGATCTCGACTGCGATACAACATTTTTTATTGAAATAATGCAATAAGCAGTTGGTAGATCTGTAAAGGCCTGCCGCCACAGCTGGAAAATCCTAGTGGAAACACTGCTACTTCTTCAGAATGAGCCTGGGTTGGCCATAAGGGTCTTATGCAAGTTATTGACATGTTGTGGAAACTTGTTTTTAAGAAGGTTCCCAAAAAATACTTTAGATTTTTTTTTTTTATTATTATTTATTCCGTAAACAGAATAAAGAAATTTGGAACAAATAAAGAGTGAGTAAATGATGACAGAATCTTCATTTTTAGGTGAACTATCCCTTTAAGTCTGCATCAAAAGTTGTTTCCCTACCAAGTATCAGGATAAAAGTGTGACCTGTAAAAACAACTCAGATGACCTATAGTTCCCTGTCAGATTCTGAAGTGTGCATTTTTACTCTGCCATGAGGCCATGGGAGAGGATTTATGAATGGAAGTGAAATGATGCAACTGACTTTAATTCGTCAAGTGATAATGAAAACATGGTGAACATAGTACTTATAGTATAGTTTCATTCATACTTCATTTTTTGCACAAAGTTTTTAGTCTGTATTTAAATACCACTACGCAATGCCTGCCTGGCACCCAGTATATTGCTGACATTCACAAACTGTTTTATTGATGTCTAGAAACACTGACACTGTGATTTACATATGGCATTTTATCAAGTTGTTTTATTAATATTTATGTTGTAATATAGCAGAAATGCAGGAGAAATGACCAGTTCGCTGAAGCTCCACACTGCCTTTTAAACTGTCTCTGCCTCTCAATCAATTAAAGCTTCATTTACTGATTACATTACATATAGATGTAATAATAGTATGGAATAGGTAGAATGTATTTTAAATATGGGTGTAACGACCACAGTTTGGTTGAGTATTTAATAGTTTGGTGTGTTCTACAGGTCACTTTTATTGGATTAACATTGGATCTGATTGGTTATTCAGGAATGAATCAGAGCGTGCGAACTAACAATTTAAGTAATGTAACCAAGTACACAATTCAAGTCAAGAAGGAACATGAAGCCTGCTGTAATTTTGCTTCATTTCTCAAAGATTTGCAGACGATATGGATTGTTAGATTATCAGACATATCTAAATATATGTTGTGACAATTGTTATGATAATAGTACTGGACGCTTTATTTATGCTTTGTCTGCGCATTTCAAGGTTTGCCTTTGCGGCATTAGAAGATAACCGACACTCGCGTGTGTGGAAAGACACATCCTCTCATGCAAATGGAGAACACACACACACACACACACACACACACCCTTTTCAGTCAGCTGCTGTCTGTTTGGTGTTCACACACAACTTTTTAGTCCAGACCATAAACTGTAAAGGATATGGACAACCGTGATGTCATTCATAGGTAGGGCCAGACAGAATCTGCGGACATTTTTTGGTATTTTTGCGGGGAATTTTGTAAAAAATGATTTTAGGAGTATCATAACTAAAGACTTAATATATGAAATAAAAAAATAATACATTTTTAACTTTAAGTCAATGTTTACAATGAAAATCCAATTAGTCCACTTATTTGGTAAACAAAGCAAGTCTCTCATATAATATATCTGCTAAAAGACAGAACATATTACTTTTCAAACTGTATTGTAAATAAATCATATCAACATTTTAATATTACTATTATTATATCACAATTATTTATTTATTTAAATTAATAAATAAATTAATTAATTTAAAAACTGAATAAATATAAATTTACACCAGTAAATACTTAAGACTTAATGATTGGCTAAAAATCTGCAGAAATCTTCTCGCGCAGGTTCCGTTTGGGCCTACTCATAGGTTTCTGAAGAGTGCAAATGAAGCTAAAAATAGGCGTTTCCAATTGTCGCCATTTTGTTCACACGTCATTGCATACCAAACAAGGGCAAAGAGGCGAAGCGTAAGCAGGGCTACAAACGCCTGCTAGCATTTTGTTTAGATAGGCTTTTTTTTGGGAGAAATGCTTAATACTTCATTACCTGTGACTTGTTTGTGTTCTGAGCACATGTGCTTGGTTGTACACTATATCAATAAAGTGTTTAGTCTTTTAAAAACACTGTTGTTAAACATTGAGTCACCAAGCATTGTTCTTATGACATTTTTCTACAAGAGGAAAGTGCAAATTACTTCCAAACACTTCAAATAGTCCGTGTTAGTAAACGCAAGGCTATTTATAAAATCCAGGCATAAAACTGCATGACAACGCTTCAGATGACTGTTCTATAGCCCCCAGCTAATCAATCTGTCAGATCCTGAAGTGCAATCAAGTTCTAAAGAAAATTATAAATGATAAATTATCTTAAATAAAACAAATACGTTTATAGAGATGGTAAAGAAGTATAAAAATTATCTCACCTGGGAAATGGAGGTCACTTGAATGGTTTGTGAGAACAATTAAGTGCACACAGCATGCCATATCATTTGATAATTGTAGGAAATAATTCTAAAGAGGCTAATGACTGTGTAAAGCCACATAAAACAAAACTAAAATACGATGTATATGCCGAGTTAAGCGGCTTATCAGCCAGAATGACATGATGATGACCAGCGAGACCTAGCTGTCACGCAAGTGGCCACACCCTTAATTATGCAGACTTACTATAACTGAATAAAAACTAAATGGATGAGTTATAAAAAAATTCCCCCCCTCACGCATGTCATGAGGGGGTCTTATTAGCTATGTATACCAAAACCATCTTTTGTGCCAGGCTGTAAACATGTATTTATCAGCTGTAAATTTGGCCAATTTAGCATTGCAGCCGGTGGACATCTGTAGTTTATATAGCCAGCCCCCAAAGGCCAGTCGATGTATTGCAGTTTCAGTTACTTCCGTATTGGCTTCACGAGTGAGTGCGGGAGGTTGCCGATTGGTCCAGATGAAACCAAACGCAAGCCACATTTTGGCTTTGTGTGCCCCAGCCCTTGAGAACTGTAGATTACTTTTTAATTAATAATAGCTATAATTAAACATAAAAAACACTGTATACACTGGCTTTACATGTTTCTGCTTAATGCAGTCAGCTGGTTTAGGTAAACTAAAAATAAATATCTCTACAGCAGAATAGTCAAATACTTTATGCTACCATACAGTACATTTATAGTGCTCAATTTAATTTTTGCGCATTTCACTCAGTATTAAAATTATATATATATATATATATATATATATATATATATATATATATATATATATATATATATATATATATATATATATATATATATATATATATATATATATATATATATAAGGATATATATGAAGAGTTTAACTGCAAAAACATACTACATTTTTTAGAGAGATCATGTTCAATGTTCTGCATTGAAGAGTACAAATGCAAAAAAAAAAAAAACATGATTTATGGAAAACACAGGAATTTTAAAACAGGATTTTAGTAGTTTTCTACTTCTACTTTCTAGGAAATTGTTTTACATTATGTATTGAAGATTTCGATTGAGAAAAAAAAAAACGATCTAAATTTGTATATACAAAAAAAAAACAATGTAAGCAAAAAACTTTAAATAACCTCTTCATATATCACCCTTTTAAAATATAAGACCGTTAAGATATGGTGTTAATTTTACTGGCCACTCATTATCTACATTACATGGTTTTTACAGTGATCAAAGAGATCATCTTCAAGACAGGACTTTCTGTATGAAATTTGTACACAATTTATACTAAAATCAAAGAGAAACAAAGGTTTATGAATACTGATCTCAAGCCTGGGCTAATAACTGAGAAACACCAATCAGAGGCCACATTTTTACAAAGTATTTGACAGTATTTTGAAAATACAAAAATACGAAACACTAAAGTATTTTGATCAGAATATTGACCCATTTTCATCAACCCTATCAAAAACAAATTACAAAATACAAATTTGAAATACACGTATCATAAATACTGCCCATCTCTGTATTGGCCTGAATAGCATTGTGGGTGTACTGTAAGAGGCTAAATTATCATATGCATTTGTTTAATTGACAAAACATGTATTTTTGACTCAAGAAGGTCCATACTGACTCCAAAGGTATGAGGACTTTGGCGGTTTTACGATGTGGTCACATGTTGATTGGTCAGTTTGAATGTCTCAGCATTTGGGCTTTAGTCATATGGTCAAGAAAGAGACAAAATAGGTGGTAAAACGCTGCTCTGCCTCTTTTTCCTGGCCTGTCTTTTCCTGGTCTGCTTTCCTGCTCTGCTCCTCTCCTCCTCTGGAGGCTATCTTCTCTGACTCTACTGCAATCAGGCTACCTTCTGGGCCTGTGCTCTTTGTCTCTCTCTCCCTCCCCCTGTGTCTCGTCTTCTACCTCTGGTAACTTTAATTTAACATTTAAACTGGGTAAAATTTATATCATATGTTTTATCATTTCATATTTGATCATTTTATACAGTTATTTTGTAACTAATTTAGTTGTAACCATAGAGAATTGTTGTCATTAAATCATTTTCAAGTATTTGTGAATTACTTTTGATTTAACATCAACACTTAATTGATCCATATTGCATACAATACAAACACATATCAACGCTCTCCCACATTTATAGCTATTAATAATGCCCTTATTTCTGTTTTTGGTATAAGATTGCAAAAGAATGGTTTGACTAGAATATACAGTTTTTTACCATCAATGCTGATAACTTTTTAGTCATTCGGCAGAACTACAGTTCGAACCACTGTGGTTAAAACCCATTCTTACAGTACCACTTTTTTTTCAATTTTGTTTGAATGTCATTACATCCATAACTTTAAAGCTTAATTACTTTTACAACTTTCAGAAAAATAACAATCACAAAAAATCATTTAACCACAACATGATCAAAGATCAAAATAATGCGCCACCCTTCTTTCCGCCATTGCCTGGTTTGCATAATTCCTCACAGACTTGTGTGCTACTAAACACAACATACAGAGGAGTGCAAATAAACGGCACTCTCAGCAAGCACAAATCGTTATTAGTAAATTCCTACATTTCACAGTCCGGGTGGCGCGCGTTCACACTCGTGGACACAAGTTGAAAAACAAATCATCTCATGCACTAGAGGACACATGCAATTCCATTACATGCAGATACACTGGCGAAGGATGTGCACCAATGAACACAGTCTCCATCCCTCCCTCTCTGTCACACTCACACACACACACACTCATCCTTTGATGAGTTAAATCCTTTGCTGTTGCAGTCCCTGAGGAGGAAAGTGGAAGTGTGTGTCCTAAATGATTGGCCTATTTGTGCAGAAAAACAGATTCTTTCATTTGCCTAACTCGTTCACGGTGCTTTGTTGTTGTGTCAGCTTTAATTTGGATCTGTAAACAGGTTAACTCCGACTCTCTGCCTCTTTCTCTCGCCATTGACTAAGTACGCCTCACCACCTAATTAAGTCTTAAATGGTCAACCCTATACTTTCTCCATTTTATGAACGGTAATTAACCTTTAACATATAAGCTCTCTCTCTCACTCTCTCTCGCTTTCATCTGCTTATGTTCATTGGGGAATCTGCTGAAATGACTGTGATGTTTATTGCTCTCAAATCACTGCTCAACAGCTCAGCATGAAATACATAAAAGTGACTATATATAGCATTTGCTTTTACACTAATGTTTCCTTTATACATTTTTTATTAGCTTGGTTTAATATTGGTTATATGTGCGTTCACACGGGCTTGGCTCAGTGGTTAGCACTGTCACCTCATAGCAAGAAGGTCACCGGTTCGAGTCCCGGCTGGGCCATTTGGCATTTCTGTGTGAAGTTTGCATGTTCTTCCAATGTTCACGTGGGTTTCCTCCGGGTGCTCTGGTTTACCCCAAGCGCCAACCTCCTGCTACACCTCCTCCTCCCTTGTGAAGCCATTATAGTAGTAACTAAAACTCAACTCATTGACTGGTCTTTGGGGGCTGGCACCAGGAAATTCAGATGTTCTATGGTAAATTGGCAAATTTTACAGCTGTTAAAAACATGTTTACAACCTGGTACACAAGATGGTTTTGGTGCTTATAACTAAAATTACCCTTCATGATAACTGTAAGGGTTGAATTTTTTTTATAACTCATCTGTTTAGTTTTAAATAATTTTATTAAGTCTGCATAATTAAGGGCGTGGCCTCTTGAGTGACAGCTAAGTCTCGCTAGTTGCCGTCACGTCACCTCAGCTGATTCCGGCTGATTAGTTGCTGAACTCGGCATATACATTGTGTTTTTGTTTTGTTTTATGTGGCTTTTCGCAGTCAGTTGCCTTTTGGAATCATTTCCTACAATTATCAGATAATATGGCATGCTGTGTGCACTTTCTTATGCTCACAAACCATTTAAGTGGCCTCCAATTCCCAGGTGAGTGAAATTATATACTTATATACCATCTCTATAAATGTGTTTGTTTTATTTAAGAGAATTTATCATTTATTATTTTCTTTAGAACTTGATTGCACTCCAGAATCTGGCAGATTGATAGAGAATGATATAGAACCATCATCTGAAGCGTTGTCATGCAGTTTTATGCCTGGATTTCATGAATAGCCTTGCATTTACTAACTCGGACTATATTTTAAGTATGTGGAAGTAATTCACATCTTAGAAAATCATCATAAGAACAATGTTTAGTGGCTCAATGTTATTTTTAAAAGACTAAACACTTTATTGATATAGTGTACAACCAAGCACATGTGCTCAGAACACAAAACAGGTTGCAGGTAGTGAAGTATTAAGCATTTCTCCCAAAGAAAATCCTGTCTAAGCAAAATGCTAGCAGGCGTTTGTAGCTACATTTCCGACTCTTTGACCTTATTTGGTTACCCCCAATGGGTGCGATGATGCACAATCAAAATGGCGATGGTTGGCCATGCCTACTTGTAGGGCTGGTATAAGATTCTGACGGTATGATAACCTTGGACAAAAATATCACGGTATTGTGATCACTGCTCTAAAATATATTCTTTTTAAATATCTGGGTAAAAAAACTTTTTCTCCTTTGAAAACAATATATTTTTCTATCTGTAGTCATGTATTGTTACACTGCAAAAAAACTTTTTTTACTTAGTCATTTTGTCCGTTTCCAGTCCAAATATCTAAAAAAATCTTAAATCAGGATTGCTAGACAAGAAAAATAGCAGAAGAAAATTAAGTGATGCTTAAATCTTCCGTTTAAGATTATATCTCATTAAGATTATTTTTCTTAAAACAAGCAAAAAATATTTGCCAATGGGGTAAGCAAACAATGACTTAATTTTGAGGTGTTCTTTCAGAAAACAAGACATAGTTTCTTGTGCTATTTCATTTGTCTTGTATGTATCTTGATTTAAAATTTCGTTTAGATATTTGGATTGAAAACAGAACAAAAATGCTTTGTTTTTTATTTTATTATCATTAACAGCTCAGGGTTGTTCAAAGAGCAACATGTTTGTGCACTTTCTGAAGATTGTAGTTCTGTTTTTGAATGAAGGGTTGGAAATGAATGCTTTTCTTTTTTTTTATCCGATTAATCGATTAATCTGAAAAATAATCGACAGATTAATCGATGATTAAAATAATCGTTAGTTGCAGCCCTAATTTTGATTGGGTTATAAATAATGGATTCATTTGCAAAAAATTATTCAAAATGGTAAAAACAAAATGAGCCAAAGATTGCTGTGAGACAGTATATGAGACTACAACAAAAGGCCAAGGAGTTGTGAGTGATTTCACTTTTTTCTTTTCTTTTTTTTTTATTATTGATGTAGTGTCCCTATTGGCCTATTACAGTGAGTCTTTGGCAGCGACTCTAAATACACCAAAAGTGATTCGTGATTTATGCACTTACATTTCAAGTCATATGATAGCTTTGTGCGTGGAACATTTAAGTCAGACTAAATGGTTAATTAATGGAAGTATTATGGAATTATTAGAAAACCTGGAATCTCTTTGATAACGGTCTTCTAAAATAAATGTTCTCGGCTTATAAGTGGATTTTGTCTCCTCACCTCCTTCCAGTAGACCCTCTGGAGACCAGGCGGCCCACCTTCAGCAGCACATAAATCACATATTTCATTAAAGGCTACAGTACAGAAAAATACACTTTTTACACACAAAAACACCCAGATGTATAGGATGAGTGGGCAGACATATGGCTTTAGTCACTGTGTGTATTTTAGTTCTTCTCTCCAGCCTTGAAGACAGCGACAGCTTGATGGAGATCCTGTTTTTTTTGATGCATGACCACACTTTCATTAACCGCTTCTGTCAGAAATGGTTTGGGGAATGTCATCTGCACCAGAATGGAATGTAGAGTGTCTTTCTCAGGTTGCCAGATTGATGGACAGACTTTTTGGCACTTGCTGGTAAAATTAGCATAGGTTGTGCATCTGTGTAGTGCAGAAACAGTGGGCGTAGAATACAGAGAATGAGAAACAGAGGATGACAGCTGCCATTTCTCATAAACTTTTTTTTTTTTAATGTAACCTTTACCAGTGAAATGGGTTTAACTGTGCCAATATTTGTGCATGAAATCCGAATCTTAATTTATTTTAAAATCATACAAAAAAGCAGAAAATGGAAAAGGTTAAAACAAAAGCCTGGTTTATACTTCTGCGTCGAGTGATCGGCGTGATCCATGGCACTTGCAACGCGCGTAGCCGTGCATTTATACTTTCTGTTGCTCTGCAATAACATTTAAGAAACACTAGCTTGCAGTAGGTGTTTATGTTCCTCTGTGCCGAGTTTCTTCGCTGGTGTTTTGTTTTTCTGAACGCTACCTTAGTGTACAAGTAGCTCAAACTCGCTCATTTTGAGGCTGGAATCGGCGGACGTGCAACAACTTTAATCATAAGGTAAACACAAAACAACAGTCTTCATCTGGAGCTCCTTCACGGGACTCCACACTTGTAAACACATGCTGCATTCGGCTCGCGCGGCTCTCACCTCCACCCACACTTGTCAGCGATACCAAGCCGACAAATCACAGAGCTTGCGCTACGCATCGTTGCGACGTGCTGTTACATTTTTTGAGAGGTGCGCGTCAGCATCGCTGACCGCCACGACGAGGGCTATGCGTCCATGCGTAGGCTGCGCCGTAGCATGCACATGCACTTGACGCAGAAGTATAAATCAGCCTAAAGGAAGACCATAATACCTGGAGATGCCAAGCTGTTTGCATTTTTGTTGAAAATATACAATTTTACATTTTATTTGTAATTTGGGGCTGCAATTCTCACATTGTGATTCATAAGTAGTGTTTTAAGCATCATCAAATGATTTGTATTTTTATTAAAGTATGTTGTGGATAAACTGTTGGCATACTGAATTGACGTTGGCGTCTTAAGTATGGTAAAAATGTTTGATCAGAAAATACATTTAAAAGCCACCTATGATGAAAATAAACAGGAAGCTGTTTGGACACAAGTGTTTGTAGGTATAGTGTGTCCACATTCACATTGGAGTGAGAGTGATGACTTGTTTTTTTTTTGTTTGTTTACTGTCTGACATAAAATAACATCTAAATTCCTCCCATTTTGAGGCCCACCGCAATGTGACAAAGGAGTGCTGTTTTCCCCCGCCCAACGAACTAATTGACTGCCGCATACTGATAGATCTCCGTAGTAATACGTATAATCATATCAACAAGGCAGAACTTGGGCAATGCAACTTGGATTAAAAGATCTGTTCAGCTCTCTGTGGTCATCTGCAACTCAAGAATGTATTAAGTATAGGATGTTTTTAAAACAGTGTTTGTAATAAAGTAAAGTCAGTAAAATCACTATAGTTATCACCACAGCTGCGTGTCAGAACAATTATAAAAGAAGATGCTTCAATCTCGGTTTGTGGACGTAAAATCAGGTTTGTTTTGTATGTTAACATAACAGATGTCCATACAGCAGTGGATATTAAAGTGTATCCTGTCACATTTGCAGTGAAAAAAAATGCAAAGTTAAACATATGTATGAGTGTTTGCGTGTGTGACACATGCACAAATTTTGTAACAACATTATGTGTGACTCATCATTGCAGAAAGGCTTGAATTAACTCCACAACAAATACATCAAATAACCATTGGGAAAGTTCTTACTGTAGTAAGGGAGATCTGCTTCAGTCTTGTCTGTCACTGTACTGTTTATCTTCATGAGACGCAGCAGGTGAAGTCCATGCACATCAGAGAGAAAAGTTTTGACACGCACGTGGGAATGGTGGGCGGGGAGAACCAGCTTATTTACATTAAAGGCACAGGTAACAAAAACAGCTACAATGACATCAAACCTCAAATTCCTCTCATTCAGAAAGGTATAATAAATAACCTGAGCTGAAACTTTACAGACACATTCTGGAGACACAAAAGACTTATATTAAATCTTTTAAAAAAAGTGTAAAAATAGGTGCCCCTTAAAGCAGATTTATACTTTAATTGTTTTGATGATTAAAATCTAGTTTCATCTTTAGATCAATTTAATATTAGATATCCAAATTATTAATTGATTCCTTAAAATAATTAGTTTTCCATTTCCTTTCCATTTACTTAAAATAGAAATACCATTATTAGTGAATGAAATCCAACGTTCACAGCCGGCAATGCTTCCATAATGCAACGAATTATGAAGTTCGTTATCCCTGCTGGCTAAGAAAAATATTCTGTAAGACAATAGAGGGAGCACCAAGGACGACAATAACACTGTATACCATCGTCCAATAGCATTCCCGTTCTCACACAGCAGCCGGATGACCCTTGAAAATAAATAAAACATTAACGTTGGCTTAAAAAATGACAATAATTCTCTGCTCAATTTGTTAAACTCTTTTGCTCAAATCATAACTCACCTCGGAATAATCCGTCTCAGCATTTTCTTAAAAACTGTATAAAATACAAGCAAAAAAGCAAACAGCAGACAGCTATTAGCCTTCCCTGGAGACTTCCGTTGATACGGGTAAAATAATTCACCCCCCACGCTACACGGAGCGTTTTAAAGGGATTTAATTTTTTTTTTACTACTTTAAGTATGACAAGTCTATTTTTCATGCCTTTGTCTCGCCTCACACCGGACTGTGTTTTCCTCTTTAGAAGGCTTGTTATTGTGTTTAAGGAATCACCTGGGGAAAAGAAAAGCCTCTCCAGTCGGAGCTGGAGGTGATTGTTCTTTAACAAACCCCATTCCTTCACCCCATCTGTTACTTCTACCTGCACCAATCCTCTCATATCTGTTCCTCCTCCTCCATCTCTCTCATTCCCTCTCACATCACACACTCAGAAGCAACATTTGCTGACCATCCATCTTCCGCCACAGTGAATAAGTTTGTGTTTATATGCTCAGTTCCCTGTGTTCACATCGCCTGGAAGTGCTTTCATTACGGCGTGCAGCTTGGGGCCTTGATGCTGCTCTCCGTTGTCTCGGCCAATCTTCATCTCTCTCCACCTCCGTCTCCCGGGATTTCTCAGGCCTCGGGTCGTCGTTTTAATCCCATTCCTTATTTCCGACTCGGTGAGATTGCAGACAGCGGGGTCATCCGTAGCCTGTTCTACATTCCCAACTTACTAAAAACCGCTGATCCACGGTCAGACCTGACCTGTCAAACCTGTATGCGGCCCTCTCATCCTTTATATAACGTACGTGGCAGCATGAAGGGGCTTAATGGCTCCTCTCTAACATGCTTTTAATAACATGCTTAAGAAGTCAGAACAAAGAGAAATTACATGCTCAAAGAGCTCAATGCAGGCGTTAATGCATTTTCTTAGCCTTGTAATGTGCTTAATGAATAGCTTGCCTTCCGCTCTTCAAGCACATTACGCTGAAGTGTTTTCCTTTTTTTGGGATACATTTGTTAGCAGTGAGGGTTATTTATGTGTTACATGAAAGTTATGTGTTTGATGGTATTATGTTTTGTTGGATTTGTTGCTCATTATTTAGTTTTTTTCCCACCTCAATTGATCTTACAGTTTTCTTCCTCATACATGGGATTGAAAAGTGGCCTCCTTATCCCTGCTGGCTCTTTGCTAGGATGACATTTCACCCTGGATCGATGGTAGTTGTCGTTCCCGGGGTCTCTTGAGACCTCACCAGCTCGAAAGGAGTGACCGGAAGGCAGCACCTGCAAATCCTGTAGGGTTAGCTTGGGTCAAGAGGCCAAGAAAACCTATTGTCAAAAGTCATGGGTCAAAAAAACTGTTACAGTGTTGGGGGGAATAGCCTCACTTGGCACTTTTGGTCATTTGGAGAAGATTGGACCATCTTGTCCTTTTCATTGCTTGATTTGTTTGGGCTGCACAGCAGCATTTTTCTTTGTAAGCACTGTAATACTTATGGGATGATGAGAAAAGCAGGTCTGTTAACACTAAGGATGATGAATCTGTCTTGGTTTAAATTTGTTATTGAGATACAAGTTGATAGATTCGATCGCAGACAAGGGATACAAATTCCTTTTTAAACCTGGGGTTTTAATGTGTATCCTTTGCCTACTTTTGGTCACTTTCTTTAAGCAAATATTGGAATTTTTTTTACATCTAATTTTGCTTAAGTTTATGTAAAAAGGCGACACGGTGGTGCAGTGAGTAGCACAATCTCCTTACAGTACAAGTTTTTTGTACTATAATATACAACGTGTCCTTGACAATATATTATTTTAAACTAACTAAAGCACAATCGCCTCACAGCAATAAGGTCGCTGGTTCAAACCTCGGCTGGACCAGTTGGCGTTTCTGTGTGGAGTTTGCATGTTCTCCTCGTGTTGTGTGGGTTTCCTCTGGGTGCTCCTGTTTCCCCCGCAATTCCAAAGACATGTGCTGTAGGTGAATTGGGTAAGCTAAATTAGCCGTTATGTATGGGTGTTTCCCAGTAATGGAAGGGCACCCAATGTGTAAAACATATGCTGGAAAAGTTGGCAGTTCATTCCGCTGTGGTGACCCCAGATTAATAAAGGGACTAAGCCGAAAAGAAAATGAATGAATAAATGAAGTTTATGTAGTTTATACATACTCAAACATACCCAATTTATGCTATTTTTTTGGGTACTTTTTGATTAAAAAAAAAATTTTTGTAAATGGAGTTAAAATAAAATGCTAAGTAAATTTAAAAGAAGTGAATTAAATATACACTGTAAAAAACAGTTAATTAACAGTTTTTGATTTATTTATTGTTGAGAATTGGATTATGGGACGTTGATGTTTGCTTTGTCAACTGTTGGTGTGGAAAATTCAACTCAATATGATTTGAAATCATATAACATGTAAGAAACAATATAGAGAGAAGCAAGTATGTAAAATAACAGACAATGTACTGGCTGTAATGATCATCAGCGATCAAGCCTGTGCAGATCGCTGGAGATTGACTGATTCAATCTAAAATCAGCCCAGAACTATAAGCACAGCACACTCACACCCATGCTTTTTTTTTTTTTTTTTGCTGAGTCTTGTTTTACTGTTCGCATTACAAAGCGTTTTCCTTGCCTTGTCTAGCCTTGTTTTTGACCCTTGCTTTGTTTTATTGTTTACGTTGTTTTGCCGCCTGTTCTGACCATTTGCCTGTGACTTCAATTACGATTTGGATAAACCTGCATGCTCGTGTCTGTCCCAGTTTTGACATTTGCCTGCCTGACAATTCTTAATAAACTGCATTTGGATCTTTACAAGTTTTTGTACTGTAATATACAACACCAACCTAGACAATATATCACTTTACACTAACTAAAATATCTTTTTGATCTTTTCAAAGTTAAACGTTGTTGGAAGACAGATCAAGATCTCATAATGCAATTCAAAATCATAAGCAAACAGTGAAAAAAAATGTAAATAAAAACATGAATCACAAAATATGAAAATTACTAATTTACGGATATATTTTTTACAGTGTAGGCCTATTTGATGAAATAATTAAAGCAAATATATCGCACACATTTCAACATAGTGTATAGGACTGATTAACTATGATCAATATCATAGCTACCATTCATATCCATTTAATGTGTTGCTTTTCCTCTTGCTCGTTACCCGCATAACATGGATTTGTTCGTTCAATAGTACTATGTGTTAAAGTTCCAGACATCATAACAGCAACTCATTCCTGGTATGAAGGGGCTTTAGAGAGTAAAAGAGATGCTTGCTTTACAGTTTGCTATGCTTCTATCTCAAATAGTTGCTGCCGAAACTTCATTTTCCATCTCCAGAAATGTATTAAAGTAAATATTACCAGCTCCCTCGTGGATTTCATGTTTGCACTTGCATATCAAACAGAAGCAAGTGTCCACCTCTATATTAAGCCTTTGCACAGAGCCGTAAGTGAATTGGCTAGCAGGAAATGGCAGGTGACATTTGGAGAACTGCCCAGAACGTTTAAATATATCACACTTGCAGCTCAGCCGTTGAACTATTAACTGGACTTTAGAGCAAGGAAAAAAGGTTTTCTTAAAGGAAGAGCTAATGTTCTATCGCTGTTCACCCTCTGGTTATAGGTCTGGGCCTGGGTTTAAGCACCATCGCTAAAAGCAAAAGGTCACTGTTCTCATGATTCAAGTGAAAGGAAAGATGGATTAAACCCAGCAGAGAGCTGATTTCTTTTACAATAGAGTTAACATCCTCTGTCTGCTTTAAAGTGACATTTCACACAAAGATGAAAAGTCTCATCAATTTTTTTTCCACACATATACATGTCAGATATTTGCATTTATTTCAATGTGGCATTGACTATTTTACTGTAATTAGTTGTAATAATTTAAGAATAAAAAAGATTGCAAGATTTTTAAGAATTGAACAAAAAAATGACACAGCTGGGTTCCACACAATGCTTTTCTGTCATCCCAATGCAAATTAAGTTAACTTAAGGGTTTTTACAATTTTAAGTTGATTGAACAAAAAACAATTAAGTTATCCCCAAAAAAACCTCAAGAATTGTGTTGTTTCAGCTCATTTTAAATAAGTAGTCTGAACCAGCAGCAGTGGTGGAATTAGGTATGGGAAATTGCTCATGGAGGCATCTTGCTGGGGGCATCATGGTGAGATGGTGCAAAAAAACAAACAAAAAACCCGCCCCAGTAAAAATTTGAAGATACGATTAACTTTATACAAGTGTATTAATTTAGAGTGGTGATCCCAGAGTAAAGACAGTGGGGCTATTCACATTTGGTGTCTTTTTCACGCGCAAAATGATGCATGCGTGTAGAAAACTGTTCCCACACACCTCACACTCGCTGCCCCTGGTGTGAATCCCAGTTGCTTCAACACAATCCCACAGAATTTTGTAACTTTTTGATTCAGTGGTTAATTCTTAGGAATTTGTATGATTTCAGTCACACAATTTAGTACGGTTTGCTCATCCCCCGATGATTGGTTGACTTTAGGGGTGGGGTTGGGTGCCACGCCTTCTTTTTTGACATCATACATTTTTCGTTCGACTAAATTAGCCTCTAAACTGACAAAACGGTTAAAATACTTTTCCTCGTGAGATCAGGTTGGTTGTTTACATTCATGCCGATAAATACGCGTAGCTCATGCACTGTGAAACCGGAGTAAAAGCACACAGCGAGTTTTGCATGTCGACAAACTAAAGTTAATGTATGATGATGATCTTTTTTTGACTAAGCATAGTTATGAAGCAAAAAGGAGGGATAATGAGTCAGGGAGGTAAGACTTAATAACATTAATCTCGGCTATGAGAGCCCAGTAGGTATATATGGTGATATAATCGATGACTTTTGCAGCAAAAAAGCTCTAGATGTAGTGACGTATTAGTAAAATATCAGTTTGTTTGTATGCTGTCTGAATTGTTTGTTTGTTTGAGACAATTGCATGTATTCCAATGGGAATTATAAAAAGTCATACACTTAGGGCGCACTCACATTAGGTACTGTTGCCTTGAACCATGCCAAAGCGGATTGTCCCCCATCCCCTCTCCCCCTCGGCCTGCACTCACATTGCATTTTTACCTACCGGACCTGAGCACGCTTAAATCATTGATGATGCGACTGTTCAGTTTAACAGGAAGAGAACCACCCCTCGCTCAGCGCAGTGGAGATTGCTTTAGTTATATCATATTCTAATATTTTTAGGCGTTTGGGATTCAGTGACACGTAGTTAAATATTTTGCAGAACAGATCCACCACTTTTGACACTCATAAATGATCATAAAAGTCCTCGTGCTGCAGGTATTAGGAGGTTTCCTGAAGGTGTAGCTGATTTGCAGCGAGGGGTTTGCATCTTTAATAAACTACGACAGTTTGCTTTACTTGAAATTTTAGAATAATAATAAATCCATATAAAAAAACAGTCCCCTAAAAGTGATGTTGCGTCTTCAGTTTCGAGCTCAGGTGCGCTTTGCACTTACACTGCAAGTGTACCGCACCAAAGCCCAAGTGAACCATGCTCTGGCACACCTCTTCCAACCGGGCCAGGGCCGGCCAACTGAACCGCGCCTGAGCCCAATTCAGAGCACTCACACTTCTCAAATGCATCGGTAATTGCACCTGGGCATGGTTCGGATAGCATAGTACGAGTGCTCCCTCAATGTCTCCTTTATTTCTTGTAGAATGGGAGAGGGGGTGTATTTAGTGTTTGGTGACTATTTAAAATAAAACAGCCACTGACCAGAAGCAAAATATTTTTTATATTTGCTGTTTGTTCAAACTATTTAAAAGAAGCAGAAATGTTTCTTGAGTGGACAATTGAATTGTTTTATGTTCAATCTATTAAATTTGTAAAAACTAATAAATAGCTTAAATCATTATGTTGTCTCAACATAAAACGATTGTGTCGAACCAAGCATTTTTTACAGTGTGTAAGATAAATTCAAACTGCACCCTCATGAACTTATATTGAATGCAACATTTTTTTTCCTACACAACTAATGTGTTATTTGCACTTTTTTCTGTAATTATTTGTAAAATGTACAACCAATTTCTAAATAAACTTTTTTTAAGATAAATCTATAGTGCATTCTGCACGCAATTTCAGTATGACTCCTTTCTGGCCAACTCAAAACAGATATTTTGATGAATGCACAGGCAAGCTTCGCTATAATGAAAGTTGCATACTGATGATCCCTTTTTTGCATGATGGCTCTAAAATAAAAACTGGCAGAATTTCAAACCGTTCACACAGAACACATTTTTGCATTTACACATGCAAAGACACATGCTAGTGGAATGAAAATAAATGCCTAAAGGTCTAGAGATATATTTTTGAACTTCTTCATAGCACTGTATTTTTAGAATGCTGTACGATGTGTTGCAAAACATGCGAGACGTGAATGTGTCTCTAGCGTGTTTACGTTGAAAAACAATGGAAACGCTCAGGATTCGGTGTTAGATTAGACCTGTAATGTTGGCATACTAAAAATGCATAAGGGTAGCAGAGTTTAAAATTGTAAGCAAATTTTGGTCTGTTTCATTTAATCTACGTGTCTGATTTGACATTTTTATGGTGTTTTTTGATATTTTAGTGCAATGATCTGTAGTGACATGTTGTGAGAGAGCCAATATATACAAAGGTATTCATACCCTTGTTGAACAAAAACAATTTAGCGATCAAACCATAGTTGGCTTTTTACATCCTTTTAAATTTGTCACATAACATAGGTTTAGTTAATAGTGCTTGTGCTTCACATCTAATCTGATGATAACAAGATTTTGACATCAAAAAACATAATATAAACATAAGCTATTTTCTGTCCCATTTTGACCCCATTCATCAGGAAACCCGGAATAGCTTGACAGATTTTACACTCAGAAGTAAATAGTACGATTGGCTGACAGATGCATATTAAACATTTTAGAAAGTCAGAAATAACATCTGTGTGACTTCTGCAGGCATATTTGAAGAGTTCAGATGCAAAAACCTCTAACTGCTGTCTGAAATGTTCTTCTAAAATGAGCATATTTATCAGGCTCCTGAGTGGTAGGTTCAGTAATTTTATATTTATGGCAAAGAGTAAGTTCTTTCATGATCTTCAAAGTGAAATAAACTCAACATAAACAAAGGAGGCTGATGATAATGCTCAGTTTCATGGAAATTTCTGACGGCACTTAGAGGTTTTTGCAACTGAACTCTTCGTTTATCAGACTACTCCTTCATAGATGGATGCTGCTGTGATTTAGTTTTAAAAAAATGCATTATAATGTGAACAAAATTCATATCAATCTATAACATAACATAATAACAGTTACTGTTAGGGCTGCACAATTAATCATTATTATTATTATTACGATAAGATATTTGTGGCCCACGATCATAATTAAATATTGTCGCGATTTTTACCAGTATGAAGACCAATCGTTATTTTAATGGGTGGAGTTAACAGATTGTACCGCATCACAAGCATGAGGTGACTGTGTTCTAGATTGCAGGTTCGTTTTCATCAATCCGATGCAAATTTTATATTTACAAGAAAAGAAAATGTAATTAATGTTACAGATCAATTAAACTCACTTTATAAAAAGACTGAATAATGAAATAGACAACTAATTTCCTTTATTTCTGATTAGACCATGAACTTTACACTGTTTACACTTTTAATATGTATATATGCTTTTTTAAATACCATTCATTTAACAAATATGTTTAGCATATCGAAAGTAATTCAATTATCTGTCTTTTGCTTAAAAGCTTTATGCATAGGATCAGGAATTGATCGCCGCGTGCAAAAAAAAAAAAACCAATCATCCACACATGCATCGCTCTCATGCCACGTTTTCGAGGATAAATTCATGTCTGAGTGCTGCTTTAAATAGAATAAAATTATTGAAAAGCACTTTACAGATTATACACATGAAATAAAACATTCACAAAGGTGTATTGGAAAAACACCAATTTACGGGCGCTTGCTTTCGGTTTTAAAAGAATTAAGCAGATTTTTTTTTTTTAAAATCTAATTTCCAGAAGAAACTTACAGAGGAATTTAGCAAAAGAAAAAGACTAAAGCATATCGGGGACTGTAAAAAACATTCTACTTTATTATATTCTTTCGACTCCATACAAAAGCTAAGATGAATGAGGAGGCGGACAGAATGCACTGTTTAGTTTCAACTCATGATATTTAAATGAAAACTAACAGTGAACTGCTCATCATGCTCAAAAAGTTACTCTTGTTGGTTGCAACCGGGATGCAAAATGACCTAACACGCCATTCTTTTAATTTCCATGTTTGTGAAGGATGTAAACCACGACAAATGCTTTGTCATGTTGGTTGCGACACCTCTGCTTTATAACTTTAGTTTAATTACAATAATTACACGTAGCTTGCCATCGTTCTATCCACATGTAGCCACACTTTTGAGCACATCTTGCGGTCTAATCTCTTAACAAATGTTTGAATTAGTATTGAATGGTACAACTCAAGTTCTGGCAGAGTAGCGAGTGGAAAAAAAAAATCAGCCATGCAGAAATTGAACAAGAGGAATCAAAATTTTATTAAAATTTAAGTATCTGATTCTTAAACTAAGTATCAAATCCCCACTAAGTTTTTTACAAGTTGTGCTTTTTTATATTTGTGGCTGTGAATTTAATAAGAATATATAGTTACTATTGTACACAACATATGATGCATCTGAAAGACAGCAATCACAAGCAGTTGCGCTCAGCAAGTCCCAAATTAAATGTTCTGGAGGCGGGTTCGTGATTGGCTGTCCCTTGCGATATCCACAGAGGGCCAGCAGAAGTGGAGGTCCTTTGTAGTTGGGCGTTATGAAGCCTATTCCAGAGCATCTGCGGTTTCTGGGCAAATATCTAACAGGGCTACTGTGAGCTATTCTCCTTCATTTCTGTCCATTATTTATATGACAGGATTTCATTCGTTGCCACGGAGCAGAGTCGCTGTACCTTGAAACCCGTTGGGATTCCCGGTGTTAGGCATGAGAGCAAGGACAGCTAGTCAGTCGGCTTCCCCCTGGAGGCTCCGAACCTCCAAACGAACTGCTTCCTCTTCCAGCTGGGAGGAAAACGGACGGTGATGGAAGGCCTTGAACAGTCCTTGTCTTTCCTGGCAGGCGTTGCCTCAACAGTTCAATGGGTTTTTGTTTCTCAAAACTCATTGTTTGAGAACCGTCGTGTTAAAAGGTATGGCTATAAATATATGCGAGTTAAAATCATTCCGGAAAGGTCACGAATTGATAATTGAGACTCATTCTGTAAAGCCTAAAGGCCTGATTTGCCCTATTTTCTTTTACTCATCTTCCAGACGCAACTGGTACCGGGACCTCCATTTCGTAGAAGGAGGTTATCGAACATAGCTGGCCCTCTCTCCTCAGTCTTGAGGGAATACAAAGCAAGGTGTTTTCAATGCTATGTAGGTCTAGGTGATTAAAACAACGCTTTAATTGAAGCTCCGCCACTGTTTTTCTTCCGTTTTCCACTAAAATGTACATTTTAAATCTCTCCTCCGTTTTCTGTCTCACCTTTGACAGAGGAAATGAAATTTTCACACATGCATTTGCCATCATCGTTTGCAAAAATGGCATGAAAGAGTGAAAATTAATGGATACCAGGGGTATATCCTTCTCTTACTCTCCAATACAAAGTTCACAGCTTTAATTTCTGATCTAATAGCCACAACATAGTGATTTATGTTAAAGAGAACTTTTGCTCTTTACAAGTTTCCATCTTAACCAAACATACAACATCAGAGGGCAAATCTAAATTTGTCTGGCATAACAGCATCAACAACACATCTCATAATGTTTGAAAATTAGACGATGATCTGAACTTTTGTAGTTTTATGAACACATTTGACACATAACCGCATCTACAACAGGAAAACCATCTACAAACCAACTGTTATGATCAAAGTCATAGTTAACATATCTATCCATCCATTTCCATTTAGTTTACTCACTTTCACACATTTTTTAAATTTCTTTGCTATTGGGTGTTTGACAAGACCATATAGTAGTAACAATACAACATAGAAAATACAGATTGTCTTAGTTTTCTTATTTTCCCACTATCCCCTCAAAAATAAAATGTATGAATTATAAACGAACGGATCCTCTGAGAAAAAAAAAAAAAATTAATTATAATAAAAAAAAAAAATCTAAAAATAATAATTGAGCAAGTTTACAATAAAAGAAAAAAAAAATCTTCTTTCCAATTTTACTCCTGTGTATTAGAGCTGATATCACTGAACTGGGTAAGGCTTTTGATAGTCTAAAACAGGAATGCAGGTCTTGTAAAAAGGTTTGAGAGATCCTGCAAGTAAACATCTCAATTTCTCAAGTTTAATGCCCCTAAAGATTTCTCGGATCCACTTGTCATGTGATGTAGAAATTACCTGTTTTCGTTTGACAAGAATGGCTCATCTAGCTATAAGAGTAGAAAAAGCAATAACCTGGTGAGATGTACAGTCAAGTCAACTCTTAAAACCAAAAAGGGATGTCAAGTGGTTTAGGGTCTCGATTTATATTATAGCTTTATTAAGTGCATCAAAAACTCTTAACCAGAAATTTGTCAATTGCTTTCCCACACATTTCTAAATCGCATAACATGAATTTGTTCATTCAACAGTAGGGCTGCACAATATTGTAAAAAATAAAATAAAATCTGACATCGCTATATTTTATTTTTCTGTAATATATATTGCAATATGCATAGAATTTCACCAGATTACTTGAATAACTCTGATTGTAAAGAATTCATAATTTTAGATTGATTAGGAGGATTTGGTAGGGGAGCGAATCTGCATAAAAACTAAAGAACAATTACAAGTAAATACAATAGAGCAAAA
This sequence comes from Danio aesculapii, assembly GCF_903798145.1. Lineage (NCBI taxonomy): Eukaryota > Metazoa > Chordata > Actinopteri > Cypriniformes > Danionidae > Danio > Danio aesculapii. The sequence goes on along the minus strand of NC_079445.1, from coordinate 32,869,058 downwards.
TTATCAATTAAATGAACAGTGTTTTATGATTTTCTGAGAAGTCTAACAGTATTCAAGTACAGAAATTGAATAATCAATTTTAAAATAACACTGTATAGCAGGGGTCACCAAATTTGATCCTGCCGGTGTCCTGCAGATTTTAGCTCCAACCATAATCAAACACACTGAACAAGCTAATCAAGGTCTTAAGTGTACTTGAAACATCCAGCCAGATGTGTTGAGGCAAGTTGGAGCTAAACCCTGCAGGGACACCGGCCCTCCAAGATTAAGATTGGTAACCCTTGCTGAATAGTCTTCATTCATTGTGCTAATATATACAATTAATGTTTAAGCTGCAAACGTTATAGTTTCTTGTGTCCAGATGGCTTAAATTCACTTCAAGTACTTAGTCAGTCACAGGCCTTAAAAACGCATACAAATTTTAAATTGACTATTGCAGATGCGCACATTGCGATATTGATGCTGAAATAATATATCATGCAGCCCTGTTCAGCAGTACTACTAACCAATGTAACTTCTGACGCAACTAGTACCTCTGTTTTATAGGAGTTGTTTATCAAACTTGGCTTCCCCGCTCTCCTTAACCATGAGGGAATATGATTTCCTTTGCTATGTAGGTCCAGGTGTTTAAAACAGCATCTTAATTGAAACTTCGCCAAGGACTTTTTCCTTGCATTCTCCATTATGATCTCCTTTTTAAATCACTCTCTTGTTACGGTTCTCAACCTAAGCCATCATCATCATCAAAAGCCACATTGAGAAAGAGTAGAAACTAATAGATTCTGGGACTGTCTGGCTTGAGTGCTTCAACAACATGCTTCATAATGTTTAAAAAATAGATAAGCATGTGGAGCTGATCTTTCATGGCTGTACAAGTAAATTTGACCACATGAGCATCTACAACAGAAAAACATTTTGAACAATGCATTTGCAACTATCAAAACACATTGATTATGGTCAAAATCACAGTAGGTTAAGCCCTGGTCAGATCACATGATTTTTATTATTGGTTATGAAAGTCACTATGCTAGATTATGCTATTTTGTCTTGATAAAATCTTACTTTGTCGTGGGTAACAAATGTGCCAGACGTTCCTTCAGTCATCCCTTGGTGTATAGATGAGTGTTATTTCCTAAAGCAGTCACATGTGTTGCTCTAACAATATTTTTTATAATAATTTCAATGTTTTTAATCTTATTTCAATTTCAATATACATTGATATTTGCTAACAACTAGGCTATGTTATTTAAGGGCATTCCTTATAACATTGATAGGATCAAACATATGTTTCCTTTTTTAATATTACGATATTTTCTTTTAAATCTAAATGTATATTTTCCAGCCATGGGTTGCTTATTAAACACTCCCTGGCCAGACGGAGAAAATGAAAGCACATCAGCACCAAGGACAATCAGATGCTCAAGACAAAATAATGACATATTAAAAAAAAAAGCAAATATATGACAGAGTTTTGTTATGCAACATGTAGGGTGAAGCATTAATTAAATCCTTATTTTCCTTGGAGTGGAACAAATCATTGAGTAGTGAAAGGGCACAATCCAAAAAAAAAAAATTGTAAATTTTTTCTTGGAAAAAAAATAGCTTTTTGAAACGAATTTTGTTTGGTATAATTTGTATCTTAATTTTAATATTATTCTTGTTGGTCAGTTATCTACTAAATAAACAAGAATAACGAACAACATCTGAGGTGACTTGCCAGAGGTGACATTTAAGGTGACAAAGCCTCTCAGCTATATGCTTCAGCACCAAAACACACACTGGTTTGTTAAACTAAATACAATCAAGTCTAAATAAAATTAAAGTGAAATATTCACAGTTTCAGAGAAATTTATATTAAACTGATTTCATTGTTAATGACAATCATCCATTGTCGCTCAGTTAATTTATTTATTTTAATCAAGTAATTTGAATAGGAAAGATAGGCTTTAACAATGTATTAGCAGCACTGAACGTGTTTCCAGATTACCTTGGATGAACAAACTCAATCGTAAGGCTGAGAGAACTTAGAAACTCATTGTGAGAATGGAGATGTCTGCATATTTGTGCCAGTCTGTCAGATTAAATTGCTGAAAGCACTTTAATATTTTAGAGAAAGTGGTTAAGGTTTGCATAACCAATGATTGATCTTATCCACCCAAGACCCACCCATAAGTAAATATGCAGCCTGTTTTTGATGACCTGACCCGCAGATTAAAGGCAGCACCCGTGGATATAACTGAGAAATTATGTGCTCCTATTACTCAGTTTTACCCACATGACGGATCTCGTCGCGAAGAACATGGAAAAAATTATACATGCTAGACTTACTGCAATGGTTTTGTGAGGCATCGGAGACATCGTATTGGTTGTTGTGAACTATGCCAAATTACACGAGAAGAAACGATTGAATCTTGACACGCATTTGTCATTTAAGACTCCCTACGACACCCTATGTCAAGGAAATCATGTCGAAATTGTGACAAATTGTGTGATCTGACTGGGGCTCAACTCCATAGAATTTACTTGCTTTTCCACAATTTTTTAAGCCATTGTTCATTCAACAGGGCTCGTTACCACTTGTAACTTGCGATGCAACTGGTACCAGAACTTTTTTGTAGTTAATCGAACATGGCTGCTACTCTCTCCTCCACCATGAGAGTATGTGGTTTTCATTGCTTTGTAGATCTAGGTGATTAAAACAACGCCTTAATTGAAACTTCACCAAGGACTTTTTCCTTGCCTTTCCCCATTATAATCTTATCCTTAAATCACTCCCTAGTTATTGTTTTCTCCCTCACCTTTGACAGAGGAATTGAAGTTTTCACACCTGCATTCACTATCATCATTTGCAAAAATCACATCGAGGAGTAGAAACGAATGGATTCCAGGACTGTCTGGCTTGAGTGCTTCAACAACACGCCTCGTAATGTTTAAAAATTAGGTATATAGATTTGGTCTTTTGTGACTCTACGAACAATTTTAGCCTCACAAGCATCTACAACAGGAAAACTAAAGCATTTTCAACTAACAAAATGCATTAATTATGATCTAAATTACAGTTAGTATATCCATCCATCCAATCAATTCAATAGGATTTACTTGCTTTTCCACAATTTTTAAGCCACATAACATGAATTCAACCCAGTCTCATTCTGAATACGTACCGCTATATACATTTCTGGATAGCGCCAAATATGTCCCAGGAGCTATGTTTTTTTTTTGTTCAGTTTTTGATTTCGTGAATCACGTCTGCTGTTCTCACGTAAATCCACCAGAGGCCACTGTCTGTCGACTGACTGGCTGATCGACTGACCCACCCTCCTCCTTCCCTAAACCCAACAAATAGTGTTTTTTAAAAGCACCAATTGACCAGAGCCCATCCACTTCCCCAAACCTAACCCAGTTTTCAAAAGCAATCCAGAAAAAGAAAAACCCTCGTCTGATTTTTACCGCTTTCTCAGATTTTACCAAATTCTCACCCTGTTATTTGTTTATTTGATTTTATTTTATTTTTTTGTCTTACCTGCTTTCTGGAAACATTATTCAACTCGAACCCCGTCCTCGTGGTCAGCTCCTCTCTGCATCTTAAGTCTGCCAACGTACATGGCGAGCTAACTGGGCAAACAGCTAAAAAGCCGTCCATATGGAGGTAAGCGGTCAGTTGTTAAGCGCAAAAAGTAACGGCTTTATACCACCCCGTAGCATTCCTTTTAAAGATGGAATGCAGCCATACGTACTTCTAGCTACATATTTTGCGATCTCCAGAAATGTATGTATAGGGCTACGTTTTCAGAATGAAACTTTGTTGCATGAATTTGTTCATTCAACAGTGCTTGTAACCACTTGTAACTTGTGACGCAACTGGTACCAGAACCTCCTTTTTGTAGTTAATCGAACATCGCTGCTACTCTCTCCTCAACCATGAGGGAATGTGGTTTTCATTGCTATGTAGGTCTAGGTGATTAAAACAACGCCTTAATTGAAACTTCGCCAAGGACTTTTTCCTTGCCTTTCCCCACTAAGATCTCCTTTATTTTAAATCACTCCCTAGTTACCGTTCTCTCCCTCACCTTTGACAGAGGAATTGAAGTTCTCACACCTGCATTTGCCATCATCATTTGCACAAATGGCATCAAGACAGAGCGAAAATGAATGGATACCAGGGGCATATCCTTCTTTCGCCCTCCCTCCTTCTCTCACCTTCTGCTCTGATATCCTCCGCATGCGGAAAATGCCAGAGAGCATCTCGTGGGCTTTCTGTATCTAACCCAAATCCTTCACTTTGCTTGAGAAATGGCTGGCTGAGCCCGGCCCAAGAGACCAGTCTGCCCTGCGCCAGCATCGGTTTACTTATTAAATATAAGATCTCCCGCTTTCTTTTTATTTTTTCCTCGCTCCCTCCATCTTTCCCTCCATCCCTCAGTATCCTCTCCGTCTCAGAGGCTGCACCAGAGCTCCCTGGGAGTTTAGAGCCAGCGTTTGTTTGAAGAGCAGTAGAGAGAAGCGTCATCCGGGGTGGTTTACAGAGGGGGGCTTGTGGAAGCTGGTCACCCAGGCTGGATGGATTCTGTCAGCCTGCTTCTGTGATGTGCCGCCCTATCTGAAAGGCCCTGATGGGGAGATAGACTATAAACCGGCTAAAGCTTCAAAGTCTAACTAGCCGGTCTGATCCTCAAGACGAGGCCAGATATGTGAAGGAAAGAATAGGATGTATGATGTGACAAATGATAATGGCGATGAGAAAGGGGTGGGTGTGTGTTATAGAGGTAGTTCAGTAAATATACAGTTGAAGTCAGAATTAGTAGACCTCCTCATTATTAGCCCCCTATTTATTTTTCACTGATTTCTGTTTAATGGAAAATTTTTTTTCAACACATTTCTAAACAAAATTTTTTTTATATCTAATTTCTAATTTATTTTTATCTTGCCATAATGACAGTACATAATATTTTACTAAATGTTTTTATGTAAGCAAAAACTTTAAATAACCTCTTCATATATCACCCTTTTAAAATATAGACAGTTAAGATATGGTGTAATTTTACTGCCACTCATTATCTACATTCATGGTTTTTACCATGATCAAAGAGATCATCTCAGACAGGACTTTCTGTATGAAATTTGTACACAATTTATACTAAATCAAAGAGAAACAAAGGTTTATGAATACTGATCTTCAATCCTGGCTAATACACTGAGAAACACCAATCAGAGGCCACATTTTTACAAAGTATTTGACAGTATTTTGAAAATACAAAAATACGAAACACTAAAGTATTTTGATCAGAATATTGACCCATTTTCATCAACCCTATCAAATACAAATTACAAAATACAGTATTGAAATACATGTATCATAAATACTGCCCATATCTTGTATTGGCCTGAATAGCATTGTGGGTGTACTGTAGAGGCTAAATTATCATATGCATTTGTTTTAATTGACAAAACATGTATTTTTGACTCAAGAAGGTCAATACTGACTCCAAAGGTATGAGGACTTTGGCGGTTTTTACGATGTGGTCACATGTTGATTGGTCAGTTTTGATGTCTCAGCAATTTGGGCTTTAGTCATATGGTCAAGAAAGAGACAAAATAGGTGGTAAAACCGCTGCTCTGCCTCTTTTCCTGGCCTGTCTTTTCCTGGTCTGCTTTTCCTGCTCTGCTCCTCTCCTCCTCTGGAGGCTATCTTCTCGACTCTACTGCAATCAGGCTACCTTCTGGGCCTGTGCTCTTTGTCTCTCTCTCCCGCCCCCTGTGTCTCGTCTTCTACCTCTGGTAACTTTAATTTAACATTTAAACTGGGTAAAATTTATATCATATGTTTTATCATTTCATATTTGATCATTTATACAGTTATTGTTGTAACTAATTCAGTTGTAACCATAGAGAATTATTGTCATTAAATCATTTCATTTCAAGTATTTGTGAATTACTTTTGATTTAACATCAACACTTAATTGATCCTCCATACAATACAAACACTATAATCAACACTCTCCCACATTTATAGCTATTAATAATGCCCTTATTTCTGTTTTTGGTATAAGATTGCAGAAGAATGGTTTGACTAGAATGTACAGTTTTTTACCATCAATGCTGATAACTTTTTAGTCATTCGGCAGAACTACAGTTCGAACCGCTGTGGTTAAAACCCATTCTTACAGTACCACTTTTTTTTCAATTTTGTTGAATGTCATTACATCCATAACTTTAAAGCTTAATTACTTTTACAACTTTCAGAAAAATAACAATTGCAAAAAATCATTTAACCACAACATGATCAAAGATCAAAATAATGCGCCACCATTCTTTCCCGCCATTGCCTGGTTTGCATAATTCCTCACAGACTTGTGTGCTACTAAACACAACATACAGAGGAGTGCAAATAAACGGCACTCTCAGCAAGCACAAATCGTTATTAGTAAATTCCTACATTTCACAGTCCGGGTGGCGCGCGTTCACACTCGTGGACACAAGTTGAAAAACAAATCATCTCATGCACTAGAGGACACATGCAATTCCATTACATGCAGATACACTGGCGAAGGATGTGCACCAATGAACACAGTCTCCATCCCTCCCTCTCTGTCACACTCACACACACACACTCATCCTTTGATGAGTTAAATCCTTTGCTGTTGCAGTCCCTGAGGAGGAAAGTGGAAGTGTGTGTCCTAAATGATTGGCCTATTTGTGCAGAAAAACAGATTCTTTCATTTGCCTAACTCGTTCACGGTGCTTTGTTGTTGTGTCAGCTTTAATTTGGATCTGTAAACAGGTTAACTCCGACTCTCTGCCTCTTTCTCTCGCCATTGACTAAGTACGCCTCACCACCTAATTAAGTCTTAAATGGTCACCCTATACTTTCTCTCATTTTATGAACGGTAATTAACCTTTAACATATAAGCTCTCTCTCTCACTCTCTCTCGCTTTCATCTGCTTATGTTCATTGGGGAATCTGCTGAAATGACTGTGATGTTTATTGCTCTCAAATCACTGCTCAACAGCTCAGCATGAAATACATAAAGTGACTATATATAGCATTTGCTTTTACACTAATGTTTCCTTTATACATTTTTTATTAGCTTGGTTTAATATTGGTTATATGTGCGTTCACACGGGCTTGGCTCAGTGGTTAGCACTGTCACCTCATAGCAAGAAGGTCACCCGTTCGAGTCCCTGGCTGGGCCATTTGGCATTTCTGTGTGAAGTTTGCATGTTCTTCCAATGTTCACGTGTGGTTTCCTCCGGGTGCTCTTGTTTACCCCAAGCGCCAACCTCCTGCTACACCGTCCTCCCTTGTGAAGCCATTATAGTAGTAACTAAAACTCAACTCATTGACTGGTCTTTGGGGCTGGCACCAGAAATCCAGATGTTCTATGGTAAATTGGCAAATTTTACAGCTGATTTAAAAACATGTTTACAACCTGGTACACAAGATGGTTTTGGTGCTTATAACTAAAATTACCCTTCATGATAACTGTAAGGGTTGAATTTTTTTTATAACTCATCTGTTTAGTTTTAAATAATTTATTAAGTCTGCATAATTAAGGGCGTGTGGCCTCTTGAGTGACAGCTAAGTCTCGCTAGTTGCCGTCACGTCACCTCAGCTGATTCCGGCTGATTAGTCTGCTGAACTCGGCATATACATTGTGTTTTGTTTTGTTTTATGTGGCTTTTCGCAGTCAGTTGCCTTTTGGAATCATTTCCTACAATTATCAGATAATATGGCATGCTGTGTGCACTTTCTTATGCTCCAAACCATTTAAGTGCTTCCAATTCCCAGGTGAGTGAAATTATATACTTAATACCATCTCTATAAATGTGTTTGTTTATTTAAGAGAATTATCATTATTATTTTCTTTAGAACTTGATTGCACTCAGAATCTGGCAGATTGATAGAGAATGATATAGAACCTCATCTGAAGCGTTGTCATGCAGTTTTATGCCTGGATGTTCATGAATAGCCTTGCATTTACTAACTCGGACTATATTTTAGTATGTGGAAGTAATTCACATCTTAGAAAATCATCATAAGAACAATGTTTAGTGGCTCAATGTTATTTTTAAAGAACTAAACACTTTATTGATAAGTGTACAACCAAGCACATGTGCTCAGAACACAAAACAGGTTGCAGGTAGTGAAGATTAGCATTTCTCCCCAAGAAAAGCCTGTCTAGCAAAATGCTAGCAGGCGGTTTGTAGCTACATTTCCGACTCTTTGACCTTATTTGGTTACCCCCAATGGGTGCGAGAGCACAATCAAAATGGCGATGGTGGCCCATGCCTACTTGTAGGCTGGTATAAGATTCTGACGGTATGATAACCTTGGACAAAAATATCACGGTATTGTGATCACTGCTCTAAAATATATTCTTTTTAAATATCTGGGTAAAAAACAACACTTTTTCCTCCTTTGAAAACAATGTATTTTTCTATCTGTAGTCATGTATTGTTACACTGCAAAAAAACTTTTTTTACTTAGTTATTTTGTCCGTTTCCAGTCCAAATATCTAAAAAATCTTAAATCAGCGATTGCTAGACAAGAAAAATAGCCAGAAGAAAATTAAGTGATGCTTAAATCTTCCGTTTAAGATTATATCTCATTAAGATTATTTTTCTTAAAACAATGCAAAATATTTGCAATGGTGTAAGCAAACAATGACTTAATTTGAGGTGTTCTTTCAGAAAACAAGACATAGTTTCTTGTGCTATTTCATTTGTCTTGTATGTATCTTGATTTAAAATTTCGTTTAGATATTTGGATTGAAAACAAGACAAAACTGCTTTGTTTTTTATTTTATTATCATTAACAGCTCAGGGATGTTCAAAGAGCAACATGTTTGTGCACTTTCTGAAGATTGTAGTTCTGTTTTTGAATGAAGGGTTGGAAATGAATGCTTTTCTTTTTTTTATCCGATTAAATCTGAAAAAATAATCGACAGATTAATCGATGATTAAAATAATCGTTAGTTGCAGCCCTAATTTGATTGGGTTATAAATTATGGATTCATTGCAAAAAATAATTTAAAATGGTAAAAACAAAATGAGCCAAAGATTGCTGTGAGACAGTATATGAGACTACAACAAAAGGCCAAGGAGTTGTGAGTGATTTCACTTTTCTTTTTCTTTCTTTTTTTTTATTATTGATGTAGTGTCCCTATTGGCCTATTACAGTGAGTCTTTGGCAGCGACTCTAAATACACCAAAAGTGATTCGGATTTATGCACTTACATTTCAAGTCATATGATAGCTTTGTGCGTGGAACATTTAAGTCAGACTAAATGGTTAATTAATGGAAGTATTATGGAATTATTAGAAAACCTGAAATCTCTTTGATAACGGTCTTCTAAAATAAATGTTCTCGGCTTATAAGTGGATTGTGTCTCCTCACCTCCTTCCAGTAGACCCTCTGGAGACCAGGCGGCCCACCTTCACCAGCACATAAATCACATATTTCATTAAAGGCTACAGTACAGAAAAATACACTTTTTACACACAAAAACACCCAGATGTATAGGATGAGTGGGCAGACATATGGCTTTAGTCACTGTGTGTATTTTGGTTCTTCTCTCCAGCCTTGAGAAGACAGCGACAGCTTGATGGAGATCCTGTTTTTTTTTGATGCATGACCACACTTTCATTAACCGCTTCTGTCAGAAATGGTTTGGGGAATGTCATCTGCACCAGAATGGAATGTAGAGTGTCTTTCTCAGGTTGCCAGATTGATGGACAGACTTTTTGGCACTTGCTGGTAAAATTAGCATAGGTTGTGCAATCTGTGTAGTGCAGAAGAAAGAAACAGTGGAGCGGGGTAGAATACAGAGAATGAGAAACAGAGGATGACAGCTGCCATTTTCCTCGTACACTTTTTTTTTTTAATGTAAACCTTTACCAGTGAAATGGGTTTTACTGTTGTGGCAAGGATATTGTTGCATGAAATCCTGAATCTTAATTTTATTTAAACTCGCTGCGTAGACGTGATCAGGCGTTGACCCATGGCACTTGCAACGCGCGTAAGCCGTGCATTATACTTTCTGTTGCTCTGCAATAAAATTTAAGAAACACTAGCTTGCAGTAGGTGTTTATGTTCCTCTGTGCGAGTTCTAGCTGGTGTTTTGTTTTTCTGAACGCTACCTTAGTGTACAAGTAGCTCAAACTCGCTCATTTTGAGGCTGGAATCGGCGGACGTGCAACAACTTTAATCATAAGGTAAACACAAAACAACAGTCTTCATCTGGAGCTCCTTCACGGGACTCCACACTTGTAAACACATGCTGCATTCGGCTCGCGCGGCTCTCACCTCCACCCACACTCGTCAGCGATACCAAGCCGACAAATCACAGAGCTTGCGCTACGCATCGTTGCGACGTGCTGTTACATTTTTGAGAGGTGCGCGTCAGCATCGCTGACCGCCACGACGAGGGCTATGCGTCCATGCGTAGGCTGCGCCGTAGCATGCACATGCACTTGACGCAGAAGTATAAATCAGCCTAAAGGAAGACCATAATACCTGGAGATGCCAAGCTGTTTGCATTTTTCGTTGAAAATATACAATTTTACATTTTATTTGTAATTTGGGGCTGCAATTCTCACATTGTGATTCATAAGTAGTGTTTTAAGCATCATCAAATGATTTGTATTTTTATTAAAGTATGTTGTGGATAAACTGTTGGCATACTGAATTGACGTTGGCGTCTTAAGTATGGTAAAAATGTTTGATCAGAAAATACATTTAAAAGCCACCTATGATGAAAATAAACAGGAAGCTGTTTGGACACAAGTGTTTGTAGGTATAGTGTGTCCACATTCACATTGGAGTGAGAGTGATGACTTGTTTTTTTTTTTGTTTGTTTACTGTCTGACATAAAATAACATCTAAATTCCTCCCATTTTGAGGCCCACCGCAATGTGACAAAGGAGTGCTGTTTTCCCCCGCCCAACGAACTAATTGACTGCCGCATACTGATAGATCTCCGTAGTAATACGTATAATCATATCAACAAGGCAGAACTTGGGCAATGCAACTTGGATTAAAAGATCTGTTCAGCTCTCTGTGGTCATCTGCAACTCAAGAATGTATTAAGTATAGAGTGTTTTTAAAACAGTGTTTGTAATAAAGTAAAGTACAGTAAAATCACTATAGTTATCACCACAGCTGCGTGTCAGAACAATTATAAAAGAAGATGCTTCAATCTCGGTTTGTGGACGTAAAATCAGGTTTGTTTTGTATGTTAACATAACAGATGTCCATACAGCAGTGGATATTAAAGTGTATCCTGTCACATTCGCAGTGAAAAAAAATGCAAAGGTAAACATATGCATGAGTGTTTGCGTGTGTGACACATGCACAATTTTGTAACAACATTATGTGTGACTCATCATTGCAGAAAGGCTTGAATTAACTCCACAACAAATACATCAAATAACCATTAGAAAAGTTCTTACTGTATTAAGGGAGATCTGCTTCAGTCTTGTCCGTCACTGTACTGTTTATCTTCGTGAGACGCAGCAGGTGAAGGCCATGCACATCAGAGAGAAAAGTTCTGACACGCACGTGGGAATGGTGGGCGGGGTGAACCAGCTTATTTGCATTAAAGATACAAAAAAACGCCTACAATGACATAAAAGCTAAACTTTTCACATTCAGAAAGGTATAATAAATAACCTGAGCTGAAACTTTACAGACACATTCTGGAGACACAAAAGACTTGTATTGAATCTTTAAAAAAAAAGTGTAAAAATAGGTGCCCCTTAAAGCAGATTTATACTTTAATTGTTTTGATGATTACAATCTAGTTTCATCTTTAGATCAATTTAATATTAGATATCCTAAATTATTAATTGATTCCTTAAAATAATTAGTTTTCCATTTCCTTTTCCATTTACTTAAAATAGAATACCATTATTAGTGAATGAAATCCAACTGTTCACAGCCGGCAATGCTTCCATAATGCAACGAATTAATGAAGTTCAGTTATCCCTGCTGGCTAAGAAAAATATTCTGTAAGACAATAGAGGGAGCACCAAGGACGACAATAACACTGTATACCATCGTCCAATAGCATTCCCGTTCTCACACAGCAGCCGGATGACCCTTGAAAATAAATAAAACATTAACGTTGGCTTAAAAAATGACAATAATTCTCCTGCTCAATTTGTTAAACTCTTTTGCTCAATCATAACTCACCTGGAATAATCCGTCTCAGCATTTTCTTAAAAACTGTATAAAATACAAGGCAAAAAAGCAAACAGCAGACAGCTATTAGCCTTCCCTGGAGACTTCCGTTGATACGGGTAAAATAATTCACCCCCCACGCTACACGGAGCGTTTTAAAGGGATTTAATTTTTTTTTTACTACTTTAAGTATGACAAGTCTATTTTTCATGCCTTTGTCTCGCCTCACACCGGACTGTGTTTTCCTCTTTAGAAGGCTTGTTATTGTGTTTAAGGAATCACCTGGGGAAAAGAAAAGCCTCTCCAGTCGGAGCTGGAGGTGATTGTTCTTTAACAAACCCCATTCCTTCACCCCATCTGTTACTTCTACCTGCACCAATCCTCTCATATCTGTTCCTCCTCCTCCATCTCTCTCATTCCCTCTCACATCACACACTCAGAAGCAACATTTGCTGACCATCCATCTTCCGCCACAGTGAATAAGTTTGTGTTTATATGCTCAGTTCCCTGTGTTCACATCGCCTGGAAGTGCTTTCATTACGGCGTGCAGCTTGGGGCCTTGATGCTGCTCTCCGTTGTCTCGGCCAATCTTCATCTCTCCACCTCCGTCTCCCGGGATTTCTCAGGCCTCGGGTCGTCGTTTTAATCCCATTCCTTATTTCCGACTCGGTGAGATTGCAGACAGCGGGGTCATCCGTAGCCTGTTCTACATTCCCAACTTACTAAAAACCGCTGATCCACGGTCAGACCTGACCTGTCAAACCTGTATGCGGCCTCTCATCCTTTATATAACGTACGTGGCAGCATGAAGGGGCTTAATGGCTCCTCTCTAACATGCTTTTAATAACATGCTTAAGAAGTCAGAACAAAGAGAAATTACATGCTCAAAGAGCTCAATGCAGGCGTTAATGCATTTTCTTAGCCTTGTAATGTGCTTAATGAATAGCTTGCCTTCCGCTCTTCAAGCACATTACGCTGAAGTGTTTTCCTTTTTTTGGGATACATTTGTTAGCAGTGAGGGTTATTTATGTGTTACATGAAAGTTATGTGTTTGATGGTATTATGTTTTGTTGGATTTGTTGCTCATTATTTAGTTTTTTTCCCACCTCAATTGATCTTACAGTTTTCTTCCTCATACATGGGATTGAAAAGTGGCCTCCTTATCCCTGCTGGCTCTTTGCTAGGATGACATTTCACCCTGGATCGATGGTAGTTGTCGTTCCCGGGGTCTCTTGAGACCTCACCAGCTCGAAAGGAGTGACCGGAAGGCAGCACCTGCAAATCCTGTAGGGTTAGCTTGGGTCAAGAGGCCAAGAAAACCTATTGTCAAAAGTCATGGGTCAAAAAAACTGTTACAGTGTTGGGGGGAATAGCCTCACTTGGCACTTTTGGTCATTTGGAGAAGATTGGACCATCTTGTCCTTTTCATTGCTTGATTTGTTTGGGCTGCACAGCAGCATTTTTCTTTGTAAGCACTGTAATACTTATGGGATGATGAGAAAAGCAGGTCTGTTAACACTAAGGATGATGAATCTGTCTTGGTTTAAATTGTTATTGAGATACAAGTTGATAGATTCGATCGCAGACAAGGGATACAAATTCCTTTTTAAACCTGGGGTTTTAATGTGTATCCTTTGCCTACTTTTGGTCACTTTCTTTAAGCAAATATTGGAATTTTTTTTACATCTAATTTTGCTTAAGTTTATGTAAAAAGGCGACACGGTGGTGCAGTGAGTAGCACAATCTCCTTACAGTACAAGTTTTTTGTACTATAATATACAACACCGTCCTAGACAATATATTATTTTAAACTAACTAAAGCACAATCGCCTCACAGCAATAAGGTCGCTGGTTCAAACCTCGGCTGGACCAGTTGGCGTTTCTGTGTGGAGTTTGCATGTTCTCCTCGTGTTGTGTGGGTTTCCTCTGGGTGCTCCTGTTTCCCCCGCAATTCCAAAGACATGTGCTGTAGGTGAATTGGGTAAGCTAAATTAGCCGTTATGTATGGGTGTTTCCCAGTAATGGAAGGGCACCCAATGTGTAAAACTTAGGCTGGATAAGTTGGCAGTTCATTCCGCTGTGGTGACCCCAGATTAATAAAGGGACTAAGCCGAAAAGAAATGAATGAATAAATGAAGTTTATGTAGTTTATACATACTCAAACATACCCAATTTATGCTATTTTTTTGGGTACTTTTTGATTAAAAAAAAAATTTTTGTAAATGGAGTTAAAATAAAATGCTAAGTAAATTTAAAAGAAGTGAATTAAATATACACTGTAAAAAACAGTTAATTAACAGTTTTTGATTTATTTATTGTTGAGAATTGGATTATGGGACGTTGATGTTGCTTTGTCAACTGTTGGTGTGGAAAATTCAACTCAATATGATTTGAAATCATATAACATGTAAGAAACAATATAGAGAGAAGCAAGTATGTAAAATAACAGACAATGTACTGGCTGTAATGATCATCAGCGATCAAGCCTGTGCAGATCGCTGGAGATTGACTGATTCAATCTAAAATCAGCCCAGAACTATAAGCACAGCACACTCACACCCATGCTTTTTTTTTTTTTTTTTTTTCTGAGTCTTGTTTTACTGTTCGCATTACAAAGCGTTTTCCTTGCCTTGTCTAGCCTTGTTTTTGACCCTTGCTTTGTTTTATTGTTTACGTTGTTTTGCCGCCTGTTCTGACCATTTGCCTGTGACTTCAATTACGATTTGGATAAACCTGCATGCTCGTGTCTGTCCCAGTTTTGACATTTGCCTGCCTGACAATTCTTAATAAACTGCATTTGGATCTTTACAAGTTTTTTGTACTGTAATATACAACACCAACCTAGACAATATATCACTTTACACTAACTAAAATATCTTTTTTGATCTTTTCAAAGTTAAACGTTGTTGGAAGACAGATCAAGATCTCATAATGCAATTCAAAATCATAAGCAAACAGTGAAAAAAAATGTAAATAAAAACATGAATCACAAAATATGAAAATTACTAATTTACGGATATATTTTTTACAGTGTAGGCCTATTTGATGAAATAATTAAAGCAAATATATCGCACACATTTCAACATAGTGTATAGGACTGATTAACTATGATCAATATCATAGCTACCATTCATATCCATTTAATGTGTTTGCTTTTCCTCTTGCTCGTTACCCGCATAACATGGATTTGTTCGTTCAATAGTACTATGTGTTAAAGTTCCAGACATCATAACAGCAACTCATTCCTGGTATGAAGGGGCCTTTAGAGAGTAAAAGAGATGCTTGCTTTACAGTTTGCTATGCTTCTATCTCAAATAGTTGCTGCCGAAACTTCATTTTCCATCTCCAGAAATGTATTAAAGTAAATATTACCAGCTCCCTCGTGGATTTCATGTTTGCACTTGCATATCAAACAGAAGCAAAGTGTCCACCTCTATATTAAGCCTTTGCACAGAGCCGTAAGTGAATTGGCTAGCAGGAAATGGCAGGTGACATTTGGAGAACTGCCCAGAACGTTTAAATATATCACACTTGCAGCTCAGCCGTTGAACTATTAACTGGACTTTAGAGCAAGGAAAAAAGGTTTTCTTAAAGGAAGAGCTAATGTTCTATCGCTGTTCACCTCTGGTTAATAGGTCTGGGCCTGGGTTTAAGCACCATCGCTAAAAGCAAAAGGTCACTGTTCTCATGATTCAAGTGAAAGGAAAGATGGATTAAACCCAGCAGAGAGCTGATTTCTTTTACAATAGAGTTAACATCCTCTGTCTGCTTTAAAGTGACATTTCACACAAAGATGAAAAGTCTCATCAATTTTTTTTCCACACATATACATGTCAGATATTTGCATTTATTTCAATGTGGCATTGACTATTTTACTGTAATTAGTTGTAATAATTTAAGAATAAAAAAGATTGCAAGATTTTTAAGAATTAACAAAAAATGACACAGCTGGGTTCCACACAATGCTTTTCTGTCATCCCAATGCAAATTAAGTTAACTTAAGGGTTTTTACAATTTTAAGTTGATTGAACAAAAAACAATTAAGTTATCCCCAAAAAAACCTCAAGAATTGTGTTGTTTCAGCTCATTTTAAATAAGTAGTCTGAACCAGCAGCAGTGGTGGAATTAGGTATGGGAAATTGCTCATGGAGGCATCTTGCTGGGGGCATCATGGTGAGATGGTGCAAAAAAACAAACAAAAAACCCGCCCCAGTAAAAATTTGAAGATACGATTAACTTTATACAAGTGTATTAATTTAGAGTGGTGATCCCAGAGTAAGTCTTTTTGTCTTTTTCACGCGCAAAATGATGCATGCGTGTAGAAAACTGTTCCCACACACCTCACACTCGCTGCCCCTGGTGTGAATCCCAGTTGCTTCAACACAATCCCACAGAATTTTGTAACTTTTTGATTCAGTGGTTAATTCTTAGGAATTTGTATGATTTCAGTCACACAATTTAGTACGGTTTGCTCATCCCCCGATGATTGGTTGACTTTAGGGGTGGGGTTGGGTGCCACGCCTTCTTTTTGACATCATACATTTTCGTTCGACTAAATTAGCCTCTAAACTGACAAAACGTAAAATACTTTTCCTCGTGAGATCAGGTTGGTTGTTTACATTCATGCCGATAAAATACGCGTAGCTCATGCACTGTGAAACCGGAGTAAAAGCACACAGCGAGTTTTGCATGTCGACAAACTAAAGTTAATGTATGATGATGATCTTTTTTTGACTAAGCATAGTTATGAAGCAAAAAGGAGGGATAATGAGTCAGGGAGGTAAGACTTAATAACATTAATTCTCGGCTATGAGAGCCCAGTAGGTATATATGGTGATATAATCGATGACTTTGCAGCAAAAAAGCTCTAGATGTAGTGACGTATTAGTAAAATATCAGTTTGTTTGTATGCTGTCTGAATTGTTTGTTTGTTTGAGACAATTGCATGTATTCCAATGGGAATTATAAAAAGTCATACACTTAGGGCGCACTCACATTAGGTACTGTTGCCTTGAACCATGCCAAAGCGGATTGTCCCCCATCCCCTCTCCCCCTCGGCCTGCACTCACATTGCATTTTTACCTACCGGACCTGAGCACGCTTAAATCATTGATGATGCGACTGTTCAGTTTAACAGGAAGAGAACCACCCCTCGCTCAGCGCAGTGGAGATTGCTTTAGTTATATCATATTCTATATTTTTAGTCGTTTGGGATTCAGTGACACGTAGTTAAATATTTTGCAGAACAGATCCACCACTTTTGACACTCATAAATGATCATAAAAGTCCTCGTGCTGCTGGTATTAGGAGGTTTTCTGAAGGTATAGCTGATGTGCAGCGAGGGGTTTGCATCTTAATAAACTACGACAGTTTGCTTTGCTTGAAATTTTAGAATAATAATAAATCCATATGAAAACAGTCCCCTAAAGTGATGTTGCGTCTTCATGTTTCGAGCTCAGGTGCGCTTTGCACTTACACTGCAAGTGTACCGCACCAAAGCCCAAGTGAACCATGCTCTGGCACACCTCTTCCAACCGGGCCAGGGCCGGCCAACTGAACCGCGCCCTGAGCCCAATTCAGAGCACTCACACTTCTCAAATGCATCGGTAATTGCACCTGGGCATGGTTCGGATAGCATAGTACGAGTGCTCCCTCAGTGTCTCCTTTATTTCTTGTAGAATGGGAGAGGGGGTGTATTTGGGGTTTGGTGACTGGGAGAGGGGGTGTATTTGGGGTTTGGTGACTATTTAAAATAAAACAGCCACTGACCAGAAGCAAAATATTTTTTATGTTTGCTGTTTGTTCAAACTATTTAAAAGAAGCAGAAATGTTTCTTGAGTTGACAATTGAATTGTTTTATGTTAAATCTATTTAAATTTGTAAAAACTAATAAATTAGCTTAAATCATTTATGTTGTCTCAACATAAAACGATTGTGTCGAACCAAGCATTTTTTACAGTGTGTAAGATAAATTCAAACTGCACCCTCATGAACTTATATTGAATGCAACATTTTTTCCCTACAGAACCTAATGTGTTATTTGCACTTTTTTTCTGTAAATATTTGTAAAATGTACAACCAATTTCTAAATGAAACTTTTTTAAGATAAATCTATAGTGCATTCTGCACGCAATTTCAGTATGACTCCTTTCTGGCCAACTCAAAACAGATATTTTGATGAATGCACAGGCAAGCTTCGCTATAATGAAAGTTGCATACTGATGATCCCTTTTTTGCATGATGGCTCTAAAATAAAAACTGGCAGAATTTCAAACCGTTCACACAGAACACATTTTTGCATTTACACATGCAAAGACACATGCTAGTGGAATGAAAATAAATGCCTAAAGGTCTAGAGATATATTTTTGAACTTCTTCATAGCACTGTATTTTTAGAATGCTGTACGATGTGTTGCAAAACATGCGAGACGTGAATGTGTCTCTAGCGTGTTTACGTTGAAAAACAATGGAAACGCTCAGGATTCGGTGTTAGATTAGACCTGTAATGTTGGCATACTAAAAATGCATAAGGGTAGCAGAGTTTAAAATTGTAAGCAAATTTTGGTCTGTTTCATTTAATCTACGTGTCTGATTTTGACATTTTTATGGTGTTTTTTGATATTTTAGTGCAATGATCTGTAGTGACATGTTGTGAGAGAGCCAATATATACAAAGGTATTCATACCCTTGTTGAACAAAAACAATTTAGCGATCAAAACCATAGTTGGCTTTTTACATCCTTTTAAATTTGTCACATAACATAGGTTTATTTAATAGTGCTTGTGCTTCACATCTAATCTTGATGATAACAAGATTTTGACATCAAAAAACATAATATAAACATAAGCTATTTTCTGTCCCATTTTGACCCCATTCATCAGGAAACCCGGAATAGCTTGACAGATTTTACACTCAGAAGTAAATAGTACGATTGGCTGACAGATTGCATATTTAAACATTTTAGAAAGTCAGAAATAACATCTGTGTGACTTCTGCAGGCATATTTGAAGAGTTCAGATGCAAAAACCTCTAAATGCTGTCTGAAATGTTCTTCTAAAATGAGCATATTTATCAGGCTCCTGAGTGTAGGTTCAGTAATTTTATATTTATGGCAAAGAGTAAGTTCTTTTCATGATCTTCAAAGTGAAATAACTCAACATAAACAAAGGAGGCTGATGATAATGCTCAGTTTTCATGGAAATTTCTGACGGCACTTAGAGGTTTTTGCAACTGAACTCTTCGTTTATCAGACTACATCCTTCATAGATGGATGCTGCTGTGATTTAGTTTTAAAAAAATGCATAAATGTGAACAAAATTCATATCAATCTATAACATAACATAATAACAGTTACTGTTAGGGCTGCACAATTAATCATATTATTATTATTACGATAAGATATTTGTGGCCCACGATCAATAATTAAATATTGTCGCGATTTTACAGTATGAAGACCAAGCGTTATTTTAATGGGTGGAGTTAACAGATTGTACCGCATCACAAGCATGAGGTGACTGTGTCTAGATTGCAAGTTCGTTTTCATCAATCTGATGCAAATTTTATTATTTACAAGAAAAGAAAATGTAATTAAATGTTTCAGAGCAATTAAACTCACTTTATAAAAAGACTGAATAATGAAATAGACAACTAATTTCCTTTATTTCTGATTAGAGCATAAACTTTACACTGTTTACACTTTTAATATGTATATATGCTTTTTTAAATAACATTCATTTAACAAATATTTTAGCATATCGAAAGTAATTCAATTATCTGTCTTTTGCTTAAAAGCTTTATGCATAGGATCAGGAATTGATCGCGCGTGCAAAAAAAAAAACAATCATCCAATGTTTTCGAGGATAAATTCATGTCTGAGTGCTGCTTTAAATAGAATAAAATTATTGAAAAGCACTTTACAGATTATACACATGAAATAAAACATTCACAAAGGTGTATCTGGAAAAACACCAATTTACGGGCGCTTCTTTCAGTTTTAAAAGAATTAAGCAGATTTTTTTTTTTAAATCTAATTTCCAGAAGAAAACTTACAGAGGAATTTAGCAAAAGAAAAAGACTAAACATATCGGGACTGTAAAAAACATTCTACTTTATTATATTCTTTCGACTCCATACAAAAGCTAAGATGAATGAGGAGGCGGACAGAATGCACTGTTTAGTTTCAACTCATGATATTTAAATGAAAACTAACAGTGAACTGCTCAACATGCTCAAAAAGTTACTCTTGTTGGTTGCACCCGGAATGCAAAATTAACCTAGCACGCCATTCTTTTAATTTCATGTTTGTGAAGGATGTAAACCAACGACAAATGCTTTGTCATGTTGGTTGCGACACTCTGCTTTATAACTTTAGTTTATTACAATAATTACACGTAGCTTTGCCATCGTTCTTCCACATGTAGCCACACTTTTGAGCACATCTTGCGGTCTATCTCTTAACAAATGTTTGAATTATTATTAATGGTACACTCAAGTTCCTGGCAGAGTAGCGAGTGGAAAAAAAATCAGCATGCAGAAATTGAACAAGAGGAATCAAAATTTTTATTAAAATTTAAGTATCTGATTCTTAAACTAAGTATCAAATCCCCACTAAGTTTTTTTACAAGTTGTGCTTTTTTTATATTTGTGGCTGTGAATTTTAATAAGAATATATATAGTTACTATTGTACACAAATATGATGCATCTGAAAGACAGCAATCACAAGCAGTTGCCTCAGCAAGTCCCAAATTAAATGTTCTGGAGCGGGTTTCGTGATTGGCTGTCCCTTGCGATATCCACAGAGGGCCAGCAGAAGTGGAGTCCTTTGTAGTTGGGCTGTTATGAAGCCTATTCCAGAGCATCTGCGGTTTCTGGGCAAATATCTAACAGGGCTACTGTGAGCTATTCTCCTTCATTTCTGTCCATTATTTATATGACAGGATTTCATTCGTTGCCACGGAGCAGAGTCGCTGTACCTTGAAACCCCGTTGGGATTCCCGGTGTTAGGCATGAGAGCAAGGACAGCTAGTCAGTCGGCTTCCCCCTGGAGGCTCCGAACCTCCAAACGAACTGCTTCCTCTTCCAGCTGGGAGGAAAACGGACGGTGATGGAAGGCCTTGAACAGTCCTTGTCTTTCCTGGCAGGCGTTGCCTCAACAGTTCAATGGGTTTTTGTTTCTCAAAACTCATTGTTTGAGAACCGTCGTGTTAAAAGGTATGGCTATAAATATATGCGAGTTAAAATCATTCCGGAAAGGTCACGAATTGATAATTGAGACTCATTCTGTAAAGCCTAAAGGCCTGATTTGCCCTATTTCTTTTACTCATCTTCCAGACGCAACTGGTACCGGGACCTCCATTTCGTAGAAGGAGGTTATCGAACATAGCTGGCCCTCTCTCCTCAGTCTTGAGGGAATACAAAGCAGAGGGTGTTTTCAATGCTATGTAGGTCTAGGTGATTAAAACAACGCTTTAATTGAAGCTCCGCCACTGTTTTTCTTCCGTTTTCCAACTAAAATGTACATTTTAAATCTCTCCGTTTTCTGTCTCACCTTTGACAGAGGAAATGAAATTTTCACACCTGCATTTGCCATCATCGTTTGCAAAAATGGCATGAAAGAGTGAAAATTAATGGATACCAGGGGTATATCCTTCTCTTACTCTCCAATACAAAGTTCACAGCTTTAATTTCTGATCTAATAGCCACAACATAGTATGGATTTATGTTAAAAGAGAACTTTTGCTCTTTACAAGTTTCCATCTTTAAACCAAACATACAACATCAGAGGGCAAATCTAAATGTTGTCTGGCATAACAGCATCAACAACACATCTCATAATGTTTGAAAATTAGACGATGGATCTGAACTTTTGTAGTTTTATGAACACATTTGACCACATAACCGCATCTACAACAGGAAAACCATCTACAAAACCAACTGATTATGATCAAAGTCACAGTTAACATATCTATCCATCCATTTCCATTTAGTTTACTCGCTTTCACACATTTTTTTTAATTTCTTTGCTATTGGTGTTTGACAAGACCATATATAGTAGTATACAAGACAACATAGGAAAAATTACAGATTGTCTTAGTTTTCTTATTTTCCCACTATCCCCTCAAAAATAAAATGTATGAATTATAAACGAACGGATCCTCTGAGAAAAAAAAAAAAAATTAATTATAATAAAAAAAAAAAAATCTAAAAATAATAATTGAGCAAGTTTACAATAAAAGAAAAAAAAAATCTTCTTTCCAATTATTTACTGTGTATTAGAGCTGATATCAACTGAACTGGGTAAGGCTTTGATATAGTCTAAAACAGGAATGCAGGTCTTGTAAAAAGGTTTGAGAGATCCTGCAAGTAAACATCTCAATTTCTCAAGTTTAATGCCCCTAAAGATTTCTCGGATCCACTTGTCATGTGATGTAGAAATTACCTGTTTTCGTTTGACAAGAATGGCTCATCTAGCTATAAGAGTAGAAAAAGCAATAACCTGGTGAGATGTAACAGTCAAGTCAACTCTTAAAATACCAAAAAGGGATGTCAAGTGGTTAGGGTCTCGATTTATATTAATAGCTTTATTAAGTGCATCAAAAACTCTCAACCAGAAATTTGTCAATTGCTTTCCCACACATTTCTAAATCGCATAACATGAATTTGTTCATTCAACAGTAGGGCTGCACAATATTGTAAAAAATAAAATAAAATCTGACATCGCTATATTTTATTTTTCTGTAATATATATTGCAATATGCATAGAATTTCACCAGATTACTTGAATAACTCTGATTGTAAAGAATTCATAATTTTAGATTGATTAGGAGGATTTGGTAGGGGAGCGAATCTGCATAAAAACTAAAGAACAATTACAAGTAAATACAATAGAGCAAAATTATCAATTAAATGAACAGTGTTTTATGATTTTCTGAGAAGTCTAACAGTATTCAAGTACAGAAATTGAATAATCAATTTTAAAATAACACTGTATAGCAGGGGTCACCAAATTTGATCCTGCCGGTGTCCTGCAGATTTTAGCTCCAACCATAATCAAACACACCTGAACAAGCTAATCAAGGTCTTAAGTGTACTTGAAACATCCAGCCAGATGTGTTGAGGCAAGTTGGAGCTAAACCCTGCAGGGACACCGGCCCTCCAAGATTAAGATTGGTAACCCTTGCTGAATAGTCTTCATTCATTGTGCTAATATATACAATTAATGTTTAAGCTGCAAACGTTATAGTTTCTTGTGTCCAGATGGCTTAAATTCACTTCAAGTACTTAGTCAGTCACAGGCCTTAAAAACGCATACAAATTTTAAATTGACTATTGCAGATGCGCACATTGCGATATTGATGCTGAAATAATATATCATGCAGCCCTGTTCAGCAGTACTACTAACCAATGTAACTTCTGACGCAACTAGTACCTCTGTTTTATAGGAGTTGTTTATCAAACTTGGCTTCCCCGCTCTCCTTAACCATGAGGGAATATGATTTCCTTTGCTATGTAGGTCCAGGTGTTTAAAACAGCATCTTAATTGAAACTTCGCCAAGGACTTTTTCCTTGCATTCTCCATTATGATCTCCTTTTTAAATCACTCTCTTGTTACGGTTCTCAACCTAAGCCATCATCATCATCAAAAGCCACATTGAGAAAGAGTAGAAACTAATAGATTCTGGGACTGTCTGGCTTGAGTGCTTCAACAACATGCTTCATAATGTTTAAAAAATAGATAAGCATGTGGAGCTGATCTTTCATGGCTGTACAAGTAAATTTGACCACATGAGCATCTACAACAGAAAAACATTTTGAACAAATGCATTTGCAACTATCAAAACACATTGATTATGGTCAAAATCACAGTAGGTTAAGCCCTGGTCAGATCACATGATTTTTATTATTGGTTATGAAAGTCACTATGCTAGATTATGCTATTTTGTCTTGATAAAATCTTACTTTGTCGTGGGTAACAAATGTGCCAGACGTTCCTTCAGTCATCCCTTGGTGTATAGATGAGTGTTATTTCCTAAAGCAGTCACATGTGTTGCTCTAACAATATTTTTTATAATAATTTCAATGTTTTTTAATCTTATTTCAATTTCAATATACATTGATATTTGCTAACAACTAGGCTATGTTATTTAAGGGCATTCCTTATAACATTGATAGGATCAAACATATGTTTCCTTTTTTAATATTACGATATTTTCTTTTAAATCTAAATGTATATTTTCCAGCCATGGGTTGCTTATTAAACACTCCCTGGCCAGACGGAGAAAATGAAAGCACATCAGCACCAAGGACAATCAGATGCTCAAGACAAAATAATGACATATTAAAAAAAAAAGCAAATATATGACAGAGTTTTGTTATGCAACATGTAGGGTGAAGCATTAATTAAATCCTTATTTTCCTTGGAGTGGAACAAATCATTGAGTAGTGAAAGGGCACAATCCAAAAAAAAAAAAATTGTAAATTTTTTCTTGGAAAAAAAATAGCTTTTTGAAACGAATTTTGTTTGGTATAATTTGTATCTTAATTTTAATATTATTCTTGTTGGTCAGTTATCTACTAAATAAACAAGAATAACGAACAACATCTGAGGTGACTTGCCAGAGGTGACATTTAAGGTGACAAAGCCTCTCAGCTATATGCTTCAGCACCAAAACACACACTGGTTTGTTAAACTAAATACAATCAAGTCTAAATAAAATTAAAGTGAAATATTCACAGTTTCAGAGAAATTTATATTAAACTGATTTCATTGTTAATGACAATCATCCATTGTCGCTCAGTTAATTTATTTATTTTAATCAAGTAATTTGAATAGGAAAGATAGGCTTTAACAATGTATTAGCAGCACTGAACGTGTTTCCAGATTACCTTGGATGAACAAACTCAATCGTAAGGCTGAGAGAACTTAGAAACTCATTGTGAGAATGGAGATGTCTGCATATTTGTGCCAGTCTGTCAGATTAAATTGCTGAAAGCACTTTAATATTTTAGAGAAAGTGGTTAAGGTTTGCATAACCAATGATTGATCTTATCCACCCAAGACCCACCCATAAGTAAATATGCAGCCTGTTTTTTGATGACCTGACCCGCAGATTAAAGGCAGCACCCGTGGATATAACTGAGAAATTATGTGCTCCTATTACTCAGTTTTACCCACATGACGGATCTCGTCGCGAAGAACATGGAAAAAATTATACATGCTAGACTTACTGCAATGGTTTTGTGAGGCATCGGAGACATCGTATTGGTTGTTGTGAACTATGCCAAATTACACGAGAAGAAACGATTGAATCTTGACACGCATTTGTCATTTAAGACTCCCTACGACACCCTATGTCAAGGAAATCATGTCGAAATTGTGACAAATTGTGTGATCTGACTGGGGCTCAACTCCATAGAATTTACTTGCTTTTCCACAATTTTTTAAGCCATTGTTCATTCAACAGGGCTCGTTACCACTTGTAACTTGCGATGCAACTGGTACCAGAACTTTTTTGTAGTTAATCGAACATGGCTGCTACTCTCTCCTCCACCATGAGAGTATGTGGTTTTCATTGCTTTGTAGATCTAGGTGATTAAAACAACGCCTTAATTGAAACTTCACCAAGGACTTTTTCCTTGCCTTTCCCCATTATAATCTTATCCTTAAATCACTCCCTAGTTATTGTTTTCTCCCTCACCTTTGACAGAGGAATTGAAGTTTTCACACCTGCATTCACTATCATCATTTGCAAAAATCACATCGAGGAGTAGAAACGAATGGATTCCAGGACTGTCTGGCTTGAGTGCTTCAACAACACGCCTCGTAATGTTTAAAAATTAGGTATATAGATTTGGTCTTTTGTGACTCTACGAACAATTTTAGCCTCACAAGCATCTACAACAGGAAAACTAAAGCATTTTCAACTAACAAAATGCATTAATTATGATCTAAATTACAGTTAGTATATCCATCCATCCAATCAATTCAATAGGATTTACTTGCTTTTCCACAATTTTTAAGCCACATAACATGAATTCAACCCAGTCTCATTCTGAATACGTACCGCTATATACATTTCTGGATAGCGCCAAATATGTCCCAGGAGCTATGTTTTTTTTTTGTTCAGTTTTTGATTTCGTGAATCACGTCTGCTGTTCTCACGTAAATCCACCAGAGGCCACTGTCTGTCGACTGACTGGCTGATCGACTGACCCACCCTCCTCCTTCCCTAAACCCAACAAATAGTGTTTTTTAAAAGCACCAATTGACCAGAGCCCATCCACTTCCCCAAACCTAACCCAGTTTTCAAAAGCAATCCAGAAAAAGAAAAACCCTCGTCTGATTTTTACCGCTTTCTCAGATTTTACCAAATTCTCACCCTGTTATTTGTTTATTTGATTTTATTTTATTTTTTTGTCTTACCTGCTTTCTGGAAACATTATTCAACTCGAACCCCGTCCTCGTGGTCAGCTCCTCTCTGCATCTTAAGTCTGCCAACGTACATGGCGAGCTAACTGGGCAAACAGCTAAAAAGCCGTCCATATGGAGGTAAGCGGTCAGTTGTTAAGCGCAAAAAGTAACGGCTTTATACCACCCCGTAGCATTCCTTTTAAAGATGGAATGCAGCCATACGTACTTCTAGCTACATATTTTGCGATCTCCAGAAATGTATGTATAGGGCTACGTTTTCAGAATGAAACTTTGTTGCATGAATTTGTTCATTCAACAGTGCTTGTAACCACTTGTAACTTGTGACGCAACTGGTACCAGAACCTCCTTTTTGTAGTTAATCGAACATCGCTGCTACTCTCTCCTCAACCATGAGGGAATGTGGTTTTCATTGCTATGTAGGTCTAGGTGATTAAAACAACGCCTTAATTGAAACTTCGCCAAGGACTTTTTCCTTGCCTTTCCCCACTAAGATCTCCTTTATTTTAAATCACTCCCTAGTTACCGTTCTCTCCCTCACCTTTGACAGAGGAATTGAAGTTCTCACACCTGCATTTGCCATCATCATTTGCACAAATGGCATCAAGACAGAGCGAAAATGAATGGATACCAGGGGCATATCCTTCTTTCGCCCTCCCTCCTTCTCTCACCTTCTGCTCTGATATCCTCCGCATGCGGAAAATGCCAGAGAGCATCTCGTGGGCTTTCTGTATCTAACCCAAATCCTTCACTTTGCTTGAGAAATGGCTGGCTGAGCCCGGCCCAAGAGACCAGTCTGCCCTGCGCCAGCATCGGTTTACTTATTAAATATAAGATCTCCCGCTTTCTTTTTATTTTTTCCTCGCTCCCTCCATCTTTCCCTCCATCCCTCAGTATCCTCTCCGTCTCAGAGGCTGCACCAGAGCTCCCTGGGAGTTTAGAGCCAGCGTTTGTTTGAAGAGCAGTAGAGAGAAGCGTCATCCGGGGTGGTTTACAGAGGGGGGCTTGTGGAAGCTGGTCACCCAGGCTGGATGGATGTTCTGTCAGCCTGCTTCTGTGATGTGCCGCCCTATCTGAAAGGCCCTGATGGGGAGATAGACTATAAACCGGCTAAAGCTTCAAAGTCTAACTAGCCGGTCTGATCCTCAAGACGAGGCCAGATATGTGAAGGAAAGAATAGGATGTATGATGTGACAAATGATAATGGCGATGAGAAAGGGGTGGGTGTGTTATAGAGGTAGTTCAGTAAATATACAGTTGAAGTCAGAATTAGTAGACCTCCTCAATTATTAGCCCCCTATTTATTTTTCACTGATTTCTGTTTAATGGAAAGATTTTTTTTCAACACATTTCTAAACAAAATTTTTTTATATCTAATTTCTAATTTATTTTATCTTGCCATAATGACAGTACATAATATTTTACTAAATGTTTTTCAATATGCTAGTATTCTGCTTAAAGTGCAATCTAAAGTCTTAACTACTAGTAAGGCAAGTTAGAGTAATTAGGCTAGTCATTGTACAAACATGGTTTGTTCTGTAGACCAGTGGTTCCCAAAGTGGGAATTGGGACCTCCTGGGCGGTCGCGGGACAATGACAAGGGGTCGCTTAGTGATTTAAAAAAGTTTTTAAAAAATTATTTAACTATTAGAACTACAATATTTTAACCTTAACCTACAGAAGATAAAATATATATAAGTATTTTTAATGGTAAGAAAACAAACATGCAAATGAAAAGCTATCAGCCTTTAAAATATTTTTTTTTACAGGATTGGTGTGTTTACATTCGATTAACAACATGGCAATAATGTCAGCTGCAGCAGATTGATTTTATAGCACCAGGTTAAACTTTCTGACACCTTTATGGCAATCAAATACATTAAAAATAATTACAGGCCACAACTGAACATTGAGGATGATCTTAAACCAGGAATTGGCTTGTGCTGAAAACATTGTGTCCACAAATCTCATTGGTTGAGGTTAATATTAAATTAAACAAATTAATAAATGACTATAAAATGGCTGTTAGTAGGGATGCTCATAATAAGCGATTATCCATTAACCTAGAGGGTGTGTTTTTAACCGATTAATGGTATCAGTTAAATGCTTTTAAAATATTATTATATGTATTTTTAAAGTTTGGCTGCATCAGGGGCCAATCACAGCGAACGCACTTTTTGCTTTGAGAATGGCATCTTTTGAATGGTTTACTAATGGCGGGGAGCGTTTTGTGGGGTCCTGCGTGCCTCACGTTTTTGCCATTGCGCGCTGTGTGCTCGCAGTTGAAAGAAAGTCAACTCTGGGCAGAAAAAGCGTGTTACGTCAGTCGCATCTTTTTTATTCTTCAATCAAATGAAAGCAGAGGTGGGGTTTCTGTTGATTAAATGCGTATTTTCCGCGGAGTGGTTGATTTAAGATAGCCTGCTATTTTTATTTCACAAAAGAAAAAAAAAACATATGATTGGACAAGCATGTGCCGGTTCTTAAAAAAGGGTTCAGTCAGTGTTTCGTTTTGTAATCTAAATTTGTCGTTTAAGTAAAAAAGTATATCTTGAGCAGGACTATTTATTTTATTATTTTTATTTAGTTCATTTTGTTTTTCTATGCTGTTGGAAACGCTGCAGGTGCTTGAAGATGTACTGTTGTTCTGATGTTCTGTATGCTGTTGTTCACATGTTAAAATAAATCTGTATTTTAAAATACTATATTTAATGTGTCAGACACAAAATAGACACATCAATTTTTTTATTCTTATTATTAAATTAGAATTTAAGATTAATTCGACTAGTTCTAACTAGTCTAACGAGCGGCAGTTGTCGGTTGGCAAAAATAACCGAAATGAGCATCCCTAGTTGTTAGACTGTTGCACTTTTTTTGTGTTGTCAATATGCTCGTGTTTATATAGGCCTATTGTTGTATGAGCAACGTTTGCATACTGTATGTATAACCACCTAAGCGGAATTTGGGGGTCTCGAGTCACTGGCATTGTTATTTTAGGAATCACAGGCTAAAAAGCTTGGGAACCCCTGCTGTAGACAATTGGAAAAAAGGGGGGCTTATAATACTGACATTAAAATGGTTTTTAAAAAAAAATTAAAACTGCTTTCATTCTAGCCAAAATAAAACAAATACGACTTCTCCAGAAGTCAAAATATTATAGGAAATACTGTGGGAAAATTCTTTGCCCAGTTAAACCACATTTGAAAAAGAAAAACTAAATTCAGAGGAGGGCTAATAATTCTGACTTCAATTGTATATATTTTCTGTCATTATTTATTCACCACCATGATTTAGGTGTCATGATTTAAGTGTTTTATTACTCCCTTGATCACACAATAGATGGAGAGTGGATTTTTCCATTAAACGTGTCACGAAAGTGGTCCACTATATTTTAAATCTCCTTCATTTGTGAACTGATTATTCAAAAAGATCAAAAACAACAAAAACTTTAATGTCTATTGCACATTCAGAAATGAAATGAGAACTCTCTAAATTTCATATTGACTCCAAAGGATGCAGGATTCCGAAAAAAAAATTAATTGAAGTGTGAATATTTTAATTAACTACCTTGTAAAAAAATAATAAAATAAAATAAAAATAGAGTTTTTAAACATTTAAGTGGTTTTTGTTTATGTAATAACTTTTTGGAACATGGACATGTTGTTTTCAGAGTGCATATCAGAATACATTTATGTATAATGTGTATGTATGTAATTATTTATTTTTATTTATTTATTTTATTTATTTATTTATTTATTTTTATTTAATTTTGTCTATCAAAATGTACCTTCAGATGAATCATTGTAGCCTATGAAAAATTACAGTAGTTTAAATAAAATACTTGTTTTGTTGTTGTTTTTTAAATTAAAATACTTAAAATACTTACATTTTCATAATTTTGATTAATAAAATAATCACATTTTAATTTATATAATTATAATTATATAATTAATATTAAATTAATTCATATAAATGACAGACAAATAAAAAAACACTAAATACTATAGAAAAAAATTGTGAATACTGAATAAAAAAGAAATAAAAAAAGAAATGATACTGCCAATAAAACTTCTAAAAGAGTTTTGTCAGCCCTATTAAAATAACAGTTCATCCAATAAATAAAACAAAAAAAGACCCCTCACACCTGTGGAACCCTCTTATTCCTCCACATGGAAAGATTCCCTCACATCCACAAGCATACAAGAAGACAGAGGTTACAGGCTTTCATTCCTCCCCCACTGTCCTCAACAGAGGCTAAAGTTCACCACGGTGACAAATGCATTGAGGCATCAACTGATCTCTTTCTCCATCGACTCTCTTCTCCATTTTTTCCCTCTCCCTGGCACTCGGGTGTCTTTCCATCCCCACAGAAAGACGTCAGGCACTCAGTCAATTAGGCACAGATGGCGAGATTACAGCGAGAGAGAGAAGGGTGAGAGGGGCCTGTGTTAAACGCTGAGGAACACACACACCAGACAGGAGAAACAGCACTGCGGGGACAATTCAACACAAGAAAACGAGAGAAA
>NC_079445.1:32805422-32832922 GCF_903798145.1 Danio aesculapii | reverse complement strand
TGTCTGCTTAATATCTGATGATACTGGTGCTAAACAGACATTTACCTGAATATAAGAAACTTTGCAAGTACATGTCAACTTACACTAACCCTAAGACCAACCCTAACCCCAACCTTACAGTCTACGTCTAATCCAATGAGTATTCTAACGAATTAGTTGACATGTAGATGCAATGTAACTTAAATTCAACAAATGGACCATCAAAATAAAGTATGACCGCAATTACAGCCTCAAGTCTTCCTGAATATGATACCACAAGCTTGGCACACCTGTCTTTGGGAATTTTTGACTATTTCTCTTTGCAGTACCTCTCAAGCTCTATCAGGTTGGATGGGAAGCAGGGATATTTTCAGATCTCTCCAGAGATATTCAATAGGATTTATGTCTGGGCTCTGGCTGGGCCACTCAAGGACATATACTGAGTTGTTGTGAAGCCACTCCATTGATATTTTGGTATTTTGGTTTGAGTCATTGTCCTGCTGGAAGATGAGCCGTCGCCCAAGTCTGAGGTCAAGAGCTCTATGAGGCAGGTTTTCATTCAGGATGTCTCTGTGCATTGCTGCATTCATCTTTCCCTCTATCCTGATTCTTTCAGTTCCTGCTACTTAAAAACATCCCCACAGCATGATGCTGCCACCACCATGCTTCACTGTAGGAATGGTATTAGCCTGGTGGTGAGCAGTGCCTTGTTTTCTCCAAACGTGAAGCCTGGAATTCACTCCAAAGAGTTAAATTTTAGTCTCATCAGAGGAGAGAATTTTGTTTCTTATGGTCTGAGAGTCCTTCAGATGCCTTTTGGCAAATTCCAGACGGGGAGTGGCTTCTGTCCGGCCACTCTATTGTACAGACCTAATTGGTGGATTGCTGCAGTTGTCCTTCTCTCTCCCCAGTAGAATGGTTGAGCTCAGACAGAGTGACCATTGGGTTATTAACCACTACTCAGCTTAGATGGCTGGCCAGCTCTAAGAACAGTCCTGGTGGTTCCAAACATCTTCCACTTACGGATGATGGCGGCCATTGTGCTCATTGGAACTTTCAGAGCAGCAGAAATTTTTCTGTAACCTTCCCCAGCCTTGTGCCTTGATACAATCCTGTCTCGGAGGTCTACAGGCCATTCCTTTGTCTTCAGGCTTGATTTGTTCTTTGACGTGCACTATCAACCCTGGGACCTTATATAGGCAGGTGCATGTCTTTTCAAATCATGTCCAATCAACTGAATTTACCACAGGTGCACTCCAATTAAGCTGCTGAATCATCTCAAGAATGATCAGTGGAAACATAATGTACCTGAGCTCAATTTAGAGCTTCACGACAAAGGATGTCAATACTTATGTACATGTTTCAGGTTTTTTTTTTTTTATAAATTTGCAACAATTTCAAAAAATATTTTTTCACATTGTCATTGTAGGGTATTGTGTGTAAAAATTTGAGGAAATAAATTAATCTAATCCATTTTGGAATAAGGCTGTAACATGAAAAAAATGTGGAAAAAGTGAAGCGCTATGAATACTTTCCGGATGCACTGTATATGTTTTACTTTAAGGCAAAATGCACAGGTCTGTACTGACAAACAAATATTTACTTCTGTTTATGCCCATTTCAGACATAATTGAAATGGTTTTAATAACTGTTTTATGATTTAAGTATCTATTTACTGCATCATTTTGAGCTCAATCGACAATCACATAACATGAATTGACTGATACAGTATGTGTTGAAGATAGCGCATGGTTTCAATGGAAAAGAACAGACTACAACTGTAACTATAATCATATCATCTTATTTTCTTAATCGCTGGAAAGCTAAAAAATTTGTAAAAAATCTCTTGCACAACCTTATCCTTTGTATATCTTCCTTGACACTCAGGGGGGCCCCTGCTGGTTTGGGGGCCCTACCCATCTTGTATGCTTTGAGTATAGGGAGAATCAGCTCTGCACACATGCATACGTGCTCACACGCAAGCACCATAGCAAACACCAGGCTGACAATACCTCATCTATGTTCACACGGACACGGCACAGGAGTCTGGGGAGGAAACTCAGCAGCGGAGAAAAGCGGAACTGACAGAATGAAGAGGCCCTAGCAGGAAAACATCAGTAGAGAAGTCATCCCAATGCACGGCAGCAGAGCAGTTCCCATGGTGCACTGCAGGCAACCTATCTCTGGGGCTGGAGGCAGGTAATAGGAAGCTGTAATGATAAAGACGGGGAGAGAAGCCACAGGAGCATCTTCCATTCAGCTCTTTTCCCTGAGAGAGGGAGGGAGAGAGAGAGAGGGATGAGGGGAGGAGAAAAGACTTTCTATCAGAGGCCGACTTCCATTTGAAAGCTGTGAGTTCGGCAATCTGTGGTCTGGATGAAGTGAGAATGCTGAACATGAGAACCGAAAGAAGAGAGGGAAGTGGGTGTGATTGCAATACAAACGCCGACTTAAGACTAGCAATGGGAAACGATTATCTGGATACGTTCTTATAAAATGGAATTTTACATTCCAGGTCCCTTCCAGTCTCTGGGAGGTTATTGTAAACTATTTCACAGAGGAACTTTCAGGATTTCTGGATGAACAGATTAACCTTTTTTTTCCCCTTTTTTTTTGGAGTAGTGCACTGCAGTAGAGCCTGCAAGGAAGCCAGTTTCAACAACATAACGCATAGCGCTAATTACCAAGCAGACTAATTACAGAGCTTGCGCTACGCCTCGTTGCGACGTGTAGTTACATTTTTTGAGAGGTGCGCATCTGCAATGCTGACGGCCACGGTGCGGGCTATGTGTCCACGCGTATACTGTGCCGTTGCATACGCGTGCACTTGACGCAGAAGTATAAATCAACCTTTAATTTTAAAACACATAAGTTTTGTTATGCCTTCTGTCCACACTACGTTTTTGAGCTCCGTAAAAAGAAGCATTTTGGAAACGCTAAAGAGGCCATTTTGATTTTAAAATGCTGCTGCTCTGTGTCAGTGTGGATGTGGGAAAACGGAGACATCTGAAAATAATGGGGAAACACCATCTGAACACAAAATCTGATTGCCTTTTCTCAATATTAGGTACACAAAGTTCAGTCTTGCTTTCTTTCAGGAAGAATCAGGAAAAAACCCAGACAAACATGGGGAGAACATGCAAACTCCACACAGGAATGCCAACTGGTTCAGCCAGGACTCAAACCAGTGACGTTTTTATTGTCAGGAACCGTGCCGAATTTAAAGGGCACCCATGGTGAAAAATCTACTTTTAAAGCTGTTTGGACAGACAAATGTATAAGTATAGTGTATAGACCGTCATATTGAGGTGATATAAACACACCCAGTCCTTTTTTTTTTTTATTTAACAACATAAAAATGATAGACCAATTGGAACTGTTTCAAACCGACCGCAACTTGATGTAGGAGCTGCATATTAACATGTCTCCTTAGTAAAGCATATAATTATATCAACAAGACAGGACTAGCGCAAAGCAACCGGGAATAAAAGGTCTGTTCAGTTTGCTAGGATCATCAATCATCATCAAATGTGATCAAGAGTGAGTTTTACAAGTTTAAAATGTTTTAAAACTGAATTACAGCGATTTACTTCAGATTTACTTCATCAGCACAGCCGCGTGTCAGAACAATTATAAGAGAAGACCCTTCAATCCCAGTTTGTGGACGTTAAATCAGGTTTATTTTGTTCATTAACATAACAGATCTCCACACAGAAGTGGATATTAACCTGTATCCTGTCACATATGCGTGCAAAATCAGTGCAAAGCTAAATGCGTGTGTGTGTGTCTGCGCTTTGTGTGTGTGTGTGTTCTCGCTGTGTGTGTGTGTGCGTGAACTTTGTTACATCATTGTGTGTGACTCATCGTTGCTCCACAAAAAAACGCATCAAATACTCATTGGTAAAGTTCTTACTGTAGTATTTCTCACAAATGTTACGTGAGATCTGCTTCCTGAGGCAACTGAGGGCGGCGATTGAGGCATGATGACAGGCACATGGGAACGGTGGGCGGGGAGGACTAGCCTTAAAGGCCCAGTACAAAAAAACAGCAACAAGCTTTTACCAGCTATAAAACAGAAACTTCAGACAGCTATAATAAATAATCTGATGGGTGTTTTGAGCTAAAACTTTACAGACACATTCTGGGGACACAAAAGACTTCTATTAAATCTGGAAAAAGGGGTAACCTAGGTGCCCTTTAAATACCTT
Organism: Danio aesculapii; assembly: GCF_903798145.1. Taxonomy (NCBI): domain Eukaryota; kingdom Metazoa; phylum Chordata; class Actinopteri; order Cypriniformes; family Danionidae; genus Danio; species Danio aesculapii. The sequence goes on along the minus strand of NC_079445.1, from coordinate 32,828,735 downwards.
TAAAAAAGTTAGAAAGTTGGTATTTTATGTTTTAAGTGTTTAGTTTTAATACTCTCAAAACCATTCAGGAGAAAACAAAAACATGCCCACAGATTCTGTCTGGCCCTGCTCATTAGTTTAAAGAAGTGTTTGCACTTGATTCACTAGGGTTGTTTCATGTGGACCAAATCTTTGGTCAGTTTTTACCAAAACAACACTTTTTTTTGTTATATTTTGTGATGAAACCTATAACACAATGCTGCATGCTTGGGAAAATCGGCTTGAATGTGTGTAAAAATATTTTCACATCTTTAATAACATATGTATTATCAGTTGAGAATTTAAGATGTCCAACTCCTCCTATCCCACCCACACAAGGATCAGGTTCAAGGTGACATTGAACTAATTGCCAACATCAAGACTATGATCAGAAAAGTAGGTCCTATTTATGGCCTTATCATGCACTGATTTTGATTTGTTTGGATGTCTTTTGTGCATGTTGCATTCATATTTTAAGAGTTGGGTTGGAAGTGTGTGTTTGTTTGGTGCACAAACTAGTTAGTTTTGCACCAAGCCTAGCAAATTTGAACAAACCGGAGATTTAAGTCTTTTTTTCATTGCTCATTATATGTGTAAAAAACATCTTGATATCATTTGAGTATCTTTTGTATTCTGCAGAAACAAGTCACACACTCAAACAGCATGAGGATCTGTAAATGAGGGAATTTTGTGAGTAAACAATGGCAGAATTTTCATTTTTGTGGGCGAACATTCCCTTTAGCAGACATTATGAAAATCCTTCAATTCTAAACACGAATCAGCCCTTGACTCCCAACCCTACTTGATGGGGGAGGGGAGAAATATAACAGCACGCTGGCTGATTGGCATTATCGATGCTAATTGATGAATGTTGGGGATTTGTAACTACGGCTCGTAACTAAGCACTCTTGGATATGGCCCATCCGTATGCAAAGCATTCTGGAGGCTAAATTGAATCACATTACATACAAGACAGACAGTGCCTCGCGGGCTACGGCGGCAGATGAGATCGTAAAGCTTAATTTCCATGAGACTGCATGCGTTTAAGGAGATCTGGCATCCAAACTTCATATTTATTCATCGAAACATGGAGACTTGAGCACTTAACAAGCTTTTCTCTCTTCCTCTGTTAAACCCATCAGGGCCTCTTGACGGTACAGCAGGTGTTTATGTATTTTGCCTCTTTTTTTCTCTAACAAGGGAGGAGGAAAAGAGCAGAGAAAACACTTCCTTGTTGCTTTCTGAGTTGGTCTTAATAGTTTCCCATCTGCCATGGAAGCCGACCGCTCTCTGTTTGGCCATTCTCTGGTATCTGTAGGATTTTAATCTGGTTTGGCACTGCTGATAGGTGGCCCAATCCACTTTTCTTCGCATGGTGACCAGAATATCGATCTACGGTCAGCAACGCAGCCCTCACACGCTCCATCTCACCACTGACCCCCACCGGCAGGATCAGGAGAAGAAGTCAAACCGACCGATCAAGCGTGAGTCTTGGAAAGGCTGAAGGGATATTGGCTGATCGTATATTTGACAGGCAGAGCAATGAAGCGTTTAATTACGTCAGTTATTCATGCTCTCTCTGTGCCGAGGGCCAAAGCCGGTGTCTGGCAGGCTCCGTAGATGATTTTTAATTTTTTTATTTTAGAAATTTAGGGAGAAAAAAGTTTCCTACATGCTTGTGTAACACGGCTCTTTTCATATGCACTATGTGTATAAAACATCGTATTTTGTGTGCAGCGTACCAGTGGAAATTATGGTTCTACGAAATATGAAATTATGCTTTTTGCCTTTCCAAGTTGAGATTTTTTTCCCATCATAGGCACTTGTAAACATCTTCCTCTTATACCACACAAAATAGCTCAGTCACTCATAAAAAAACTCATCTCCTCAGCCTCCCGGTCATATTCAGTGTGTTATCATCATTTGGAGAGCAAGCAATGCGCACAAACATGTAATATTGTCAATTCTGACAAATGCAAGAATAGTGTCTAGCAGTATGATGGCTCTCTTGGACTTCAAATCCATCTACAATTTATTTTTTAAAATATTTTTCATGAGCTAAAAAGTGGGGTTTTTTTCTTTGTTCGTTTGTGTTGTTTTTTTTTTTGTTGTTGTTTTTTTTTGGTGGTCATACCTTACTACAAAATTAATGCAGTTTAAAAAAAATAGGCATGTTCTTCTGCAATTTTTATTTAATAAAGTGGTATGTGGATGAATTTTAAGCTCTGTTTTTTTTCTTAAATAGATCCCAAACTATTATTACCAGCAAGGAGTTTTTTATCACAGTAATTTTTCAAAATCTTCTGGAGAGTTTTTTTCTTTATGAATTCTATTTGTATTATTTCAGCTACAATAAGTACAGTTTTAAATTTTTCAAAAACTACTTTAGGGTATGAACTGAATTCATGAATATAAACTGTATTGTACTGTAGGACATTTATGCAGTATGTTACTATATTTTGCAGATTTATAATACTGCATTTAGCAAGATAAATTGTGATCTAAACGTAAATACAGTATTTTTGCTGTAATTGATTTACAGTAAGTTACTGGGGATATGCTCTATATATACATACAGTTGAAATCAGAATTATTAAACCCCCTTTGACATTTTCTTCTTTTTTAAACATTTCCCAAATGATGTTTAACAGACATGGTTTCCGCTACATTCATTCATCCATGGCGGGGCACCACACCAAAATTCATCCCGCCATCTTACAGATTCTCATTCAAAAAATTCAGCTGTTTTTTTTAACAGCAGGTTATAATTGCACCAAAACGTATTAAAGGTCTATGGTTCTGCATACAATGACTTTATTATGCTGGAGTTTCATTTTTTGGAGTAAAAGTTTCATTTTACTTCAGGATGCATTAATGTCGCTCTGTAGGTCTATTGGAGACATTCACAAATATTCCTAGCAAATCTAATAAATGTTGGAGACATACTCGTTACATCAACGCACTAAATCGCACTTCAGCAGTGTTTATTTGAGGGCACAAGAAAATCTGCACTTGAAGCGTGTATTTAAGGGCGCGGAAGAAGTTTTGTGCACAAACAGAGAAAATCAGGGCTTGAGCACAGAGATTCACATGCTCTTTTATGAATCCGCTCACGACGTTTGTCAATGAAATAACGCCACAGGTAGTTGGCAGATATGTGCAAAAGGCCCAACAGAGTCTGCCGCCACAGCTAAAGAACAATCCTAAAGGAAACGCTGACAGAGCAAGGCAATTTTCACAATATGTCTGATAATATTTTTTCTTCTGTAGAAAGTCTTATTTGTTTTATTTCAGCTAGAATAAAAGCTGTTTTTATTTAATTAAAAACCATTTTAAGCTTAATGTTATTAGCCCCTTTAAGCTATATTTTTTGTTCTACAGAACAAACCATCATTATATAATAACTTGCCTAAAACCCTAACCTGCCTAGTTAACCTAATAGCCTAATATAATATGAAATAAACAGGGGGCTATTAATTCTGACTTATAATTCCTTTATTTTAAACCTTTACCTTACCTGATCAAAAATGAAAGAAAAGAAAATACAATTAACTACCCTAACTACCTAACACAAAAACAGAGGTCAAAAGGTTTTACAAATAAAATGGCTTCAAACTCCTTACTAGCCCAATATTATATACACTATTTACAAACTATTTACAGAACAAGCAACCCCATTTAAGGAACAATCAAAAAATCAATTCAATTTATCTTTATTTCTTTAGCGCTTCAATGTAGATTGTGTCAAAGCAGCTTAACGTAGAAGCTTAAAGTAAATTGAAACTGTGTCAGTCCAGTTTTCAGAGTTGAAGTTGAAGTGAAGTACTCACAAATGTCAGTAGTCACAAACACATACAAACTCCGCACTATCCAACCTACAAACCATTCAAAGAACACAAACTAAGTCGGTGCCAGTGGTCTAGTGCTTAGTGCGTCGACACAAGCACATCGGTGCTCACGCTGATCCGAGTTCGATTCCCACCTTGTGGTCCTATGCCGATCCTTCCCCTCTCTCTGCTCCCCATGCTTTCCTGTCAATACTCTCTACTGTCCTATACAATAAAGGTGAAAACCCTAAAAATAATTATTAAAAAAAATAAAAGAACACAAAGTAAATATCTAAAACAAGATGGCCGCCAAGGAAATTATGTCACGGCTTTTAAAATGCTGTAGGCCAATCAGGAGTAAGCTATCAGTTGAAAGTGGCCAATCAGATGTTTTTTAGGCAGAGCAGAGAGACAGATGAGCCATGACAACCATATAGCTGTAACAATATATATACAATTACAGGTTTTCACCAGGATTTATTTATTTTTTTGCATGTCAAAGCAAGCTTTAGCCACTGTTTCCTTTGTTTACTGTAAGAGCTTGTGTGCCGAACCGGAGGTTTTTCGCGCCCCCGCCGCTGCAATCTCGGGTGTTTTTACTTTCGGAGGCGTGTCCAGCTGAACTCAATCAGCAAAGCGCTCGGGGGTGTATATAAGCGACTAGTCTCACCGCGGCAGCGGTCGCGGCAGCCTCGTGTGAAGCCCGCCTCGTGTGAAGACCAACGAGAGTAAAGACCATCGACTCTACCTGCGCGACTGAGACCAACGAGAGTAAAGACCATCGACTCTACCTGCGCGACTCCACCGAGCAAAGACACCGACAAAGCACTTGAGTATTTTTTCTTTAATATTTTACTTTATCTCTGCACTCATTATTGTTTTCCTTGCACTTTATTATGTGTTTACAAATTCCTGTTGTTACTAATACTCGCAGAGCACGGGAGGTACGCTGCAGGCGCAACCCTCACAACCTTCGATCAATTCATGTATCCTCTATTTCACAACTCTCTCTCTCTGTGGGCCTCTGGAATTGTCAATCTGCTGTTAACAAAGCAGATTTTATTACCTCCATAGCCACTCATTCTGACTTTAGTCTCATGGCTCTAACTGAAACCTGGTTGAGACCGGAGGACACTGCTACACATGCAGCTCTTTCTACTAATTTCTCTCTTTCCCACACTCCTCGTCAGACAGGGAGAGGGGGTGGGACTGGACTACTGATTTCCAAAGAATGGAAATTCACTCAGAGACAGTCCCTGCCAAAAATCAGCTCTTTTGAATTCCATGCGGTCACCATTATCCACCCCTTCCGCATAAATGTGGTTGTCATCTACCGCCCACCGGGTACATTAGGTCACTTCTTAGATGAACTGGATGTTCTTCTCTCATCTTTTTCTGATTATGACACTCCCTTGTTGGTGCTAGGTGACTTCAACATCCACATTGAAAGACCTCAAGCTGCTGACTTCCAGACTCTGCTTGCATCTTTCGACCTCAAAAGAGCACCTACTTCTGCTACTCACAAATCAGGTAATCAACTAGACCTTATTTACACTCGACATTGCCTCGCTGATCAAACACTAGTAACTCCACTACAAACATCGGATCATTTCCTTCTCTCTCTCAACATCCACATTACTCCTGAGCCGCCACACACTCCAACTCTAGTTGCCTTTCGCAGAAACCTACGCTCTCTCTCACCCACTAGACTATCCACCATTGTTTCTAACTCTCTTCCTCCATCTTGCAAACTCTCTGCACTTGATACGAACAGTGCCACTGATGCACTCTGCTCCACGCTAACATCATGCCTAGACAGACTATGCCCTATTACATCCAGACCAACCCGGGCCAGTCCTCCTGCACCCTGGCTCTCTGATGTTCTCCGTGAGCATCGCTCAAAACTTCGGGCTGCTGAGAGAAGTTGGCGAAAAACTAAAAATCCTGAACAGCTCATAACATACCAAACTTTTCTCTCTTCTTTCTCGACTGAGGTTACTTCTGCAAAGCAGACATACTTCCGTCAGAAAGTCAACAGTGCCACCAATCCTCGCTTACTTTTTAAAACATTTTCCTCCCTCCTCTATTCTCCTCCTTTACCAGCATCCTCCACACTCACTACTGATGACTTTGCTACATTCTTTTGCACCAAAACTGCAAAAATCAGTGCTCAATTTGCTGCACCTACAACAAACACGCAAGATACACCACCAACACCACACACACTCACCTCTTTTTCCCAGCTCTCTGAGTCTGAGGTGTCCAATCTCGTGCTATCAAGCCATGCAACCACCTGTCCGCTTGATCCCATTCCCTCTCATATCTTGCAAGCTATTTCTCCTGCAGTCATACCAACACTGACTCACATAATTAACACATCTCTTGACTCTGGTCTATTCCCTACTTCATTTAAGCAGGCTAGGGTAACCCCACTGCTAAAGAAACCCAACCTGGATCAAACGCTACTTGAAAACTACCGACCGGTATCCCTGCTTCCATTCATGGCCAAGATTTTGGAGAAAGTAGTGTTCAATCAAGTCCTAGACTTTCTTACTCAAAACAACCTCATGGACAACAAGCAATCTGGCTTTAAGAAAGGCCACTCAACTGAGACTGCCCTGCTCTCAGTCGTGGTGGATCTCAGACTGGCTAAAGCAGACTCTAAATCATCTGTCCTCATCTTGCTGGATTTATCAGCTGCTTTTGACACTGTAAACCACCAGATCCTGCTATCTACGCTTGAGTCACTGGGCGTCGCAGGCACTGTTATTCAATGGTTCAGTTCCTACCTCTCGGACAGGTCATTCAGGGTGTCGTGGAGGGGAGAGGTGTCCAACCTACAGCATCTAAACACTGGGGTACCTCAGGGCTCTGTTCTTGGGCCACTTCTCTTCTCTATCTACACGGCATCTTTAGGAACAGTCATCCAGAAACATGGTTTTTCCTACCACTGCTATGCTGATGACACCCAGCTATACCTCTCTTTTCACCCTGACGATCCCTCGGTTCCAGCTCGCATTTTAGCCTGCCTGTCAGACATTTCACACTGGATGAAAGATCATCATCTCCAGCTTAACCTCACGAAAACGGAAATGCTTGAAGTTTCTGCCAACCCGACTCTTCACCATAACTTTTCAATCCAGATGGACGGAGCAACCATCACTGCATCCAAAATGGTAAAAAGCCTTGGAGTAACAATTGATGATCAACTGAACTTCTCTGACCATATTTCTAGAACTGCTCGATCTTGCAGATTCGCACTCTACAACATCAGAAAGGTCCGACCCTTCCTATCTGAACATACAGCTCAACTCATTGTTCAAGCTCTTGTTCTCTCCAAACTGGACTATTGCAACTCTCTGCTAGCCGGGCTACCAGCTAGTTCAATCAAACCTCTTCAGCTGCTTCAGAACGCAGCAGCACGAGTGGTCTTTGATGAACCCAAAAGAGCACATGTCACTCCGCTACTTACCCGTTTGCACTGGCTGCCAGTTGCTGCTCGCATCAAATTCAAAGCTCTGATGTTTGCTTACAAAGTGACCTTTAGCTTGGCTCCTTCGTATCTGCTCTCACTTCTGCAGATATATGTGCCCTCCAGAAACTTGCGTTCTGTGAATGAACGTCGCCTCGTTGTTCCATCCCAAAGAGGGAAGAAATCACTTTCCCGAACTCTCACATTCAATCTGCCCAGTTGGTGGAATGAACTCCCTAACTACATCAGAACAGCAGAGTCACTTGCTGTCTTCAAGAAACGACTAAAAACGCAACTGTTTAGTCTCCACTTTCCTTCCTAATCTGCAACTGCCTCTCTGGCTATACCACTAACTGTGCTCTCTCTCTCTCTCTCTCTCTCTCTCTCTCTCTCTCTCTCTCTCTCTCTCTCTCTCTCTCTCTCTCTCTCTCTCTCTCTCTCTCTCTCTCTCTCTCTGCTAAATGTAAATGTCGTGCTGCAAATACTGTTCATTATATGTAACATTAGAATAACTAATAAATATATATTCACTGTCATTAATTTGCAAACTGTAAATGTGTGTTTATTTATTGCCAAGCCTTTAGTCTATTAGAACTGTTATAGTAAGAAGTGCTTTACTAATGAAAGGCTTTAGATTACTTATTTGACTTACTGATTTTCTTTTTAATGTGACTCAAAGATGTTTTAGTGAGATTGACCAATATTTACCTAATTTCTGCAGATTAATTCTAAGAATGAAGCATAATCTCTTAATTTCTTTGCTTAAGAGATCTAGGCTGAATAGTAATCATGTTTTTTGGCCATAGACATGCAATTTTTCAGACTTTCAGTCATCATCTTGCATTCCTATCAAAACACTAAGCAATACATGGGCTGACCTAACTAATACGACACTCACTCCTTCACTATCCTTCCCTTTCAAATCTCAAGCGCGCATACATTTAATAGAACACCTTGGTGGAGTGAGTCTTTGGGCTCTTATGAGGGCAGATACACATCACGATGTCCTATAAGATTAAAAGCTAAGTGCCAAACACAGTCTCATGATAATGAATGTGTGCTCCTTTATTAAGCTTTATTCAGCCCATTCTCCGCCAGTAAGACAGCCGCTTCATCTACTAATATCACGTCTTCTCAGTTCAGGTCACTCGGGTCACTTTCCAGTGAAATTGCTGCTCAGGTTTAATTCTGAAATTTTATATTATCTATTGAAGTGAGCGAGGGAGAGATTGAGAGTAAATGGGGTGGGTTTTCATCTATTTTCTGCAATAACAAAGCAGTGCAGAGACAGAAAAAAAATCTTAAAAGAAATTAAAGAGGTTTCATGTGAATGCTCAAATGCATTAATTTGTATCACTGTTATTGGAGGTAATTCATCTAATGCTCTGTAAAAGGCTATTATTTGTCCATTCCTGCTTTTCATATGCAATTACAAAGACTCACTGCTGCAGATTCCACTGTGTTGAACATTTACACTGAAATAAAATAAAAGACAAAAAATAACCCACGTGAACACGGGGACAACATGCGAACTCCACACAGAAACGCTAGTGTTGAACATTTATACTGAAATAAATAAAAGACAAAAAATAAATAAAAAATGTAAGTAAAATTAAATAATTTGTAAATGTTTAATTAAAATATTAAAAAAAATAAAAAAAAGCTTTTACTTGTCCATTCCTGCTTTCCATATGCAATTACAAAAAAAAAAAAAAAAAAAAAAAAACAAAACTTATTACTAAATACATTTAAATAAAATTTATTTTATTTAAATAAAAAATTAAGGAAATAAAAAATACAAATAAAATATAAAAGATAACATAAAATAAAAAATTTAAATAAAATAAAATAAAAATAAAAGTCCATTATTATTTGTCCATTCCTGCTTTTCATATGCAATTACAAAACAAAATACAAAAAAAAAACATAAAATAAAAATTTTAAATAAAATAAAATAAATTATAAAAAATTTAATTAACATATAAACTTAAAATACAAGGCTATTATTTGTTCATTTCTGTTTTTTATATGAAAAAAGGCTCACTTCTGCAGATTCAATCGTGTTGAACATTTATACTGAAATTAAATGAAGAAATTGTTATAAATTGTAAAAATAAAATAAATAAACTTAAAATATAAAATGAAAATAAAAGGCTATTAGTTGTCCATTTCTGCTTTTCATATGCAATTAAAAGACTCACTGCTGCAGATTCTGGAATAAATAAAATACACAAAAAAAATAACAAAGTAAAATAAAATTAAATAAAAATCAAAAAGTTTAAATAAAAAGCTGTCATTTGTCCATTTCTACTTTCCATATGCAATTACAATGAATAAATAAAATAAATAATAATTGTTTTTTAATAAACAATTTTAAATAAAATTATAAATTTTATTTCAATTTAAAAATGTAAATAAAAATACAAATAAATACTAAAAATAATATAAAATATTAAATAAAATACTTAAAATTATTTAATACTTAAAATATTTAAAATAAAATGAAGTAATTTGTTAAAATAAAATTTAAATAAAATATAAAATTAAAAATGTAATAAAATAAAATACAAAATTAAAAGAATCATAAAAGTAAAATTTTTTGCACACATTGTCATTCACCAAAATGTTCACTGTTGTCACAAGCATTTTAACAGTTAAAAAAACTGTTCTGAAAATATATGTTTAATTGCACATTGTTATCTGACATCCAAAAACTATTTCATTTATTTTCCTTCAGCTTTGTCTCTTATTTATCAGGGTTCGCCACAGTGGAATGAATCGTCTACTATTCTGGAATATGTTCTATGCAGCAGGATACCCTTCCAGCCACAACCCAGTACTGGGAAACATGTCCACAAGCATTTTCACTACAAAAAGTATGTAGTATATAGTGACAGATATACTATCACTGTTCATTCGGTCCCTGAGACAAAAAAGACAGCAGAATCTGAACATGAGCATCACAGAGAGCCAAATATACACAGACCCTGCCATGAGCTCCTGCAACCCCTTCTTCAATCCGAGCTTTTGTTCTGTTCAGCATCTGCGTTTGTACGGCTTCACTGAGCCTGTTTCTGAGTGCCAGCTAATGGAGGAGGCTGAGGGACCCAATATGTTACAAAAATAAACCCCAATGTTACAGGCTAAACACAACCGTGTCAATGTTTCACACTTAGTTGCTGGGGAAAACAGTTTTGTTTTGTTGACTTTATTTATTTATTTTTATTTATTTTCTCTAAAAAGTAAAAATGAGAGTGTGAGTCGAGCTCCAACAGCTGTGAGCTTTACTAATGGCTTAGAGGATCTATTTGTGCAGATATGCTTTCTTCTTTTGTTTGTCTTTCTGGGTTGTACATTGTTAAAAATGTCTATATCTAAGCTTTAGTCTCACATTTGATCTTATTTTGTAAAGAGCTGAAATGCACTGGAAAAATTCTTTGTTGGGTATCTCACAATTCTTAAATAAGTGACTGTCCAATATCACTGAATAAACCGGAATACATTACAGAGATCAGGTGAACATTGCACTTCATAAAAATGATTATTGTTTTTTTTTCAACATCAAAAAGTTTGACTTATTCAAATGCACATTTCATCAGTCATTGGATGACTAAACAAAAAATCGCTCACATCTAGTCACAGCCCACAACTGTGGCTGACCTCACTCTTTTAAAGACTGCAAAAAACAAAGATTATCCAATCGCATTACTCTGCATTGGAAGACATTCAGTATTGTTGAAAAGCCCTGCCTTTTATGAAAAAGAGCCAATCACTTTCTGGTAAAGTCACTGCAGCAGCCAATGGGAGTCATGTTTGTCATAACAACTGTCAAGGTGAATTTAAATTAGCCTGAGGTTTAAAGTAGGTATGTCTGAATTTAAATTTTGCAGTAATTAATACTTTCCCAGTACTGGGTTGCAGCTGGAAGAGCATCCGCTGTGTAAAACATATGCTGGAAAGGTTGGCGGTTCATTCCGCTGTGGCGACCTCTGATGAATAAAGGGACTAAGCTGAAGGAATACGTTCTATAGAGTATGGGAACAAGTATGAAATTTTCTTCATTTCTATTAGGCATGTGCCGGTATCACATTTTCATGCTGCGATTAATTGATTGAGCTTTTATCACGGTATACGGTATTATCACGATATTGTAATTTTACTAGAGAAACAGGTAAAAAAACACAAAAAACTTCAGTTTCATCAACTTAGTAACTTTAATAACTTTTTAATTAACTAAAAGTACTTCAAACATTTAAATACAAATAAATATAAATAAAACAATACACAATATAAAAGTAAACTTGAGCAATTATATCAAAGTGAATGTGCAAAGGGAAACCGTCTTCGATCAGCAATCGTGGAATGAACTGCCAACTATTCCAGCATGTTTTATGCAGCAGATGCCTTTCCAGCCACAACCCAATATTGGAAATCACCCATACACACTCATTCACACACACTCATACACTACAGCCAATTTAGCTTATTCAATAAACTATTCACTCAGCCTATATTCAATAATAAACATTACAAAATCTGCCTGCTAATGCATGGGTAAATCTTCAAAGGGAACAGTGTTACATTTTAATCTTTCACCTCATCCTGCTTGCTGTTTCACTATCTAAACAATGAAAACATAATACAAGTCAAATTTGTTTCATTTTGATATTTGATTTACACTGTCTCTTTTGCAGAATATCAGTATTAATAACCAATAATGGCCATTATAACAGTATAACGTACATTAAATTTAAACGATAAAGGTAAGCAATCAGTCAATGTGCAGAATCAGTGTATGTGGTTACATAAATTAATATATTAGCTTATCTTTGCACTCAGCCAAAACAGTTAACTGAGAACAAGTGATTCAAAAGACATAAGAATTGTTAGACAGAGACAACAAGATGAATTCAATATCACGTTTAACAACTATAGTGAGATGAGATCACCCAGCAGATGAACTGTCTGACATGCACTATACTCTCACCTGGGGTTTATGCTTACCCGCTGAACTAGTGGCTGCAGCTCTGGGCAGAGAGTGTGGGGTCACGTGATTAGCGTTTTAGCCGTGTACTAGAATGAACAGAGAACTTTTCAGAATCGCTAAATGAAACGCCGGTGTATTTCCCGCGATTTCTCTGCGCCTCCCTTGCGTTTCTTCTCTCTGACTCTCGACTATTTTGACAAATACACTCAGACGACGCACGCTCACACGGAGTCCAAAATAGGAGTTTGTGATTGGGCCAGCCCAATGTCAATACCGAGAAGAGCCAATGGGCTGCAGAGTGTCACATGGACCGGCCCGGTCTGTCTGTCCGGGAAAAAAGCAACAGAGAGTCACAGATCACAGCAGCGTCAATCAATAAGGCAGAAAAAGACGATAGGCTGCTAAGCCTTTTATGGGCCGATCAAATCATAAGACGATGATCAGCCTGGCCCAAAAAGTACGTCGGCCCACCGGGAAAGTGCCCGGTCTGCCAGATGGCAAGTCCGCCCCTGCGTGTGAGGATTATAGTGCGGTGGCAGCGGCGGCACACAGGGCTTCTACATGTGGGGATTGTTTACATCAGAGTGCGCATCAGTTCTGCGCAGCATATACGCAGTGTTTCTTCAAGCGGTTGATGGAAAATAAGCTAAGGCGCGTTCTAAGAATATAAATTCGGATCTATTATTTTTCACGGTATTTTGAAGTGCCCGCGATAACAATATCGTGCATATTCATTACCGTGATTTATCGCATTACCGAATACCGGCACAAGCCTAATTTCTATTCATAAATTTTCTCCTCTAATGGGAAAATAATAATAAATAATTGTAAATGAGGTCATGAGGGTATTTTTTTTTTAATACTTTTCTAGATACTATGAATTTTGACGTACAGCTGAGCTTATCTACTGTTTTTCACATATTTTTTATTTTTTCTCGAAAAAAAAAAAAGTAAAACTTTTATTTTCATTTCATTTTTAGTAAAACTGTTGTTGTGTAAATGAACCCTACAGTACTTTTTCAAAAGGTACTTTTTTGTCCCTAACAGGTCCTTAAATGTACATATTGATACCTAAAGAGGTACAAATTTGTACCTCATACCTTAAAGGTACAAAAGTGAAGCTCAAACGTACAAAAGAGTACCCTAAAGGTGCTAAAAAGCTCAACTGCAATTTTATAATTCAAAAGTTTAAAAATCTGTGCTCCAAACTATTATATTTCCTTATTTTTTCCATAGCAACAAACATAATATATTTTCTTAAAATCAAATCTTCGACCAACGCTCTATACTTCTTATTTTCTGCTCACATCTCTTACCATCTCTCGCTGCTTCTATCTCCTATCTGACAATTTTTCCATGCCATCCCCGAATAAAAATGAAGAGCGAATCCGCGGCTGCTCTGACGCTCCCACCATCTGTCCAGGGGCTCAGATTTACACCCCAATATCTTCATAACTCACACACAAACGCACGGAGCGCCACACAAGCCCAGAGAGCAGCCAATGACATCTGAAGGTCTTGGGCTTTAGCTTCAGGGCTTGATGATTTGAGTGACTGATGTGTGTTTTAAACGCCAGCGCAATGAACTCGGCGCTAATAGAAAGAGAGAATGAAGGAGAGAACGGCAGGAAGGAAAGAACAGGAAATGCTAGGAAGAAAGTGTGTGTGTGTAATGGTTATGTTTGGAACAGCATGCTACACTTCCTCTTTTTTATTGTGAAATTAGAAATATGAGAATTAAAATATTCATTAATTTTCCTATATTTATCCCTCATTTATTAGAGGTAGCCACAGCGGAATGAACCGCCAACTATTCCAGTATATGTTTTACGCAGCGGATGCCCTTCCAGCCGCAACTCAGTACTGAGAAACACCCATAAACTCTCACACACAAACACACTCATACACAACAGCCAATTTTGTTTAACCAATTCACATTTACCACATGTCCTTGAACTGTGGGGGAAACACATATATATATATATATATATATATATATATATATATATATATATATATACACACAAAAATAAATAACTCTTATAATATGATTCTCTTTAGTGTGTAAACCACTCACAGTGGGTGAAGTCCTGTACCCAAATCATGTACCGATTGCTCTGATGAACTGGTTACCTTTAGCAAAACAACACGTGAGTTGATGTTTGTTATTATTAGTCAACCAGTTAAGGCCAATTAATGAAAACATCAAAATTTAAAAATCCATTGATAATGACTGTTTATTCATTAGTTCCAGGAAGGAACATTTCAATATACAGTATAAAAATAGGTTACGTACAGAACAGCACACACACACTATATATAGGTATATAGAAGGATAGGCTGATAAAAAAATGAGATATCAAGTCATAAAAAGAAACAGGAGGAGGTCGAGAGCAGAGAAGAGGTATATAAAAAAAAAAGGTTTTCTCCATCTGAGATGAGCAACATTTGGTGGAGAGATGGAGATTGTTAAGATGGGCAGAGGATGTGACTTTCTATCTCTGGTCTGATTATAGAGCTATCGGAAATGTGCTGGGGAATTGTGTTCTGTCTGTGCTCAAGGCTTAAGCACTTGTCAATTTCATTCCTCTACGGCAAACGATTACTTACAGACCCCTCCGACAGCAAGCTAATGGGCTCCTCAGATCTTGGCAGAGATTAGATGGTAGGACATTGCGAGAGATGGAGCAGAGACTGAGAGGACATTTTTAAGGGAAATTACGCAAATGACCTTGCTCTACTTATCATTGCGCTCCTTGCCAGGAATATAGATGCTCTCCTTGAAAATTACAAATGATCCGAAACTCACTTGAACCCTGGATTCTGGTGTATTTGTGATTTCCTCAAGGCAAAAAGAGAAAAAAGAAAAAGTAAAACAGTTTTTTCAGCTTATTTTAAGCATAAGTTTCATGCAAGTAGTGCCTCTTCTGCCTAAAACAGTGGTGCATGCTGCTTTGCCATATGATGCGCCTGGCAAATTAGCTGTATAACTCAGTGGGACCAAATCCGGTCATCTGCATGGACTTTAAAAGTTGCATGCATGCAGAGCCATTCCTGCCCAAAACAGTGGTGCATGCAGATCCAGACTGAGCAGCTTTTCCATAAAATGAATGCACCGGAAAAGTTAACTGTGTAACAGTGGGACCAAAACATTTTATCTATACACAGGCTTATTGCAAGTGAACTGTAACAGTTTCATGCCAGTAGTGCCACTCCTGCCTAAAACAGTGGTGCATGCAGTCCTGCCATATAATATATGCATCTGGTCAGTTAACTGTATAACCCAGTGGGACCAAATCATGTCAGCTGCTTATACATGGGCATATTACAAGTTTGAGCAGTCTTTCAAGGTTAAAAAGAAGTTAATAAATTAATTAATTAATTTTTCTTTTTGGCTTAGTCCTTTTATTAATCAGGGGTTGGCACAGCGGAATGAACCGCCAACTTCTCCAGCATATGTTTTACGCAGCGGATGCCCTTCCAGCTGCAACCCATCATTGGGAAACACCCATACACATGCAATCTCCACACAGAAATGCCAACTTACCCAGCTGGGGCTCAAACCAGGGACCTTCTTGCTGTGAGGCGATAGTGCTACCCACTGCGTCACCGTGATGCCCCATGTTAATAAATAAATAAATAAAAGTAAATTAATAAATGAATACATAAATAAATAAATAAATAGATGAATAAATAAATATATAAAGAAATAGATGAATACATGAATTAATGAATAAATACACAAATTAATAAATGAATGAATTATTAAATAAATAAATACATTAACTAATTAACGAATAAATAAATTAATAAATAAATAATTAAATAAAAGTAAATGAATGAATTAGTAAATAAATAAGTAAATAAAGAAATGTATGAATAAATACTTGAATAATTAAATAAATAAATGAACGAATAAAAACACTGATGAATAAATAAAAGTAAATAAATGAATAAATAAGTAAATAAATAATACATGAATGAATACATGAATGAATAAATAAATAAATAAATAATACATGAATAAATACATGAATGAATAAATAAATTAATTAATTAATTGATTAATAATTTTAAAAAACTGTGAAAACAAACCAAGAATGTTTTAATACAAATATTCACAATAAGTCTTTTGTCTATGTTTTATAGTCAGTTAATTAATGAACAAATTTAAATATAATGATCATTAACAAAATATTATTATCATTATTATTTAAACAAATGCATAAAACATATTAAATAAATAAAACTAATTTAATTTAATTAGATTTCAATTTTATTTATTATTTAATTTTATATCCTATGATACGTTCGTCATTTTTGTGAGTTTTTTCGTCTGCCAACTATGGTTTGTTTATTTGTTCATTTGTCCATTGATCCATCATTTTCTATTTTAAATGTATAATAAATATTTAAATGTTTAGTTACATATAATAACCCTGGACTTTTCTAAATGATTATTTTCGGGTGATTAAGGTTTATTTTTTTAGGGTGTAACAGACAGACAAGCATTGGAAACCAATACACATTCACTCTTAATCAAACAACCAAAACAAAAGTGTATTCTTTTTTATAAGGCACTAATAGTTTAAATGTTCACCTTTTTTTGAGGTTCTCCTTAAAAAGTGACCCTCTGTTTCTCATATCCACACCAATAACCAAACCGATTCTTTTAGCTCAATCTAAAAGCACCATATACTACTGACCTTCTTTTCTGCAACAAAATTTAAACTACACCTTAGCATTTAGTGAAAAGCATGCAAGTATGAGCAATAATAATAGTAATATCCTCCATAACAAGCACTAAAACACCTTGGAGCTATAGCAGTAGTCTCAAAACAGCAGCATTACTAGATTAGATGACCAGAAATCATGTTATTTAGCTAAAATGAGTCCAGCGCTGTTGGCTACCCAAAGATCTGAAAGTGGATTAAGAGAAGCCCTGCACCCTTTTTATTTATTGAATTGTGTGTTGTTTTCAGTGCTTCACTTAGATTACCACCACAAGAATGGAGTCTTTCCCGTCGACCTGGTCATAAATAGTGAACTGCGTCCTCTGAGCTGTAAATGCTCAAGGTTACAGATGTCGCATGCAGGAGGTGCACTGTAATACAGAAAACTCAATGAAAGCTGTGGTATCATGTTTTGTGTACACTAAAGGTATTTTATTTTGAAAAATTAACACACAATGCACTGAAACCAGAGACTAAATGCATGTTTATGATTAGGTGATAAATGTGCAAATTGCAGTACATAGTTAATAGAGTATGCTTTATGACATCTACTATTGCAGTTTCATTTAATATATTCATATACTATAAATACACTCACCTGCCACTTTATTAGGTACACCTGTCCAACTGCTTGTTAACTCAAATTTCTAATCAGCCAATCACATGACAGCAACTCAACACATTTAGGCATGTACACATGGTCAAAACGATCTGCTGCAGTTCAAACGGAGCATCAGAATGGGAATGAAAGGTGATTGAAGTGTCTTTAAATGTTGCCTGGTCTGATGAGTCTTGATTTCTGTTGAAACATTCGGATGGTAGGGTCAGAAATTGGCATCAACAACATGAAAGCATGGATCTATCCTGCCTTGCATCAACTGTTCAGGCTGGTTTTAGTGGTGTAAAGGTGTGGGGGATATTTTCTTGGCACACTTTGGACCCATTAGCACCAATTGAGCATTGTGTCAACACCACAGTCTACCCGAGTATTGTTGCTTACCATGTCCATTCCTTTATGACCACAGTGTACCCATCTTCTGATGGCTATTTCAAGCAGGATAACGCACCATATCATAAAGCGTGAATCATCTCAGACTGGTTTCTTGAACATGACAATAAGTTCACTGTACTTAAATGGCCTCCACAGTCACCAGATCTCAATCCAATAGAGCACCTTTGGGATGTGGTGGAGATGGGAGATTCGCATTGTAAATTCTGGGAGTTTTCCGGGAGACAGAACTAAACGGGAGATGGGTCTGAAATACGGTAGACTCCCGGGGAAAAAAAACGGGAGTGTTGGCAGGTATGATACTACCAGCAATTGAAAAATGTTCCTTAATTTACACTATAAAAAGTGAATAGTCGCTTTAATAAAGTAAAATGAGTAAACCTTTAATAAAGTAAAATGAGTTAAAGCAACAAGCTGACTTTGCTTAAAAACAATGAGTAAACCCATTGAGTAAACTCGGAACTGTTAAGTTGATTTACCTTGATTATTTTTTTTTTTTTATAATTATGCACATAGTCTTTATACTTAATGTTAATCAATATAAGTAACATTCAGTCAATATTACTATTGTTCTTTCTCTGGAAGTTTATTTATTTTTTTAATTGTCAAATTTGACCAAACTCTCACACAGTTTTCTTTGTTGATGCTAAATGAATCATATCTGCTTCATTCAAAAATAATTATGAAATTATAAATACATGTACATAATAATAATAATAATAATAATAATAATAATACATCTGTATTAAAAAAGTTTAATGCTCACAATATAAACTAACACAATATAAAAGCAGTAATTTATATACTATTTATTTATGTAACATGTATAACATTAACACATAACCATGTTTACTGCAAAAGTCTACAAAATGTAAAATATTAAATAACAAATGATTTCACCAGTCAGTTGTGTGATCATTGTGTACACAGCACAGGTTTCAATTTGAAATGTCTGTTGTGGCATTTTTAGCTCAGTGTAATCAGTCTTTCCATTGGAGAAAACGTTGTGGTTAAATGGTTAGACCTGCAAATCCTTCATCTTGGCTTGCCAAAAATCCGTCTTTTACCCATAATTGTACTTCTCACTCAAGTCTGTCTTTTTTGCTGCTAATTTGTCTTCTCTCAACCATCAACCACCAATCTGCTCCAGAAAGGGAAGCTTTTAAATGTTTTTCGTGAGGACAACCCACTTTCCAACTCATGCGTGCGCTGGTGTGGGATTCGAGATCGATGAATACTTGCTAGCCTCACCATCTGGCCCCAGTTTGTTTTGGTAGCAAATGAAGCTAATTAGCGGGTACGCTAACGACTTTCAGGTCTGTGGGGCGGTTTGTGTTTCCAGCTCCACCCCTGTGCTTTCAGACTGACGACATTGCATGGTTATGCCACCCTTATGCCCTCATGCGGTGCTAATGAAATCACCTCCAGCGCAATCGTGGCTCCTCAGAGGCAGGAAGGTTAAGATCCAAGCATTTTACTATGTCGCTGTATTCGGTTACAGGTCACCGATTTGCTCTTCACACCAGCTTGTTTTGATGGAAAGTTGGGTCCAGTTTCTGGAACGCAGCAAAAAAATCCAATTCACGAGGGTTTTTTAACTTCAGAGCTACAAATAACTTTGTTTTGTTGTCAAGCTCTTAGCGGGGTTGCCAAAAGCCTGCTTGAATGTAAGTTTCAAGTAGACCTGAGCGAGAGCACTCTACTTTCGAAACTTTTCACCACACTATAATTTCAACTCACCCTAGAGATTGCAGTTTTGGTCCCCAATTTGCCAGCACTTGTCAGTACATCTGTGAATAAAAGCCATATGTATGTGTTCGTCTGAATGCATTTCAAGTCTGTCACGTTGAAGGAGGTGGATGGAAGACTTGGCGAAAAGCTGCAAGACGTAGTAGTGATTCAACCGCTAAAAAGAGATGGTTTAAAAAAAAAAAGTTGACAGACTGACAAGTAAACAGATGGAATCTGCAGTCATGTGTATTTAAACACGTTAATTGTTGGCGACAGAGCCAGACTACTACTTTAAACGCTGGAAGGCAGGCCGCCTCAGAGTCGCGAATGCCACATTCATCCTGCATTGATTGTTTACAAGAAAACAGTCTAGCTTCCCACCCATGAAGGAGGGTAAGTATGCCGGAGCTTGATTTCTAGACAGCTGAAGTAATCAGGCCAATAACAGAGACAGCTCTCCATATGCTTGGCTCAAGAGAACCATTTCTGCACCGAGCGAGCGTCGACTGTGTGAGCGTAATTCACTATCTAGCGGTCTAATCAAATTCATGCCTGATCTCTCACAAAGAAGAAAAAAAAGTACACCATTGGAGTCTTAGTATGGAATTTAACCCTGTGGTGTGGAGTCTCGGGGGTTTTGGGATACATAGCGAAGTTTTGACATTCCTTTTGTCTTTGATGTTTGTGCTTTTTGCAGTTTCTTATGGACATATTGATGGCTAAAGTCTTATGACACTGTATTCAACACGAACTGTGCTTAAATAATATGTAAGCAGCATGCATGTATGAGTTTGTATTTTTGAAATAAAAAAAAGAATAAGAGTCAAAATGTGGAAGGCAAGAGTTTTCCTACGAAATGATGTGAAAATCACTCTTGCCTACATATTCATTGATATGTAAGATCTATTAGAAACGCTATTAGTGAAGAGCTGTCAATGTCAAAAATATTAAAATAACATAAACCAATCCTATAAAGGGTGTATCAATGTGGAATTTGACTAAGGCAAATACGTGAGAAAGTCCAGAGAAAGAGATTCTTTGTTTATAGTTAATTTACAGCTAATTCCATGGTCTTTTGAAATCATTGATTCTGATTATCAGGAAGGTGTGCATAAAATCATTAATGTACAGGTAGTTCCAGTCAGTTTTGATCACATTTTAAATAAAAGCGCTTCCCTCAAACATTAGGAGTTACTCAGTGAAAGTTGTCAGAGTTGTAGAAGCTGATGGCCGATTAACCAACTTGCAAATTTACTCAATATATTTACAAAGAGGTAGCTTACACATGTTACTATGAGCTATTAGATATGCCTGTCATTTACATGCACACACATGATTTCTCTCGCACCTACACTCCCTCTCTGTCTGCCTGTGACTGATTCAAATTGAACAGATCTAACATGTCACAACTGACAAAAAGTCAGTCAAATGTTACACTGCAAAAAGCAGAACTGTTTAACCAACGCAGTCTCACTGCAATTCGTAACTTTATGACTTAATGGCTAGTTTGTATGAATTTGTTTGATCTAATTCATACAATTTAGTACGATTTGCTCATCACCCAATGACGGTTGGGGTTGGGGTTAGGGGTGGGGTTAGGTGCCACGCCTCCTTTTTTAAATCGTACATTTTCGTACGACTGAACTCATACAATATAGCCACTAAACTGACAAAGCGTAAAATACTTACGTTTCCTCGTGAGATCATGCTGGTTTAACTTGTCTAAAACGTCACTGTAATAAATTCCCAGAATTTCAAAACATGTTACTGTAGTTTTCACAGTCAATTACGTTGATGTACTTACAATTACAATATTTTTGTTTTGTTGTGAAATGAAGGCAGGCATCATGACTACAGCAAATTACTGTAAAGCTTTTGCACGGTAGTTATAGGAATTCACTATTAGTATTTTAACAACATAAAACTTAATACACATTAACGTTTAGGCTTGTACAGGCACTTTTTTTTGATATTTAGAAATATTTACAGAATTATTGTTATTGTGAAGTACCTCACAGTAATTTACTGTGAATTTACATTCAGTACCATACTGTGAAAGTAATGCAACTATCAGCCAGTAATTTACTGCACATTCAGGATCAAATATTTAACAGTGTTGGCAAAAGGCCATGGAATGAGCAGGCAGTTCTTTGCCTTTGCATCATGGATTTTAAAATCCTTTAATGCATTGCAACTTGTTGATTATCCCATGCGTAATTTACTATATGATTAGAATATAAATAATGAAGGTCAAAAGCACACTGATCTGAACTCACTGTAAACACAAGAGAACCATACCTGCTGTTGTTTCGTTTTCCATTGACTGGAAAACCTGCCTGGACAGCAGAACTTGCTAATGCTGACACCTGTCTATTTGTATTTGCAGCTGTTCTCCACATGTTGGGTAATTAGCTATTTCTAATACGGAAATAGCTGACTGATAACAAAAAAGTTTTCTCAGAGTACATTTTATGTTATATACAGTTGGAGTCAGAATTATTAGCCCCCCTTTTATTTATTTTTTATTTTTTAAATATTTCCCAAATGATGTTTAACAGAGCAAGGACATTTTAGACAGTATGTCTGATTCAGTTTTTAATTTTTAAATAAAATTTTAAGGTCAAAATTATTAGCCCCTTTAAGCTATGTATTTTTTCGATAGTCTACAGAACAAACCATCATTATACAATAACTTGCCTAATTACCCTAATCTGCCTAGGTAACCTAATCAACCTAGTTAAGCCTTTAAATGTCCCTTTAGCTGTATAGAAGTGTCTTGATAAATATCTAGTCAAATATTATTTACTGTCATCATGGCAAAGATAAAATAAATCAGTTATTGGAAATGAGTTATTAAAACTATTATGTTTAGAAATATGTTTAAAAAAATCTCTCCGTTAAACAGAAATTGGGGAAAAAATAAACATCAATAAGAGTAAATTCATATTATTTAGTAATTGTTTTCTATTCAGATTTTTTTTTTCAGAAGTAAATTCATGGAAACTGAGACAGCAGATAATGATCCATGTTTGTTTTCTTTATTTTATATGCAGTAAGCACATTCATTTGTTTTAATCAAAACACACAAATATAAGTGGACTCTTTGGTGTTTCAAATGACGACTTATGTTTCACATTAAGTTCACATCAAATGTGAACTTTAGTATTCAGAGGAGTATGTTGAATACAAATTCAAGGCAAACACACAAATTAGGGCTGCACAATATATTGTTTTAGCAAATATATTGTTTCGCAGATGGCCGATAAACTTCATTATGCTAAGCTGGCATTGTGGTCCATCTCCCTGACCCACATTTATATCGATATATAACTTGGTGTTTGCATGTCATCTTAATAGAAATAACGATCTTTTCATGAGGTGCGTTAAATTTTACATATAGCTGCCACTTGCATGGCTGACAGCATCGTGAGGATTAAATGAAAGATTATACAGTAGCTTTCACACTTAAAATGTGTAGATTCAGTAACGCTGTTACCTGCAAACCCTGTCCCACAGACTTTCCAGTGAATGGCTTT
>NC_079445.1:32690422-32800422 GCF_903798145.1 Danio aesculapii | reverse complement strand
AGCACAGGGCGCAAAAAAATATTAAGGGCATGTCTGAATCCACTTATTCTATTTTAAGGATGGAATAATATGATCTGCGGTGCATGGTCTAACAGGGTTGTGCTTATTCTCTTAATGAATTATGGGTGTGTTTTGAGAATAAACCAATCAGAGTCTCATACCATTCCCTTTAAGAGTCAGTTGTGTTGCGGCATGGCACACTTGTTATTTACCTGGCGGACTTTGTAAGTGGAAAAAACTGAATGCTTCACTAGCAAGAAAACAGTTAAACAGAGCATTTGGAGTGCGGGGATAAAGAATGAGCCTCCTCCATTACTGCCTTTACTTTCTCTTTTTCGTGGATATGGTGTTGTACACTCCACTGAAGACATCCATTAGCCTACAAAATTAACTTAGTTTGTTAAGCACAAAAATTTGTTTCAAAACAATTTTTAGTTTGCAGTTCTAATTTCCAGTAAACAAATAAATGAACTATGATAATGAAGTGTGGTTAAAAAACTGAGTTATATCCAAACGCATGTCCTATTCTTATGCCCCATTTGGTCCAAAACCTGACAGGTGGATAAATCTAAGCTTGTTTTTAATAAAACAAATCTAAATCTGCATATAACAAATAAAACTACTACTAATAATAATAACATTATACAAAAGCAAGTTGTCATGAATAAAAGCCCCCCGAGATGAAGAAGGCATGGAGGCAGTGGTTTTTATATTTATGTAGAAAGTAATATTTTTTTTGTAATATTTTTTTCCTTTAATTATTTTTTATTTGTAAAGATATGTGTGTATTGCTGTACATCATGTGTGTATTAAGCAATGTGTAAGCATTTGGATCTAAATTGGTGCACAACTAACGCGCTCTGCACTGGACTTTAGACCTGGTCTATTGCGCAGTCTACTTTAGTTCCTCAAAATAGCAACATGCCAACAATGCGCCTTAACACACCTTTTTTCTAGACCGGAACACCCATGAGTCCACAGAGTGGTGCAAATAGATTTGCTATTTAAACAACGTGGCGAAAAATGTTAAAATTACTGCTGTGCTGGTCTGAAAATAGCAACACGTCATGGCAAACATGTCTTGCGCCTTATTGCGCCGGGTGTATGACAGGGTCCTTTGTCAACCATTTCATCTCTGAATATTCTTTCACATATACTTCTAATGTAGCACACACAAAAATGCAGGGTTCCACACAATTCCTTCATGGTGTCCCAACAAAAATTTATTAAGTTAACTTAATCGTTTTTATAAATTTACGTCTATTAAACAATTAAGTAGTCTCAAAAAAACCATAAGAACTTTGTTGGTTCAGCTCATATTAAATAAGTAGTTTGAACAAGCAGCACAAGTAATTTTTTGAGTGTATATAAGTAGGTACCACGTGGAGAGACATTTTGCAGTATTTGCAAATCTTTGTATCGTACCTATCATAGGTATTTCATCAGGACAGAACTGATACTTTGGGAGAGTTTATGCCCTTTACTCTCTAACTTCCCTCCATCTTGTTCCTTCGGATGTACATCATTGATTACATTACTCAAGTGTCCACTACTGGTGGAACATTTGAATGCTTTTAAATGCAATGCCATAAACCCTTGAGCATTTGGGAAATACACTGTTGTGATGTCACAATAACATTTTATTCAGGGACATATATGTGCTGGAGTGTACATATAAAGCCCACTCGATCCCTCTGTCAAAATCGAGGGATCAAGTGTATGTACAGTCTTCCCTCATTCACTGGATGAAGTGGAATGCACTTGAAAATGGGGATGCGGATTCCCCCGAGGGAACAAAGGAAGGGAAGTTTGTGTTGCATATCTACAAGGGAAGTGGAATGTTCTCTGTGTTTTCATGTGAACACCTAATCTGCATGTTTTGTGAAATTATATCATTCACCCACATCTCTACATTTTAACATCATGTAAAGGTATGGAGCCAGTCTCAAAAATAATACTTTACAAAATAAAATCCATACATGCACAACGCAATTCACATTTACAAAATCCAATTGATAAGTTCATAACAAGAATATTTACTCAAATGCAATTCATGAAAATACTCAAATCCAATTTGTAAATTCAAAACACGATTCATAAATATTCAAATCCAATTTGTGAATTCAAAACAAGATTCATAAATACTTAAATACAATTAGTAAATTTAAAACAAGATTCATAAATATTTAAATCAATTTTTTAAATTCAAAACACAATTCAGTAATACTCAAATCCAATTCATGAATTCAAAACACGATTCATAAACCTCAAATTAATTTGTGAATTCAAAACACGTTTCATGAAATGCCTAAATCCAATTCTTGAATTCAAAACACGATTCATAAATACCCAAATCCAATTCGTGAATTCAAAACACGATTCATAAATACCCAGATCCAATTTGTAAATTCAAAACACGATTCATAAATACCCAGATGCCAATCCGTAAATTCAAAACACGATTCATAAATACCCAGATCCAATTTGTAAACTCAAAACACGATTCATAAATACCCAGATCCAATCCGTGAATTCAAAACACGATTCATAAATACCCAGATCCAATTTGTAAATTCAAAACACGATTCATAAATACCCAGATCCAATCCGTGAATTCAAAACACGATTCATAAATACTCAAATCCAATTTGTGAATTCAAAACACGATTCATAAATACCCAAATCCAATTCCTGGATTCAAAACACGATTCATAAATACCCAAATCCAATTTGTGAATTCAAAACACGATTCATAAATACCCAAATCCAATTCCTGGATTTAAAACACGATTCATAAATACCCAAATCCAATTCCTGGATTCAAAACATGATTCATAAATACCCAAATCCAATTTGTGAATTCAAAACACGATACATAAATACCCAAATCCAATTCCTGGATTTAAAACACGATTCATAAATACCCAAATCCAATTCCTGGATTCAAAACACGATTCAAAAATACCCAAATCCAATTTGTGAATTCAAAACACGATTCATAAATACCCAAATCCAATTCGTAAATTCAAAACACGATTCATAAATACCCAAATCCAATTCATAAATTCAAAACACGATTCATAAATACCCAAATCCAACTCGTGAATTCAAAACACGATTCATAAATACCGAAATCCAATTCGTGAATTTAAAACACGATTCATAAATACCAAAATCCAATTCGTGAATTCAAAACACGATTCATAAATACCCAAATCCAATTCATAAATTCAAAACACGATTCATAAATACCCAAATCCAATTCGTGGATTCAAAACACGATTCATAAATACCCAAATCCAATTCGTGGATTCAAAAACACGATTCAAAAATACGCAAATCCAATTTGTGGATTCAAAACACGATTCATAAATACCCAAATCCAATTCATAAATTCAAAAACACGATTCATAAATACCCAAATCCAATTCATAAATTTAAAAACACGATTAAAAAATACCCAAATCCAATTCATAAATTCAAAAACACGATTCATAAATACCCAAATCCAATTCATAAATTCAAAACACGATTCATAAATACCCAAATCCAATGAGTGAATTCAAAACACAATTCATAAATACCCAAATCCAATTCATAAATTCAAAACACGATTAAGAACACACAAATCCAATTTGTAAATTTAAAACATGATTCAAAAAAACAAATTCAATTCATTTGAAGAAAATATTCATGATTTTTACTTCTGAATTCATTAGTTGTGTGTTTACAAATTTACGAATTGGATTTTGTAAATGTGAATTGTATTGTGCATGTATGAATTCTATTTTGTAAATATATTATTTTGGAGACTCATCTGGCTCCATATAAAAGTAACAACAATCAACTGTGAATCGTCTCCATTTTTTACTAGTTTGTATGTTTGTGGGGGATTTACAGAACCACATACATGTTTAGAATGCAAACCAAATTATTATAGTCCGCTGCAGTGGTTTCCTTTTACACATTGTTGAAATTAAACCAAAAAAAAGGCTCTGGCTACACATGGATGTATCCTTAATCCTGTACCTCTGTGGTGCTTTCAAAACAAAACAAACAACAATTTCAAACTCAACCAATGGTGTGAGTATGGAGGTGGGGCTACCTGAACAATAACAGACCGGGCCAGAGTCTCCATCTTTGTCTTTCATCCAGACAGTATGGCAGAATTCCCAAAAGCTATAAAGGGACTCGCTGTACATCATCACAGATCCAGTCTGTAAATCCCCCCTCAGAGAAGAGAGGACGCACATCCTGTTGGAAGGGAAAATGCTCACGTAGTTTCCTCTTGTTGTTTTTGCGACCGACTGATTTATGAAGGAGTTCAATAACACTCATGGAGAGCGTCGGGTTCCAGATAAATGCGTTGATTAGAATCATAATCACATTTCTCCTTCACATATAAGGGAATGTTGACCTGAAGATGAGTCTCAGTTTATCCTGCTGCTGTGTAAACTTCTGCTTCAACACTAAGAGAGAGCCCAACACACACACACACACACACACACACACATTTAAGCCCATTAATTTCCATTAGGTTCCCTCAGGCTGAACAGTGCACGGTTGTTTCTCTCAGTCTTCTGTATTTAGGCTGCCAAGTCAATCTTGCACAGTAAGCTTATCTACACGGCGCTTAAAGACAAGCTCAGGATTAGCTGAGCCTGACTCACTATGACAAACCCACAACAAACTATTCACACATGCAGATGTATACAGTCTGCATGTTTATTACATGCCTGTCTGGAATAATTCATTCTGATTGGTCAATCGTGGCTAGAGAAGGTGTTAGGAAGATTCCAGAGCCAAGAACTTGCTTTAAAACCAGCACAATATGATCATTTAATTTGATTGTCTGTGATATTGTATTTACATTTTGTTTAGATGTATATTTTTAAAAAAGCTTTTATTTATTTTCATTTCAGACCAGGATGGTTACAGTATGTAATGAGCACTATTTATGTCAAAAATACTTTGTGTACATATTCATGTAAATTGTGTATTTTTATAAAATAAATATAAAATGTAGATTTACTTACAAATCTGTAACATGGAAAAAAATAACATTAACTTAACTTTTAAAATCTTTAATCTTGACCTTTATATCTGAAATTAAATTTATTCGTTTATATATATATATATATATATATATATATATATATATATATATATATATATATATATATATATATATATATATATATATATATATATATATCACATATACACACAGTTGAAGTCAGAATTATTAGCCCCCCTATGATTTTTTTTTTCTTTTTTAAATATTTCTCAAATGATGTTTAACAGATCAAGGACATTTCACAGTATGTCTGACAATATTTTTTCTTCTGGAGAAAGTCTTATTTGTTTTATTCTGGCTATAATAAAGGCAGTTTTTAATTTGTTAAAAACCATTTTGAGGTCAAATATATTAGCCCCTTTAATCTATATATTTTTTTCGATAGTCTTTCGAACAAACCATCATTTTACAATAACTTGCCTAATTACCCTAACCTGCCTAGTTAACCTAATTAACCTACTTAAACCTTTAAATGTCACTTTAAGCTGTATAGAAGTGTCTTGAAAAATATCTTGTCAAATATTATTTACTGTCATCATGCCAAAGACAAAATAAATTAGGAGTTAGTTATTAAAACTATTATGTTTAGAAATGTGCTAAAAAAAAAATCTCTCCGTTAAACAGAAATTGGTTGAAAAAAATAAACAGGGGGGCTAATAATTCTGACTTCTGTATATGGAGTCTCAGTGGGTGTATATATATATATATATATATATATATATATATATATATATATATATATATATATATATATATATATATATATATATATATATATAATTTAATTTAATTTAATTTTACTTCAAAGCAATATTATTGGCATACTTACTTCATTTTGCAGTGCATAAGCACAACTCGAGAAAATTACTGGTGTAGAAAAAGTGTGCTGGCCAGCCCTGGTCTCCCCGTATGTAGTTGTCGGAATGGTTTGTGATCTTTTTGCTGAGTCATCCAGTCACCATCTTCAGAATCTGAGCATCGCTTTGTTTCTCACGTATATTTTGGTACACATAAACACACACACACAAACACACCACCGGCCTGAGGGAACCAAAAACAAACAGTGTTAAAGTGCAAAGCATGCAGGTTGCTAGAAAGCCCCTGTCATCTGTTTGCCAGTCAGTTGTTTATTATCAGCACTCAAGTGTGTGGATATAAAACAAAAGGCAAATTCCCATGTCTACACTCTACCGGTGACCTTGCAGGAATAACCTTCTGTCAGATTTCAGCTTATATTGTGCGTCTCGGCTTAACTGAGATGTGAAGAATTATAGGTCATTACTTTCCTGTGTATTTTTGAAGTTAAGATTGTTAATTGAATATATATATATATATATATATATATATATATATATATATATATATATATAGAAACTTTTTATATTATTATTATTATTATTATTATTAATAATATTATTAATATTATTAATATTCTTATTATTATCCTTCTTCTTCTTATTATTATTATTATTAATATTATTATTATTATCCATCTTCTTCTTCTTTATTATTATTATTATTATTATTATTATTATTATTATTATTATTATTATTATTATTATTATTATTAAAACAGTCAGTAAATATAACATAAAAATATAACATATTATATTTTGCAAACTAAAAATAATATAATGGTATATAATTATACAGCATCATTATCATTACCAAAATACACCAAATACAATTTAATTCAATTATTAATATTAAAAAATAATTTATTCATATTCATATTGTTTCCTAAACAAAATGCAACAACAATAATAATAATAATAGGGCGATGTGGCACAGTAGGTAGTGCTGTCGCTTCACAGCAAGAGGGTCGCTGATTCGAGCCTCGGCTGGGTCAGTTGGCATTTCTGTTCTGGAGTTTGCATGTTCTCCCCAAGTTCACGTGGGTTTCTTCTGGGTGCTCCGGTTTCCAGCAGAAGTCCAAAGAAATGTGGTATAGGTGAATTGGGCAAGCTAAAATTGTATGCGTGTGTGGGAGTGTAGGGGTGTTTCCCAGTGATGGGTTGCAGCTGGAAGGACTTCAACTGTATATGATTAAACAACAGCATCATAATCCAAACAAAGAGTAGTAATAATAATATTTGTTATTATAATATAAATAACAATAATAAAAATTTTTTTTTATTAATAATAATAATAATAATAATAATAATAATAATAATTATTATTATTATTATTATTATTATTATTATTATTATTATTATTATTATTATTATTATTGCTGTTGTTGTTATAATTATCATTATCGTTATTATTTGTAGTAATAGTAGTAAAAATAAGGTACTTAATAAAACAACAACTCTAATAATGGTTGCCATTGTTATAATAAGATCAACAATAATAACACTGTTTACTTTTGGATGTTT
This sequence comes from Danio aesculapii, assembly GCF_903798145.1. Classification (NCBI taxonomy): domain Eukaryota; kingdom Metazoa; phylum Chordata; class Actinopteri; order Cypriniformes; family Danionidae; genus Danio; species Danio aesculapii. The sequence goes on along the minus strand of NC_079445.1, from coordinate 32,792,967 downwards.
TTATTTCAAGTCTGAAAAATAAAATAACACAGACAAAAACAAATGTATCTAAGGGCCTCTTCTCTTGTCCCAATGCAGTGTAAGCTTCACAATACATTCATTTGGGCCTTTCATTACAACCTTTTCAAACCGAGAATGTGAAAAACATCCCAACGTCCAAGACCTTTCCTGCATTGTTCACCAATCCTAGAAATCCATTCAGTTACAAAAATGCAGAAGTGTGCAATTGTCCATAAGGGATCCTCCATTTCCGTTGGGGCCTCAGCCCTGCTGCGGGGCCCCTTTCAGCATAATTGACTACAAGCTCTCACCTGTGGCTGCATAATTAGGGGGTTTCGGCAGTCCCTCCTGAGGTTAATGAATTTCAACTGATAGTTTAGGAGCCGTTGGAATCCCTCGGGTCCTTCTGAAGCCCGAGGCGATGCTGCACCCTTTCACTACCAGAAAAAAAAAAAAAGAAAGACTTCCCGATGGAGCCTCTTCATGCCTACAGATGGTCAACAATGGGTGCAGAGGCCACACAGTCCGTCTTGTCTGCAAATGTGCAAAGAAGCAGGTTTTGTTCATCAGCTCGCTCATTATCAAGCTGTTCATGTTCCTGCTGTTGCTCTAATCATAGATCCTGCAGTCCAGAGAGAGATGGAGATTTTGAATGAAAACACTTGTGCTTCGTAGCCAATCAGATTTGAATGTTTGTCGACAAAGCTGCCATTGGTTCATTGGTGTTTTTGTGTGTGCATGTGTGTTTGGAGTATTTAGAGAGCTGGTTATGTCAACAGCTGTATATGAGGAGCTCTTTCATAACGTATTGCTTTAGTGGTGGGCAGTGTGGGGAAAATCTTATGATATGAATTCATGTTATGGTATGAATTACTTTACATAAATGACAATATAGATTTTATTAGAAAATGATGTTATTATTTATTCGTGCTTATCGAAGGTGTGCACAGATATATAATCTATTTGTTTTATTTATTTATTTTTCTTTATATATAAAACAGTGAATGCAAAACAAACTTGAATGAAACTAATTGTGTGGCAAGTTTCCATTGGTGACATGAATATGCAAATATTTGTTATCATTATATGTTGAGTAATACAGTTGAAGTCAGAATTATTAAACCCCCTTATTTATTAGCCCCCCTGTTTATTTTTTCCCCAATTTCTGTTTAACAGTTTTATCAACTCAAACATAATTTCTCTAATTTCTAAACAATAGTTTTGATAACTCATTTCTAATAACTGATTTATTTTATTTTTGTCATGATGACAGTAAATAATATTGACTAGATATTTTTCAAGACACTCCTATACATCTGAAAGTGACATTTAAAGGCTTAATTAGGTTAACTAGGCAGGTTATTATATAACAATGGTTTGTTCTGTAGACAATCGAAAAAATATATATAGCTTAAAGGGGCTAATAATTTTGACATTAAAATGATAAAAAAAAAAAAAAGAAAACTGCTTTTATTCTAGCCGAAATAAAACATAAGACTTTCTCCAGAAGAAAAAATATACTGTGACATACAGTGAGGCATACTGTGAAAATTATTATTTGTATTATTATTATTTGTATGTTTATTCTATCTAAAAAACAATTAGTAAAATAAATCCATTATTATTATCATCATCATCATCATCATCATCATCATCATCATTATTATTAATATTATTATTATTGTCATCATCATCATCATCATCATTATTATTATTATTATTATTGTCATCATCATCATCATCATTATTATTATTATTATTATTATTATTATTATTATTATTACATTCTGCCTAATAAAAAACAAGTAAAATAAATAAATTCATAAATTAATATTAATAATAATAATAATAATAATAATAATAATAATAATAATAATAATAATAATATCATTATTATTACACCATTTCTTTTCATTACCCAATAACAAATTAATAAAATTATTTCATTATTTTTGTATTGTATTATTGTAATATTCTATTATAATTGTATTTTTTTCTACCAAATCAAAACAATTAGTAAAAAAAAATCCATTATTATTATTGTTTTTATTATTATTATTATTATTATTCATTTTTACGTTGTACCTAATAAAAATTAAGTAACATAAATAAACAATTGTAAAATAAATAAATACATTAATTAATTAATTATTAATAATAATACTAATAATAATAATGTCATTATACATTTTCTTTTTTACCTATTTAATAAATTTGAATTAATAAATAAATATAATAATAATATAATAATAATAATAATAATAATAATAATAATAATAATAATAATAATAATAATATAATTGTTATACATTTTATTTTATACACTTGTTGTTATCTAATAACAAATTAATAAAATAATTTATTTGGTATTGTATTATTGTAATATTGTATTATTATTGTATTTTTCTTCAACCTAATAAAAACAAGAAGTAAAATAAATCCATTATTATTATTATTATTATTATTATTATTATTATTATTATTATTATTATTATTATTATTATTTATAGTAGTAGCTATTAGGTAGTAAGCTTCAAAATAGATTACTAAATTATGAAATTATACAAAATATAATATACAATAACAAAAAAAAAAACATCAAACATTTGGGAGCTGAGTGCAAAGTCCCATTAATACAATCTGAAAGTGTAAATTAAATAGAAAACACTCGAGCTGGAAAACGGCAAGCTACAGGCAATTGTTACATAACCAGCATTTGTATAGTGTGACACAAATACAGCATATATTAAAATATGCACACCCTAAAATATCTAGCACTTCTCCATAGTCCAGGTATATACTCGGCACGTTCTGCGATTTCATAGCAGCGTTCATCTGTCACCCTTTATCTCTATTTTCTTTTCTTAGCCTCGACCCTCAAAGTTTGGCTGTGAAAACTCAATTTGGTTCTTCTCCTAAATCCAATATTTGATTTGAAAATGTCACACTGGCTCTCATTAATGAGCTGGAAAAGCCACCTGCATTTTGGTGCTATTTATTTGAGCCAAAGCTCGATCAGATCAGCCCGAGCCGCTCACTCCGCCGAGGGGTAATTTGACTAGATGGATTGGTGCAGGAAGCTAATAACTGGAGGAGTGACGGCAGAAATACATCTCTCGCTCTCTGTGCAGCTTTAAAAAAAAAAAAAAAACTTTGATCTTCTTTGAGGGGATGAAAAGCCCATCTCTTATCACCTGCCTGGCTGTTGTCTACTTAACACTTCGCCTCAGATGAAGGGCCTGACAGTTTCAAATCCAGCGCAAAAAAGAGGCTTTTAAATCAACAAACTTTGCTAAATATTTTCACCACCTGCTGTTCTGAAAGAGACACTTGGTAATTTGAGCATGACGGGGCTCCCTATGAATCGCTTTCCGCGTATAAATCATACAATGCTTGTTTTGAAGTCAGCTTGAAATCTAAATTTACAATGTTTATTTTGCTAGCTCACATTGTTATTCTTGAGGTGAATAATTAATCCGCGCAAGTTAATTCACTGAAAAAAGAATGTCTGTTGTGGTAATTTTCAAAGGAAGTCTGCTCATTTGTTTTCACATTTGGAGTGGCTGTGTTTCTCTGTTGACGTCAACATGAGGGTTTTCATAGCAACTGCATATTAATAACTTCTTATACGATTAAAGGTCCCATGAAATTAAAATAAAGTTTTTTAGATGTTAGTATCAGTATTGTTAGTTTTTAGGATGTCTAAATAAGCTAGTGTATACCAAAACAGTGACAGAATTCATGTTTAGAGACATTTCAAAGCACTTCATGGGACCGCTAAGTTTGTTATATGAGAGATTAGCCCCTTTCACACAGGGATAAATATCTGGAAAATTACCGGAACGACTTTACCGGTGGACTCAAAAAAAGTGCTGTTCACACAGACACGGGTATTCCAAGTATTTTACGTTTTGTCAGTTTAGTGGCTAATTCGTACGAATTCATACGAGTTAAGTCGTACGAAATTGTACGATTTTAAAAAGGAGGCGTGGCACCTAACGCCACCCCTAAACCCAACCGTCATTGGGGGAGGAGCAAATCGTACTAAATCGTACGAATTAGATTGTACGAATTCATACGAATTAGCCATTAAATCAAAAAGTTACGAATTGCCGTGAGATTGTGTTGGGCATTCCGCAATTTTTCCCGAAAAGACCTTTCACACATCTATTTCAAAATACCGGTAAATTCTGACATCATTAACCAGAAACGACCTCTAAACGGCTGCGCTTGTATTTATAACTATAGAAGGGGTCAAGCTTTTGTTGATGGTTTCACTTTTATTTAAAGCTTTAGCATGCAGCTGCTTTTGTCTCAGAGACATCCAAAGGCTGAAGCGCGAACCGCAGCTAAATGTTTACACATTTGACTACATTACACATTCTGTGGATGGATAAGTATTGTGAACAACTTTGATGTAAATATATGGAGGAATACTTTCACATGTCGAGATGAACATATTATGTGTGTGTGCTGGCTCTCACCAGCTCCTTTGTGTGCACATGTGTTAAGCAACTAAAGCAGACCTTGAAGGTAAACAAACAGCGGTTTATCATATACATTTTGTTGATAATTATTTACGCAGTTGGTATTAAGAAGGAACATAGAAAGATAACCTGACTAACATCTAGCAGCTAAATGTGTCTGGAAAAATGTTCAAAGGCTTTGATTTTCATAAACAGCATGGATGTGAATGCGTCTGAATGTTCTGATTGGCTGGAGTAGACGTCTCACGTGAACGTGAACACGCTCTTTCCGGCAATTTTCCTTCTGCATTTACAAAGAGCAGCATTCCAGCAAATTACAACTTCTCTTTCCGGAAAATTGCTGGCACTAATTCATCGCTGTTTTCAAAAAGGGCTTGTTCACACATGGTCCGCCCCTGACTCAATATTCTGTTGGAGTTGGAAGTACATCAACATACTGAAATAAAATGTCAGCATGTAGACTTAAAGCTATATGGTTTTGCTTTAAAGTAAAGATTCATCAAGAAATTAACTGCATGAAATTTTTTGGTGTTAAAAAAAATATATATACAATGAAAGTCAATGGGTGCCAGCAATCACTTTTTTCAAAATATCTTCTTTTGTGTTAAACAAAGAAACTGAAATAGGTTTTGCACAAGAAAGAGTGATTAAAAGATGACAATTGCATTATTTGGGGTGATCTATAACTTTAAGTGGTGAAATTTCATGTTTTCCTAAGCTTAAGTTTAGAATATTTCCAAATTTTCAAAAACACACCAAATGTGCACAGAGTAGGTGGAATATATATTTATATATGTTTTTATATTTATTTATTAATTATATCATTACTGAATAAATAAGCTTTTTATTTATGTTTACTTTTTCTTATGTCTCCGAGATACAACTATTTGAAAAAAAAAATCTAAATATTGATAAAATGGCATTGAAAGTTGTCCAAATTGAGTCTTAAATAAATTTTGATACAGTATATTTACTCTGTAAAAAGCTATTAGTTTGCATTTTTTAAATTAAGAGGTAAATAAATTATAAAAATCAAAATTAATTAAAATTCCATTGTTTCATAAGCATAAGTTTAGAAAATATTTCCAAAAACACACAAAACATGCATAAAGTAGGCAAATTTGTATATACTGTTCAACAAATAGGATTATAAATAGAATCAATTGGCAGTCTGAGAAAAAATCATTTATATATGGGACAAGTGGAAATAATAAAAATGGAAACAAAATAAATATTGCTAATAAGACTATAGTAGCTTAATTATAACTTCAGAAGACTTGAAATATATACACTGTAAAAAATTAAAGTTAACTTAAAAATTTAAAGCAAATTTTGAGTTTATTAAGCCTCAGTGGTTGAAGTTGTGCCAAGTAATTTTTTTAAGTTGACTGAAAAGGCTGTTTTAAGTATACTTTATGAAATAATTTGACAACTTCAATCACTGAAGCTTAATAAACTCAATTTCTTTGCAGCCAGTTGCTTTAAAATTAGTTTTTTTGTTTTTTTACAGTGTAATTCACACAAACTAGTTTTATGGTGATTCATTTTAGATTCAATTTAATTTATTAATTTAATTTTATTATTATTATTATTATTATTATTATTATTATTATTATAATAAAAAGATAAAATGACTAACAAAAATAAAGAAAAAAACTAAGAAAAATAAACAATTACTAATATAATACACTATCAAAAATATTTTTTTAAAAATTGTATAATTAGTAATTAACAATTAATAATAATAATAATAATAATAATAATAATAATAATAAATAATAATAATAATAATAAATAAATAATAATAATTATTATTATAACATCACATAAACTTGTAATAAATTTAATATTCCTTGTAATAATTACAATGTTAAAAAAATACGTAATTTTATGGTTTATTTCCAGCAGCTGGGGTGCCGGAAAAAAACTATAAAATAATGGCTGTTAAATTACAGAAATTTACTGTAAAATAACGGACATTAAATTACAAAAATTTCCTTAATTTTAAATTTCTGGTAAATTTCTGTAATTCAACCTCTGTTATTTTACGTTTAAATTTTTTTTCGACACCCTAGCTGCTGGAAATAAACCGTAAAATAACAGATTTATTTTACAGTGTACTTCAAGTAATACACTTGATATTACTTGATAATCAGTAATAAACAACGTATTTTATTTTAACAGAAAAAATAATAATAATGTTAAACAACATATTTTATGATTTATTTTATTATTAATTATAATTTAATTATATTATTATTAATAATAAATATAAAACATTTGTTATCTGTGCATAGTATATCAATACATTACAATAATAATCAGTACACCACATTATCAGATATAATAATACAATAATTATAAATAAAAATAAGATATTTTATATTTATTTCCAGTAACACTACTATATAATATATACATAACATATACTAAATAATAGGTGAACACATTATAAGCAGAATGAAAGGACACCCCCAGATAGAAAAAAAAAAAAACCTCATAATAAAAGCATTTCTCCTCAGCTCTCTTCTCCCCCTTTCCTTCAAGTGTGAAACAGCACCTCGCCTGTCCTCAGGTCAGCTGTAAACAACCTCCACACAGCTGTTTGTTTTCAAACGTTCGAAAAATGCCACTGACCTGTTATGATTCAACTGTGAAAGCCTGTGATTGGCCAATCGCCCGGGGCTCCGCTATGTGTTTGTGTTTGAATAAACCAGCTGCCACACGCCGGCATCAATGAATGCGTGAGGCCCCTGAAACACACACACACACACACGTTGACATAACGATAGACTGTTGAAGGAAATGCTGGCCGGCTGATCTGTTGGTGTGCATTGTGTGTGAATACAATGACAGGCACGAGCAGGCCTATTGTCTGAGTGAAAGCGAGACATACGGCAGTGGACCACCACCCCCTTCATTTAACAGCACACAGCATAATGCTAAAGTAAACAGGCATTTCAAAGGAAACATGTTCTTTTTTTAAACGCATAAAAGCATTGATTCAAAAAATGTAACACATGAAAAACTGTACACAATTCTTTCATAATAGGTGACCCTGAATCATAAGTAGACATTTTTGGAAGTTGATATTTTGTACGTCATCTGGAAGCTGAATAAATAAGCTTTCCGTTAATGCATAGGATAATATTAGTCTGAGATACAATTTAGGATTTGAAAATCTGGAAATCTGAGGATGCAAAAAAAATCTAAACATTGAGAAAATGTCATTTAAAGTTGCCCAGATACAGTGAGTATAGAAAGTATTCAGGCCCTCTTATGAGGAAGATTTGATATTTCAGTTTTTCTTTTAAATAAGTCTGCAAAAATGTCAACTATTCTGTGTTTTTCTGTTAATATGGGGTACACACAGTACATTAATGAGGGAAAAAATGAACTTAAATGATTTTAGCAAACAAAGAGTGAAACATTTAGGGAGGTCTGAATACTCTCCCTACTCAATGTAAGAAGTGATTACTTTGCATAGTAAAAGTAAATAAATTGCTTAAAATTACTTAATTAATTAAAGTGAGTAAAGCCATTGCTTTTAAAGTGATCATTTGACTATATTTGAAGTGAGTAAACACATTGCCTTAAAATTATTATGCAAATAAATAATCAAAGAATAAGTTAAGTCAATATAACAATTCCAGGTTACAACAGATTAACTCACTTTTTAAAGCAAAGTCAACTTGTTGCTTTATAGGATAATGGGTTTCCTTGATTTTACAGGCGGAAATTTACAAAATGTCTTTAAAAAAAGCTGACATTTACTTAATGCTTCAATAATTTTTAGAATTAAAATAAAGAAAAATCTATGTACACTGTATTTTTGGCTATTCCCACAAATATACCTGTACAACATAGGTAGGTTTTGTGGACCAGGGTCACATATAATATAATGTACATCCTTTAAAATAAAAATAAAATAAACAATTCATCAAATTTTAAAGAAAGTTAAAAATGCTAGATTTATATATATATATATAGACATTATACTTTAGCTGTGAATGTATGAATGAAAGAAGGTGGTCAAAACAATTCTTTTCAAAAGGTTAGGTTTTTGAAATATAATAAATATAGGCCACTTAAAAGTCTCCACTTTCCTTCCTAATCTGCTATTGCCTCTCTGGCTATACCACTGACTGTACTCTCTCTCTCTCTCTCTCTCTCTCTCAAAAAAAAAAAAAGCTTACATTACTAATGCTTTGCTTCTTAGACTTTACACACCTGAAACTTGCCTACAGCACTTGTTCACTGTTGCTCTTATAGTTGTGTGAATTGCTTCCTTGTCCTCATTTGTAAGTCGCTTTGGATAAAAGCGTCTGCTAAATGACTAAATGTTAAATAATGTAAATTATGCTAAATAAACAAACAAATAACATAAAACAAGGCTGTTAATCCATTATAAATGCATGAAAGAAAGAAAGAAAGAAAGAAAGAAAGAAAGAAAGAAAGAAAGAAAGAAAGAAAGAAAGAAAGAAAGAAAGAAAGAAAGAAAGAAAGAAAGAAAGAAAGAAAGAAAGAAAGAAAGAAAAACCACTGAAATGTGCAAGGTTTTTGAAATCTATGGGTCATTATTTATATTTAGCTAGACAAACAAATTGACAAGTGTATTCAGTGTAATAATCTCATTCAAAAAGGAAATATCACATTAATAAACAACGGAATGAACAATACCACACAGATTAACATACAGTGATTCATATTGGATGTTAATGCTATTTAAGAGATTTGGACCCAGGGGCGTAGAGTTGCTTTTGATATTGGTGGGGACTTCGAAGCACAAAAACTGAACCTCACACATTCTGTTTCACTATTTAAATAAATAAATAAATAAATAATATAAAAAATCTTTCATGCTGCAAAAGTAAATGTACATGATTTTACTTTGCGGAGGAATTAATGTAGACTTCTGGAAAGGGGGAGGCAGGTGACGCAATAACCATTTTATCCTAATTGTTGTTTGACAATTGAGAGAGAATTATTTTATTTTGGAGGTGATTAAACTATTGGTGGGGGAAATTTGAATAATTCTGGATCTTGGTGGAGACATGTCCCCTCAGTCTGTGCTAATTCTGCACGCTTATTTGAGTCAGATATGCCTATAGCACAACATAATAGAAAACAGACTTATTCCTCTATATCTTATTTTATTTCTTATTTAAAACTACTAAAACTTTCAATAAAAGTCACCTTATTAAACTGTACAGATGATTTTTCAACATCAAAAGTCGAAAGAGCAGAGATCAAGGCCATGATGCAATTCACAACCATATTTAAATGGAAAATACTTGTGAATCACAAAATACTGAAACTGTTAATTAACAAATATCTTTTACAGTGTATAAAATAAAGACCTGAAAGTGAATCTCCTTACCATAGAATCTGATTTTATTTATGCAACAAGTGAATAATTTGGGGTTTGAAAACCAGTAAAATAAATATGATCTTGAACAGATGGCGGGGGGGGTAGGTTTGTAATTGTATGTGAGGGCGAGTATTTTCATCACAATGTCACCCATATGTTAGACAGTAACATTTACTGCTTTAGATTGGAGCAGTGTGTGTGTCTGAGAGAGAGAGAGAGAGAGAGAGAGAGAGAGAGAGAGAGAGAGTTATGAGCTCACAGGAGGCCATACAGGCCATAAAAATTCGGTCATAACGGAATGGCGAGCAATCTATCCGGTGTGTATTTGTGTGTACAGTTGTGACAGTTGATGATTTTGCTGCCGATATTACCTGGGTGTAAAAAAGATGTCAGTCCCGCCGCGGGTGGTGGATGAACAAGATGAAATCCAAATGTGCTTAGGACAAACAATCGCAGGAAACGCCTATAAGAGCTTCTGGAAAACAAGGGAAAATGAGTTGTGGCAGCATGTAAATCGTATGTGACAACTGGATTCGATAATGCTTCAGTTTTAGATGACTTTTATTGTGCTTTTGCATTGAGCAGATATACTTGTTTCACAATACCTAAAGTATCTGACATTCTGCTGCAGTCAAAACATTTGTATTGATCTGTTTTACTGGATTTGAGTCAATGAGTGACTTACAATTTATACAAACACTCTGAAACACACACAAACTGAAAATAAACATCCTCCTCTGACTGGCATATTTTGAAAATACATCTATTTTAAATTATTACTTTGTATAGGATACAATATTTACATTTAATATAATCACGTTAGATTAGTTAGTACCGAAGCCAAAACTGGAACTAATCTAACAAGACCGTGAAAAAAAAAAGCACACCTCAATGAATATGTAAGAGAAATAGGTTAAATCAAATTTTAATTAAGAGGAAAAATCAAGATAACCATAAAATTACTAATAACATGCGCTTGATTATTGACGTGCTTTTGAAACCCGATCCTGTCAGAAGCTGACAAACGCGAGAGTGACCAGCAAAAAAACAAAGGAGAAGCCGGAATAAAAGAAGCACATTATTTTTCAGCAAACATGAATAAAATGTCATGTATAACTATTATTATTATCACCTTTTGAAATTTTATGAACTTTGAATGATGGAATTACTGTCTAACAGAGGCTACATGTGCTGCTGAAGATTAAAGACACAGATGAGGGGTTTACACTGACTGTGGGCTATATTTTGTGTTGTTTTTGAACCTAAATAAGGTCTAAATGTATGTTGTGTGTAGTTCTTCTGTAGTTGGTAACATATCGGAGACTGTAAGGGCTGTATGTGTTCATATGTTGCATTTATTTATTTTAAATAATTATTTATTTTATATAATTACGCCCACCAAAAGGGTACCCTTGGTAGTGGAAACGCAAGCCCAATAAAGGTGACCCGTACTGACCCCAACCGTACTGTACTGCACCAGTCAGTGGAAACGAGCCATAAGATCTGAATCCTAATTCTGAAAATGTAGGGGCATGTCGTAAAGAAAAAAGTTTGGAATATAAGCTAGAAATACTTCCTTTCTGTTTGTAAATGCTTTTAAAAGGAATTCTCATAATGTAAGGATGAAGGTAAAAAATAAAACACATTGTTTTAAAACTTTTAGCAGTTTTATAAAAATTATCCTTCAGTACATAAAAGTGGCCACAGGTTAATAAACACCCATACAATAAAAGAAATGACTGTTTTCACTCCATCTCGCTCCCCAAAATACCCCGGCAATAATGACCCGGTAACATAAATCTTGTTTGGCGACACTTTGCACATCAGGCAATAAACGAGCGATGTGTAACAGAGCCAACAGTCGAGACCTTCCAGAGGAGAAGCTCTGATGGAATAACAGCACTCATGCATAAAAGAGAGCAATCACTCACTCCATCTCTCCCTGACAGTCTTCAGTTATGGGCCCTGAGTAATCTCATTTCCTTTATCATCAAATATCAAATTCCTCTCTCTTATTGGCAAAGCCACACGCTGACGGAATTACTGGCGGATGCTGGGCCCCAAAATATCACAGCCTCTTTATCCAGGCGTCTCCTGACACCAAATGTCACCCTTTAACTTTGTTACGACTTTAAATATTATGGTGGCCCCGAGCTCTGGGAGTTCTCCGCAGCCGCAGGTGTTTATTTTTGTGATGAATTTGAGCACGAGAGAAGGAATTTGAAGGGCTTGAATCGGAGTATCAGACGGTGACACTGAGCATCTGTGATTTTTAACTGTGTGAATGTTCTTTGAGCGACGAAGTTCATAAAGAGAGACGTGGAGTATAGACTGAACAGAGGGACGCTGAATAATCACAGATGACGAACGTAAGTGAATGGGATTTTGTGATTGTTATTATAGCTTCACTCAAAAAAAAGATTTTGCTGGTTGTTCAAAGTACTTATTTAAAATGAGCTGAATCAAGACAATTCTTGGGTTTTATTTCGCACAACGTAATTGTTTTATGTTCAATCCACTTAACCCTTGTGTGGTGTTCGTATTTTTGTTACTCAGCTAGTGTTCATGGGTCTGGTGGACCCGCTAGAGTTTTGGCTTTCCAAATTAACACTATCAAACAATTTTATGTTAAATTACTCAACAAATGTTTACTTCATCCCAATTACAAGCAATATGAACAGCAAACATGGTTAATTTTTCCCTTTTACCTTTGTTAGATCATATTGGTGAATTAATGTGCTTCTTTTTTTTTTGTGTTTTTTTAGTGAAAAAAAATAAAATCCACACATTTGTTTTTTCGTATTGTTCCCACCATGGTCATGGACATCATCATCAGAAGCTCCTCTCTCTTCCACAATCAATTGCAAGGCCCTCGTAGCAGAAAATCTTTTGGCCATCTTGATCAGTTGTGATAAGGAACCACACTGGCAAAGTCTTATTTATAGTATTATGCCCCTAATGCACAGATGGGACAGAGTGTGAGAAAATAAAGCTTGGTTCCCGGAAGAGAGAGGGTAAAATGTGCGGCAATGTAAGAGCAGACAGTGTTGATAGTTGAATTTTCAACAATGTTGCAACTTTGTGCGGGAGCAGGCGGGGAAGCGGAAGAAAACAGCAGCACCAGTGTAGGAACATTGGACCCACACTTTCAAGACTTTTATTAGACCTGGGTCCAGTGGACCCGAACACCTTGTATGTAATGTAAATGTGTGGGGGGAGGTACATTATGCGGTCATTGAAAATTTGTTCGGATTTATGTTCTTCACAGAAAATAAGTCAAAGCCAATGAATTTCAGGTTGAAAAAATAAATCATTGTTCAATTTTTAGTTTGAAAAAAACTGAAAACGGGTCTCACAGACCTGAACACCATACAAGGGTTTAATTTGCAAAATAAATTAAACTAACTTAATCAATTTGCGTTGATACAACATGAAGAAATTGTGTGGAACTCAGCATTTTTTACAGTGTTCAGCTGAATGGTAATCTTTCAGCTTATCGAGTCATTACTGGTTCTTCCATTTGTTTTAATATCAAAATGTTAGCAATCGAAATATATGCTGCATCATACTAACAGGTAATTGTCATTGTTTACATGTAACCGGAGGTATGTCTACTCTCAGTTTTTCATTCATTCATTTGCTTTTCGGCTTAGTCCCGTTATTAATCAGAGGTCGCCACAGCGTGTAGACTACAGACTTGTAAGAGACTCCTGTAGACTCTTGCAGACTTCTTGAAGATGCTGTATGACTGCAGACTAACAAACACGTCTCTATGAAGAAATTCTTCTGCTTGTTCCAGTCTCCTGGACTGGCTTCTCATTCTTCGTTTTATTTTTCCAACACCATACATAATAAATCCTTAGAAACTGACTTTATTTCCAGATGCAAGCATTTGTATGAATGACACAGCTTAAAATGTTTGTTATTAATTTATTTACTTCTTTATTATATTGTTGTCAAAAACTTTTGAAATATATATTTAGCCTTCGTCCCATTTCTCACATTTTTGGGACTTAGTTTTGATGATGAATGTAAATATACAAACCACCACAGAATGAAAAATTGACTATGCAGCTAAAACTTTTCAGAGTAATATTTATGTTGTGCTGATGATTTGTTAGAAATAAATATGTAGATTCCATTTTCATTAATCTGAACTGCTTTTAAACAACTGGATTATGAAGTCAAAGACATTCAATGCACTTCATTCCAATACTGGTATTGCCTTTTAAACTTCCTACAACATTGTCGTAATTACAAAGCATCAATATTAATAAAAAGGCCATTTATACCTAATAAAGGTTTGAATAAAGTTTGAATAGTTTATTTTTCCACCACCCACTGAGATTTTTTTATCTAAATCAAATGTATCTTTATTGATTGATCTACCTTATTTATTCATATTTTTTTCCATTAATAAAGAACTTAGATTCTACCCAAGTAGACATTTTCTCATTACAAACATTTACATGGCCTCCTAGTGATAGATGATCTTGCATTCAAATAGCAATTAGTCTACAATAGAGTTGTATCGTATCTTTATTCAGACTACGACATGTAAACACTGCAGCTAAACAAAAGCATTCCCTAAACAATAATTAAAGGAAATTACACCCATCACGAACTGTGGTTGTCACTCCAAAAGCTTTGCTAAGTGGCCATAGTTCTCTGAAACAAGCCTCTTCTGTGCCAAAGAGCCAAATGTCCATTACCTTCAGAAGAGTCAAACAGCAGCCCTACGGCACAAGTCCGAAAAGATTTTTAACACCGCTATTGGGCCAACTGCTCCATGTAATTGAGAGATGACGGATTCGCACAGGAATTCAATTACCACACAACCCTGCTGCTCTTTCAAAAACACTTGGCCAGGAATCATCCCATTGTGGTTGAGAGAAAAAACATGAGCGTTTCTGAAAATCTAAATACTGCAATTACATCGCATGTAAAACATTTACCATCTGAATAGGGCCTAATTACCAGTTGCATGATTGCATATTTTAAAAGAAACTGTCCATATACTGGAGTTCATGATTCAGGAGTGTGTTACAGTTTATTTATGCTTTCAAATTGCATTGTGGGACCTTGATTTCTACTCCTAATCATTTTTGAAGTTGATTTACATCTTAATTAACAACAAAGGGAATATATTGCTGGTCATAGTTATTTCAAAAACTTATGATTTTTTTTAGCTGTCAATATTTTGTTTGTTTGTTTAGAGCAGGGGTGCCCAAACCTTTTCTTATGAAAGTCCAAAATCCAAACTTGATTGAGGGTGGTGGGCAGAAGCTAAATACAGTATATCAAACTGTATTACATTAAAGTTCCTAATTTAATAGTATTAAAAAATACATAGCCAAAAACACTTTAATCGTATCAATAATTATATGTATGTATATATATTTTTTAAAAAATTACATTTTATAATGTACTTTTTACAATAAAACGATAAACGATAATCACAATGGAGTTTTTTTTTTTTTCTATTTACAAAAACAAAAAAAAACATTCACTCGATAGTGACATGTATGTTCTAACAGAGTTTTTAGTAATGTGCCACACATATATATCTGTGAATATCTTTTTAAAAAATGTGTTTTAGGGTTTCCTGACCCTGATTCAAAATCTGATTAATTCACATTTAATTAAAACATTTAATTTCAGTTTTGCTTTTTTTGGAGCTTATTAATTAAACAAACAAACAAAAGGTTATGTAAATTTAGAAATGATGATCTCTGTTTAAGGGATTCGCCCCAACCTTCCCCATCATTTGTCCTTCTCTTCTCTGTTTGGTTGGTGAGCCAAATCAAAAGTTACCATGGCCCACGGGCCCTAATATAGGCATCTCTGGTTTAGAGAGTGCACTAGGTTAATGTACACGATAAGTACATTGTAACAAATTATTAATTTCAATGTACTGTACGTGCATATTTGTTAAGGCCACTTAAAATAAAGTGGGACCTAGTTTTTATTATTTTTATCAAAAGGTATTGATTAAAAACTTATTAAAAACAATAATGTTACAACAAATATTGATGTCAGTATCATCTATTCAAAGAAAGAACGAAAAAAAATAAAAATAAAATAAAAAATACATTACTAATGCTTTGCTTCTTAGAATTTACACACCTGAAACTTGTCTATAGCACTTGTTCACTGCTGCTCTTATAGTTGTGTAAATTGCTTCCTTGTCCTCATTTGTAAGTCGCTTTGGATAAAAGCGTCTGCTAAATGACTAAATGTAAATGTAAATATTAAGTGCCACTACTGTTTTAACAGTAACATTAGGAAAAGTTTCTAGAACACTGATTTATATATTGAGCATCATGTTACAATTATTTATCAACCATTATGTGACTCTGAATACTAAATTAATGACTGGTGAAAATTCATACCAAATACCACACAAATCAATTAAATGAATTAAATATTACAATAAAAAAAAAAACAGTTTTAAACTGTAGTAATATCTGCACAGTTTTTACTATTTTTGCTTTATTATTGATGCAGCTATGTTGACCAAAAGACCCCCTCTTACTGATCCCAAACTTTTAAACTGTATATAATAGTTATAGATATTACCCTTGTGTACTGTTCAAACTGACTACCCTTTCATTATGCTGGTGGCTGTTTTTGCCCCATTGATTTCCATTATAACCACTTTTTGAATGCAAAGCTATGATACCATATAATCATGCATTCTTGATTGTTGATGGTTTTCTCTGTTGGGAAGAGGTACAATGTGTCATTTTTATGGTTGATCATCAGTTGGCAGCATTAACCCTTTAGATTATCAGTTGGCAGCATTAATATGGAGTTCCGTGCAGTAAAACAGCAGATTATTGTGTGTGTGTGTGTGTGTGTGTGTGTGTGTGTGTGTGTGTGTGTGTGTGTGTGTGTGTGTGTGTGTGTGTGTGTGTGTGTGTGTGTGTGCGCGCGTGCGTGTGCGGGTGTGTGTGCATAAATACACTTACTTTGTTTACTGTGTGCTGAGAGCTGAGGGGCTTATTTTGATTTTCTCAGACATATCAAAGTAAGTGCACAAAGGTCTCTCTTACTCTGTCATACACTCACACACACGCACACTGTACTCCACATAAAAGCCAGAAACAAAGCTTTTATTGCACTGTAACTTATGATCAACCATAAAAATGACAAATTGTACCTCTTCCCAAATGGGAAAACCAGCAACAATGAAGAATGCATGATTATATGGTGCCATGGCTTTGCAATCAAAGAATGTGATTATAATGGAAGTCAATGGGGCAAAAACAGCCCCCAACATAATGAAAGGGTAGTACATTTGCCTAGAGTGTTTTGTTGAGTTTTTTAAAATTCCAAAACATTTTCCTAAAATATATTTTAAAATAATATAGGTCACCAAAGATCATTCCATTTGCTGAAAACATTTTTTAAGAGTGATTGAAAACATCCCCAACAGCACACAAGGGTTAAAAGTATTACACATATGCATGTAGTGGATTTAACCTTCTGTATTGCTCAACTTCAAACAATAAACACTCCTAACTTACTAAAACCACAGATATTAGTCTTTATCAGTCAATACAGCTTCAACAACAACAACAAAAAAAGAATCCTGCTTACATTTCTGATGGAGACAGCCCTCCTGACGATAAACGTCTTCATATATTAGCTCATTACATCCATGTTCAAGCTCCATTACACATAACACACTTCACATAATTACATATGAACAATTTTTTGCACTTTATCTCAGTGAAATATGTCTATTGCTGAAGCTTCATTAATATAAGTATCCGCTCGTCAATTCAATCTGCTGGAATAATTAGAAATCATCTAGGTATCATTCCAATTCACAGCAAGAGACAGAAGGGGAAAGTGAAAGAGAAAAGAAAGAAATCATCATTATGGTCTGTGTACACGTGGATTTATGTAGCGTCTGCAAGAGCAGGTGCATGGAGAGAGTGTTTGGAGCCCTGTGTTGAACTGAGCTGCATTGTTTTTATTGGGTAGGAAAATTAAAATCTGGGACTGGAAAACTTCGAGATTGCTGGAAAGTTTGGATATCTGACCCAAGCTCTTTTAGAAGCCGATTGAAAACAGAAGTTCTTGGTAAACACTGAAAATGCACATCGACCTTGCTTACAAATGGCATTTTGGGACTTTGATTTCTGCTCCAACAATTTTTGAAGTAGATTTCCATCTGGTGTTTAATAAAGTAACAAAGTATTCATAGCTTCACTTTTTCCACATTTTTGTATGTTATAAAAAAATATTCCAGCCTTTTTCCAAAATAGATCAAATTTATTTATTTCCTCCAAATTCTACACACAATACCCCATAATGACAATGTGAAAAAGATTTTTGAAATTGTTGCAAATGTCTTAAGTATTCACAGCCTTTGCTCAATACTTTGTTGATGCACCTTTGGCAGCAATTACAGCCTCAGGTCTTTTTGAATATGATGCCACAAGCTTGGCACACCTGTCTTTTGGAATTTTTGCCGATTCCCCTTTGCAGTACCTCTCAAGCTCTATCAGGTTGGATGAGAAGCGACGGTGTACAGCCATTTTCAGATCTCTCCATAGATGTTCAATAGGATTTAGGTCTGGGCTCTGGCTGGACCACTCAAGGACATTCACAGAGATGTTGTGAAGCCACTCCATTGATATTTTGGCGGTGTGCTTTAGGTCATTGTATTACTAAAAGATGAACCGTCACCCCAGGTCAAGGGCACCCAGAAGAAGCAGGTTTTCATTCAGGATGTCTCTGTGCATTGCTGCATTCATCTTTCCCTTTATCCTAACTATTCTTCCAGTTCCTGCTGCTGAAAAACATCCCCACAGCATGATGCTGCCACCACCATGCTTCACTGTAGAGATGGTATTAGCCAAGTGATGAGCAGTGCCTGGTTTTCTCCAAACGTAATGCCTGGCATTCACTCCAAAGTGTTAAATTTTAGTCTCATCAAACCAGAGAATTTGGTTTCTTATGGTCTGAGAGTCCTCCAGATGCCTTTTGGCAAATTCCAGAGGGAAGTGGCTTCCGTCAGGCCACTCTACCACACAGGCCTGATTGGTGGATTGCTGCACTTGTCCTTCTGTAAGGTTTACCTCTCTCCACAGAAGAACGCTGGAGCTCAGACAGAGTGACCATTGGGTAATTGATCATCTCCCTGACTAATGATGAGTCATATATATATATATATATATATATATATATATATATATATATATATATATATATATATATATATATATATATATATATATATATATATATATATACATAGATAGATAGATAGATAGATAGATAGATAGATATTATTAGTGTTACACATGGATTTATGTAGCTTCTGCAGAGACAGGCACATAGAGAGAGTGAGAGTGTGAGACTTTTAGATTGCGGGAAAGTTTGTATGTTTGACCCGAGCTTTTTTAGAAGGTGATTGAAAACTAAAGTTCTCAGAAAACACTGAAAACTGCACATCAACCTTGCTTACAAATTGCATTTTGCAACTTCTATTTCTGCTCCAACAATTTTTGAAGTGGATTTCCATCTGGTGTTTGGCAAAGTGACTATATTGCTGACCATGGTCATTACAAAAACTCTATTTTACACTTCTTTTTTATTTATGTTTTTAGCTTTGTTGAATAATGTAAGTCAATCAACCTATCAATCAACTGAAAAAATTATTGTTCAGTATTTTTTTAACATGGATTTTTCATTACACATTGATTTATGTAGTGTTTGCAAGAGCAGGTGGATAGGGCACAGGTAGAACCCTGTGTTAAACTGAGCTGCATTGTTTTTATTGTGTAGGAAAATTAAAATCTATGACTGGATACTTTGACATTGCTGGGAAGTTTGGATATCTGACTTTTCAGAATGCAATTGAAAACAAAAGTTCTCAAAAAACACTGAAAATGCACATCGACCTTTGTGGAAAGATGGTAAACAAAGCATGACATTGGCTCATTTGCACTGGCGGTTCAACAGAGTTCATGCCCCTTGCATCTAGGATTTGCTGTATGGGTGTTGGAACAGCGCCTACTGTATTGCTTAGGGAACGCCTCATTAACACATCAGCAAACATTCACACATCACTTACTGTATAACACTGTCTCGCAGAAACACGGAGGAAGGTGGTCCTCATTAGCTTTAACCCTCAGAAGGGTAGATGTTTTCATCTGGGAGTCAACAGGGAAGGCGTCTAAAAATAAACGATGTCTTCAGGAAAGTTTCGAAACACAAGGGGAGCATGTTTTGTGTAGTTTACCCAGGTTATTTCCAATCTACCAGCTATGTAAATTATCGATTAAACTGGCTTCCCCCCTCTGCTGTGAGAGTCGATTTTTTTTCGACAGAGCGACTGCATCAGAAATGGTTGAAAATACAAATTGGAGCCCGGCACAAACTGACCACACTGATCTGGTCGCATCTGTTTCATAAACCTCAATTTGCCAGAGAGGAGAGTTTTTTTAAAGACCGTATTATGTGTGGAGGTTACAGAGAAAGTGAAAAACATGGTTTTGATTTTATTTCCAAAGTTACAGCGGCAGTTTCACCCATTCTGCTGTAATTTCAACCATTTTGGTCACCTTAACTACAATTTTTTTCAGTCCTTTGCCACACAAAATCATCTGACCTGAAAATATAAAATGACTCATGGTACATTTTTTTTTCTTATACACATAGATAGATAGACAGACAGACAGACAGACATATATCTAATGTGATGATAAAGTGAAATATATGATTATCTTTCCTAATCACTCTAATTTCTTCCTAATATTTGGTGCCAGTAAACAATTTATTGAGATAAAGTCTGACTCCATTTAACAACTCGCTGATTCTAATGATACTTTCAGAGATAGTCTACAGTTAACAACACCTGATTCAACCTGTCAACTCAGAATGTGTCTCCAGTTATCTATTTATTGAATTAAATGATTTGGTCAGAGTGAGTCTCCAATTAACAACTCACTGATTCAAATGATCCAGTCAGAATGAGTTTACAGACAACATGTCTTCGATTCAAATGATCCAGTCAGAGTGAGTCTCAATTTAACAACTCACCAATTCAAATTATCCATTTAGAATGATTCTCCAGCTAACAAGTCATCGATTCAAATGATCCAGTCAGAGTGAAGCTGCAGTCACACTGGTCTTTTCTCCCCATAGACTTCCATTCATATGCACGCGAATGCGTCAGACTGCAAACGCAAGTTCATGCTTCAAGTTTTGCAGTTCGCTGTGTTGGAAAGTTCAAGCTTAGTGAACTCTGACCTGCGAAATCGCATCACTTGACTGCGTGAGACCAATCGAAGAACAAAACATGACCTCATGAGAAGGGAGGAGGGAACCCTGTAGTAACCTGAGTAAAACAAATCAACATCTATGCTACAGTCTCAGTAAGTAGGGATTTCTGAAACTGTAGGGGTTTGAAACTTTAAGGAGGCAGCCCCTCCACCAAGCTCTAACCAAGAGTCTAAGAGTCTAATTCCCCATAACTTTTTAAACAAACCTAACTGAGACTAAAAAGAAAGGATAAAAAAGATGCTAGAGGCAAGGAAGACGTCCAAGAGGCAGACCTCGAATAAAATGGATGGACTCACTTAACCCAGCATTCCAAATTATATATATATATATATATATATATATATATATATATATATATATATATATATATATATATTTGTCTAATTGTCTGTTTAATCCCACCCCTGTCGCCATTCGACAGAATTTTGCAAGCTCAAACTCTAGTGTGACTGCAGCATCAGTCAAATGTTACCAACTCAACAATTCAAATGAGCCATTCAGAATGATTCTCCAGTTAACAAGGAATCGATTCAAATTATCCAGTCAGAGTAAGTCTGAAGTTAACAACTCACCAATTCAAATGATCCAGTCAGAGTGATGCTGCAGTCACACTAGAGTTTGTGTGGCGAAATTTTGTTGTACAGTGTTGCGAAAATTGGATTAAACAAGATAAGCGACAAGCGATTGATCCATGTTCTAAATTCCTGTCCAGAGAGGTCATGTTTTGATCTTCGGTTGGTCTCACGCAGTGACATCATGCAATTTCGCAGGTCAGAGTTCACTAAGCTTGAACTTTCAAATGCAGCAAACTGCGAAACTCGACGCATGACCTTGTGTTTCCGGTCTGACGCATTCGCGTGCATATGAATGGAAGTCTATGGGGAGAAAAGTGCAGTGTGACCACGGCTGAAGTCTCAAGTTAACATTGCACCAATTGAAATGCTCCATTCAGAATGATTCTCCAGTTAACAAGTAATCAAGATTCAAATTATCTAGTCAGAGTGTTTCTAATTAACAACTCATCGATTCAAATTGTACGGTCAGAGTGAGTCTCTAATTAAAACTCACTAATTCAAATGATCTAGTCATGATCAGGTTGGAATGTCTTCAGTTAATTGAATAAAATGATTTGGTCAGAGTGAGTTTTTAATTAGCAATTCACTAAATTCAAATGTCTGACTTTAAATGAGCCAAAATAGGGCATAACTGATAGCAGGAACTGTTATCCCTAATTACACCTATTAAGTAAACTTCACTACTGTACATTATTAACAGCAAATGGACGTGTAAGAGACCATCAAAGCACACGTGACTAGCACTCCAATTTATTTGAATTTTGTAGAGACACATTTTTACAAGCAATTTTAAAGGAGCAATTGATCAATACACATAAGATATAAACCTCACCCCCCTTTTAACCATTTACAGATCCTAAAGCTGCCATAAAGACAAGTGTAATTTCTCATGACACCTATTTCCATCATATCTTTGATGTTCCATCGTCCAAAGAAAATAAAGAAATAAAAATAACCACTGCACTAAATTTCCAAGGGCGAAATTGTTCAAAATAAAAATTGGTCCTTATGAAGCAAAACTCAAAAACCAACCTGAGCGATCTGGTCTCATCAGCTCCAAACACCTCAATTTAGTCAAGAAGCGGGTCCGTTAAACACTTTATTATGCGCAGAGGTTACCGAGAAGGTGAAAAGAAATGTGTTTTTGTCTTTCCCTCCGCGGTTAATAGGAGTAATACGTGCTGAATCACTGATCAGACTCGCTAACCTCCTGCTCACAACATCACAGTGACATTCTTATAAAACACTTTTTGTCGCTCCCTGCGTTCAGACTTGTTCTCTCTCATCCACACGTGCTTTCATCTGCTCCTCTGAAATGCATGCCGTAGGTATTTCCCTGGATGAAAAAAATACAATTAGCCAAACTAGATTTTGCCAAGTACCTAAATAGAGGTGCTCGTCATGGATAATTTACACTTTGGGTATTTTCTTCATTAATCTTGGCCAATTTTATTAATAGGGATGAAAAGCAAAAATAATGAAAATGTAATTGGATAAATTGACAAAGAAGCATGGGGTACTTGCAGAGAGGAGGATGGGGAGCCACTGGTGCGTTTAAGGCAGACTTAACTTCCTTTGTTTGACAAGCTATTGACTTTGCACACATTCACGTGCATTTTGTCAATGCTAATACACCAGACACAAACATATATCTAACCCTCTTCTCTTTGGTCTTTATTATTAAAAAGAATAGTTCACTCAAAAATGAAAATGCTGTTATCCTTTATTAAACCTTATATGTTCCTAACTTTTATGAGTTTCTTTCTTCTGTTGAATACAAAAGATAATAATTTGAAGAAAGCTGGAATTCAGTAACCATTGACTTCCATAGTATTTGTTTTCCTTCTATGGACGTCAGTGGTTACAGTCTTCTGTTTTATTCAAAATAGTGTTCAACGGAAGAAAAATTATTAAGGTTTGGAACCACTTGAGGGTGAGTAAATAGTGAGTAAAGGTTCATTTTTGGGTCAACTATCCCTTTAATCAACAAAAATACATCTTAAAGTGAAAAAAAAATTATAATAATTTAATACTCTTACCCAAGCCATCCAAGATATAGGTGACTTTAGGAGAATGTTAAAAATGAATACTGAAACAGTGGCCTTTGGAGATGCATACGATGCAAATAAACAGTTATTTGAACTTTAAGACCCAAAAAAACCATAGAGGCAGAATAAAATTAATATCTGTACCTCCTGGCGATACATTAAGCTCTTATGAAGTGAAATAATTGATCTGTGGAAGTAACTGTACATTATTTACAACATTATTACATACAATCTATTAACTCTGCAAGAGGTACTGAAGCTTCCTTTTATGCACTGAGATTGTACTGAGATTGTATAAACAGGAATCTGAAAAGTCAATCTTACAGCAGAACTCATAGAGTACATATAAGTGTGTTCTTTTTTTTTATATTTTCCAAATGATGTTTATCAGAGCAAGGAAATTTTCACCGTAATTCTAATAATATTTTTTCTTCTGGAGAAAGTCTTATTTGTTTTATTTCGGCTAGAATAAAAGCAGTTTTTAATAAAAAAAAAAAAAATTAAGGTCAAAATTATTAGCCCCCTTTAAGCAATTTTTTCGATAGTCAACAGAACAAACCATCTTTCTACAATAACTTGCCTAATTACCCTATCCTGCCTAGTTAACCTAATTAACCAAGTTAAGCCTTTAAATGTCACTTTAAGCTGTATAGAATTGTCTGTAAAAATATCTATTCCAATATTACTTACTGTCATCATGACAAAGATAAAATAAATCAGTTATTAGAGATGAGTTATTGAAACTATTATGTTTAGAAATGAGTTGAAAAAAATCTTCTCTCCGTTAAACAGAAATAGGGGAAAAAAATAAACAGGGGGCTATTAATTCTGACTTCAACTAGATGTTGCAAACTCCACCATTGCCGGTCTCAAGCCTAAATGACAATAGAGAAGGGAACCCTGCAGTACCTGAGTAATGCAAAACAACATCTATGCTGCAGTCTCAGGAAGTAGGGATTTCTGAAACTATAGGGGTTAGGGTTAGAAACTTTGAGGCAGCCCCTCTACCAAGCTCGGAGTCTAATCCCCCAACACTTTTAAACAAACCTAACTGATTAAAAGAAAAAGACATTTAACTGGACTGTCTAAGCTGTCACTGACATAGCAAGTAAATCAGACTATGAATTTTGGAACTTGGAATGTGTGAAGCCTGACAGAAAAAAAAATGATGAACTAGTGGAGGTCATCAGCAAAACAAAAGTAAAATTCTTAGCCATAACAGAGACAAAAAAGAAAGAATAAGGCCAAAGCAGATGCTAGAGGCAAGAAACCAAGGAAGACATCCAAGAGGCAGGCCTTGAATAAAATGGATGGACTCACTTAACTCAGCATTCCAAAAGAGAGAGTAGACCCAAACTGCGCCAGAACAGTGGCTGCAGACAGGACAAGGTTGTGGAAACTTTGTTCAGCCTCTACACCGCAAGGTAGAAAAGGCCAGAGAATGAGTATATAGGTTGCAGCAACCAGGATAAGCACATAACTTTATGTATACTATAAACACTGTCAGTATACTGACATGATTGGGCTCAGAACTGTTTGCTGGGGCTGTGGATTAAAGTGGTAATGTTGAAAATAATATAACATTTGTTTCAACATTGTTTCACTTTATAAGACATTGACATATCATAAGATGCCATGCATATTTATTTTATTTAGCCTGTATATGTTGTGACAGTGGTCAGAAGAAGGTCGCTGATTCAAGTCCTGGCTGGGAATTTTTTGTGCGGAGTTTGCATGTTCTCCCAGTGTTGGCGTGAGTTTCCTCCAGGTGCTCCGGTTTCCCCCAAAGTCCAAAGACATGATGCTATAGATGAATTGGGTAAACTAAATTGGCCATAAAGTGTGAATGAGTGTATGAGTGTTTTCCAGTACTGGGTTGTGGCTGCGTAAATACATAAACTGGAATAGTTGGCGGTTCATTCCACTCTGCCAACCCCTGATATATAGGGTACTAAGCCAAAGGAAAATTACATTTTTATTTTGACTCATGCTGGCAGCAATTTTAAGACCACACTTTTAGCTAAAAAAAAAATTCTTAATGTTCTACTGAAACAAAAAAAAGCTCACCTACATCTTGTCTTGCTTGAGGACGAGCAAATTAACAGTATATTTTCAATTCTGAGTGAAGTATCCCTTTAATACTAGGTGTAAACTAGGCATATGATGAAAGGGCCGGCAACAGGCCTACAAGTGAGAACAAGAAACGTGGTCTTTTAACCAGATCCCACGCAGTGAACTCTGATAGCTGAGGGTGGCTTCACATGATTCGGTGTAATTGTGATCTACGACCACGCGATTGAAAAAACCTCAAGTCAATATTGCAGCAGGGATGAAGCAAATTACTGGGCTTACCTTTCCACAGATTCTAGAGCCAAATAAATGTGGGGGGAAAACGGAGACCTGGACTCTGGGCTGCAAAAAGTGGGAGAAGAAACGAGGAATGATCAGATTCCATCCAGCCTCTCTGATAAACACGGTCTTTGCCTCTTTCTGAAAACAATGAGAGGACCGAATGGTTTCTCCTGTGTTACCCTGCAATTTGCAGCTCGCGGATTCGGGGATTAACGTGCGATTTGACACCCGTGAGCTAGAATAAGTGGTCGGTCTCCATGGTGAGCAGAACTCAGAGGAGTTCAGAGAAAAGCAACGCCTTCTTGCCGAGCGCCGCTGTTAAATCTGCTCACCCAATATTGAGCTCACAATGGAATTAGTCTACAGTATGTACATAATAAGCAATTTAACTCTAAGACAAATGCCAGCAGCCCCCTTGGAGATCTTAAGTAGCGCTCTCAGAGAAATTTATTTTAGGATACGGATTCTCTGCGAACAAAATTGCAGACAAGGGGACTTAAAGTGCTTTTATGTTGCCCTCAGGCCTTGATTAGGTGGTTGGGAAGTAATATAAAGTCCTGTTCTCTTATCATGCACTTAATAGAGTGTCTTTGGTGTGGGAGGCTTGTGTTTACTTACCTGTGTGTTTCAGTAGGACGGCAGCATTTCATAACCATGAACTGACTGTCAAATTACCTGTGAGAGAGACGGCGGGATTTCAGTTTTATCCGCTTGCATCACATGAATAAAACTTTTTAGTGGTACAGTATTGCATTACAACTTTCACATGCATACGCACACACTCAAACGATTATTGAAAAGTACATTTAGTATATTTTAGTAATACTTATTAGTAATACTAATATTCAGCAATGCAATAAACAATAAAGACTTTCAAACTGTACAGACTTGCACAAAAAATGTCAATTTATGTTGTTTTTTGAACCTTCTAAAACCTTTCTAAAAAATGTATAATAAAAAATTTAACAATAATAATAATACTAATAATAGTTCTTAAGTCTTATTAATATATTCGTATATTTGTTTTAATAAATAATAATTAATATTAATTATAGTATCAAGTCAAGTCGAGCTTTATTGTCATTCCACTACTTGTGCGGACATACGTCAGGTGAGGAAAGGGAGCTGCTAAACAGTTCTACACTTCCATCATTGAATCAGTCATCTGCACGTCTGGTTTCGCTCAGCTACCAAATCCGACCTCTGAAGACCATCGAATAGTTCGGACTGCTGAGCGAATCACTGGTACAACCCTCCTTACTCTCTGAGAACTGTACTTATTCAGAGCGAGCAGAAGGGCTGCCAACATCACACTGGACCCCTCACACCCAGCACACTGCCTCTTTGAACTTTTACCTTCTGGCACCAGAACAGCTCGACGCAGAAACAGTTTCTTCCCTCAGACAATCCATCTCATGAACACTTTATGACAGTAATAGTAACACTCATCACTACTTTACATGCCAATTTGCACATAACAGTTGCACATATAACATTGCATATAGTAATATACCTGTACATACACTTGTCAATTTTTATACTTCGCATTCACTACTTACTTTTTTTTTAGATATATATTTATTATCTGTTTTTGTCCTGTCTCTGTAATTCTGTTGCACTATAGAAGCTCTGTCATGAAAACAAATTCCTCATATATGTGAACATACCTGGCAATAAAGCTCTTTCTGATTCTGATACAGACGAACAAAATGTCAGGTCTCACAGCACAACGGTGTTACATAAATTAATCATTAATACAAACACAACACTGGACATAAGAGCTATTAATTAAACAGCTATGCAGAACTAACATATACTAAAAGATACTTAGCTATACACATAGGACAGGCTTTACAAGTACTTTTACATGAGACTGAACGATGCAGGATGTTGTGCTAGAGAGTATTAAGGGTAAATATTGTGCAAAAGAGGTATTTGAGGTTTGATATTGTGCAAAAGATGTATTGAAGGTTTAATATTGTACAAAAGAGGTATTTGAGGTTTGATATTGTGCAAAAGAGGTATTTGAGGTTTAATATTGTACAAAAGAGGTATTTAAGGTTGAAACAAGCAGTGCAACATGATTGTGGTACATTTCTAGTAAACATCACTTCCTTTATTGAGTCCTTGTAAGATGGAGTTTAGATAAAGTGTCAGGTTTATAAAAGAGAAGAGTGTTTCTACAGGTGGTTTGTCAAGCCCACTTACATGTATGAATCGCATTTCAATTGCACAGTGTTTCCAAGGGTCATGGAGTGATTAAGAAAGTGTCTATAGTGCAAATGTGCAACCTGGTGCAAGAGTCAGAGAGATGAGATTAATACTACTATTAGGGGAACACACTATAAAAATGCTGAGTTACTTTAAACCAAATTTGAGTAAAATATGGAAACATAACCATTCATTCATTTTTTTTCGGCTAGTCTCCATTTCAGAGGTTTCCACAATGGAATGAACCGCCAACTGCCCATCCAGCTGCAACCCAGTACTGGGAAACACCCATAAACACTTATTCACACACGCACACACACACACACATTCATACACTACGGCCAATTTAGTTTATTCAATTCACCTAATGCGCTATGCATGTCTGAACTGTGGGGGAAATCAGAGGAGAAAACCACGGGAGAACATGCAAACTTCACACACAAATTGACTGTGTGGCCCAGCTGGGAACAAACCAGTGACCTTCTTGCTGTGAGACGACAGTGCTTACCACTGAGCCATGGGTTGAATTAAAACAAACAAATTAAATTTAGTAATGTTCAAATAAATTTGTTTGTTTGAATTCAGCCCAAATAGTTTACAACCACTTAAATTGAAAAAGATAGTAAATCCAAGGAATCATCAATCAAAAAATATAAAAAAAAAATTATAGTAATAACAGTAATAATAATAATTAAATAAATTAATAAAAATAGTTGTTATTATTATATTATTATTGATATATTATTATTATTATTATTATTATTATGAGAATGCAAAATGCTGAGTTGTTTTAAAATAATTTGAAATATGGTAAAATATGGTAAGCATAACCATTGATTAAAAATAATGACTTAGCCATCGGATTGGTCAATTTTTTACTGAATATAAAAAAACCAAACAGATTTTTTTTAGAATGTAGTTTGTCATCACATAAACAAATTATATATTTTTTTATTAAACATAATTTAAAAATGATCGTTTAAAAACAAAATAATGCATTGTAATAAATATGTATTATTGTAATATGTATAACATACAGCCATTATGAGCATAAAATATTTATTTTTGTATGTGTCACGATCACCAGCGATCTAGTCTATACAGATCGCTGGAGAACCGCACATTTGCAACCATATGAACTACAACTACCATGATTCTGTGCGCCAATCAACACCCGCTACAGCTGACAATAATCCGGACACTCACTCACACACACACCTGAAACTCATAATCGATGATTATCTGGACTATAAAACATCTCTCATTTTCACACACACTGTTGAGTTGTAGCCTGTATCACAACAAAGCATAATCGTGTCTAGTCTTTCTGTGTTTTGAGCTTTGTTTTTTTGTCATTGAGTCTTTGCCGCTTATACTGACCATGCATCTGTTACTCGACTTCACCTTTTGGATTACGTGTGTGCACCTGTAAATGACCATTGCCTGACTGACGAATCTGCAAGAAACTGCACATGGATCCTCACCTCCGTTGTCCAGCGCCATGCGTTAGAGTATGGCAGAAGTATTCAGTTTCCTGTGTACTTTTATATACATGTAATGGATCCAAACAACATTTTTATCAATTCTATGCTGTGTACCTAGCTGCCTCACCATACAAATTATTATTATTATTATTATTATTTTGGCAAGGATTTTAAACCAATGATACCATAGAATGTAGGAAGTGACATACTGTATAGACTAAAGCACAAAACAAAGTGCATTTCCTGACAGTGTAGTGCTGCTCTGAGGCAACACCCAAATTCTGTTGTTTTGTCAGCTACAAATAGCAGGCATGACAAGATTTTGCAGATGTGATCTGATTTACTACAGTTTATCTGCAGCATTTTTAAAGCTTTTACAACATAAATCTTGAGCTGAGGTGGAAGAAAACTTTGTTGCACGTCACTGTTAAGCATGACATACAATCTTGAACTACCAACTCTTCCAAACAATAGAAAGGGAGAGGTTTTCTATTGTTTTTTTGTATGCATTCTTGTGCTGCAACAATTTCAGCATATGCGAGTGATGCCACGCAAAGGTGAATGTGTGTCTAATGCATTTCCCCTTAGACAGCACTCTAGACGTGTGTGTGTGTGTGTGTGTGTGTGTGTGTGTGTGTGTGTGTGTGTGTGTGTGTGTGTGTATGTGTGTGTGTGTGTCAGGGTTTTTCTCATGGGTCACGTCAGAGGGCAGTGGTGTTAATTACCTTGCTACACTGCCACGTCAGCAAAACACCCTCATTGCTTTTAATTGGCCCACAGCATCCTCTCTAATCTGTTCATTAGGCTCTGATATAAGCATGTTAGCTGCTACTCTAACAGTGCACAGGAACATGCCACAGAGGGCAAGAAATTACTGACCCGCAGCAGAAAATGTCAACCATATATGTAAATTACATATAGAGCTTTTTGTCTTACTCAACCCATATCAGCTCAAATAATTCAATTAAGTAAATTAAATTAAGAGTATTGAGGAGACAGAAAATATTGTGGAGAATATCAGAGAAGGACATGTAATGTCTTAAAATACAACATCCTGTGAACGTTGTCTGTAGATGTGTTAACTGAAGTAGACTATGAAAAAGAATAATTCAATTCGTCACCTTGGAATTATAAGGTTCTATCTGCGTTCTGAATGATTTTGAGATATAGAGCTTCAAAGTTTTTGCATTCCATAGCAAACAGTATGTGTGTAACATTTGGTTTTTAAATAAAGACTTAATGTAAACAACTTTTAAAAAAAAACATCACATAATAAGTTGTCATTTAATAAGAATATGTCAATAATTCAATTTTGACAAAAATGTCAGATAGAATCTTATAATTCTAAGGTGACGAATTGTTCCTTACTCTATTTGAAAAATGCTAACCATAAATTAGAAAGTACACTAAATTAGAAAGTACACTGAAAAAAGTATTTCTGCAAAATTGTTGCAAACAATTTATATGGGTTGAATTTAAACAAACAAATTAAATTTAGCAATGTTCAACTTAATTTGTTTGTTTAAATGAAGCCCAAATAAATTGCTTACGACCACTTAATTTAATAAATTCAAGCATTCATCATTTGGGATAATTTTATTCAGTGTATAGCGTTAAAATAGAAAGGAATTATTGTTTGTGCACTCTTAGAAAAAAAATGTACAAGGTGGTACAAATAATGTTCTTTAAGAAACAGTTTTGTACCTTTGTAAAAGTTGTACCTTATATAGTACAGAAAAGACCTCTTATGATACTATTCTACCTTTTATGGTACAATTGAAATGAATTCACAATTGTTCTCATAAAAAAGGTACATAGTGTTGGATAACTCCTTCTTTATTACAATATCTATGAAAATAAATATGACTGGAAAGGCAATGTGATTTGATCAATAATTTCCATTTTAAACCATGAATCATCATTTAAAATCAAATGTTTAAAGAAACTCATAAACAGTAAATATTAAGTTCAATAAAACAAAACAACTTGTAAAACAAAACTATAGGTACTGTAAACTAAACATTTAAGGCATTTAAAAAACATTTGGTAAACATTTTCTGAGATTTTATTGAGATCCGCACCTTTTGAAGTTTGCTTTCCACTACGCATGTGAGCTGGCAAAAGTCCTGCATATGCAAAGCGTTCATGCAGACATTTTACTATTTTAAAATTAAGTAAATTAAATGAACTTTTAAGTGATTACAAAGGTATTGTGTGAAAATTGGAGAAAAAAAGTTTTAGATTTTCCATGAGAGAAAAGTGAAAAGTGTTTTTTTTTTTTTTTTCATTTTTGTGAAAAGTGTTAAGCAAAAAATTATATATTTTGTTTTATGTTAAAGTAATTTTTATTCTTTATTGTAGATGGAAAAGCTCCATTTACACAAAAATAAAATTGTTTAAAATGTATTTGTTTTATATTTACTGAAAATAAATTGACACATTTTGGATAAAGTAAAATGCCTTTAAATAGTTCTTGAAGGAACACATTTGACACTGTTAAGGTACAAAGTGTCTTATCAATGCAGTGGGGATACCTTCATGGATAAGATTTGTACCTTTGAAGATACAATATTATATCTGCTTGTTTAAAAACCAAAGGTACATTTTGGTTTCCCATGGTACAAATCGTGTCTTTAAAAGTACAAACTGCTATGTGACAACTTTGTTTCTTTGGTACAATTCTGTTCCATAAAAAGGTACTGCCCCAGTGACAAGGGTTTGTACCTTCTTTGGTACAACATTGTACCATTTTTTCTGACAGTGTACGTGCATGGTTGTGTACCATTTATATACAATATGACATCGCCATCTACTGGCCTGGCATGCATACGTTATTCATTCATTTTCCTTTGGCTTAGTCTATTATTTGTCAAAGGTCGCCACAGCTGAATGAACCACCAACTATTCCGGCATATGTTGTATGTAAGCATATGTTGTATGTATATGTTGTACGTATGTATATGCCCTTCCAGCCGCAACCCATTACTGTGAATCAACCATCCATACACACACCCACACACGGCCCAATTTAGTTCATTCAATACAAGCACGGGGAAGAACATGCAAAGTCCACACAGAAATGCCAACTGACCCAGCCAGGACTTGAATGCAAAATATGTAAAATAAAGTGCAAAAAAGTACATTGTTGTTGTTTAAATGTATTCAATCAAATATAAATCACTGCGCTCTACTGAAAAGTTTGGTGCTGTGACCAAATTTCATTAAATGACAAGTATCATAGAAGGTCCGCTCTCAATAATTGATTTATTTTGTTGTGTAAATGTTTCCTTAAAGAATGCTATATTCTTAGACAAAAGTGCTGATTAAAAACACTGATTTGCAGTGTTTCATGCCAACAGCCCACTCAATGAAGTACCTAGGAGATAATAAAAATAATTGTGGTCAAAATGATTTATTGAAAACAAACAGGATGCCTTGTATGCGAGAGGAAAACATAGCAGTTTGAGATCTGTGATCGCAAGTGGCGTTCTGCTGGTGTCACGGTGTTGGTTTGTCACACGCAGAAGTGATCAAAAAGAGACTTTGCTTTCACATCGTGTTAGACAACACAATGAAAAGGAACCTAACAATAGACTGACTCAAGTCTGACGCTTACAAAGAGCAATACTGCCAACTATGAGAGGAATTCAATTTAATATGACAAACATTTGAAAGCAGCAATCCATCATCTTAGTCATTTCAATTTTTTTCTCTTTTTCAAAAGTACCACTTGAATCGAGCCTCTAAGTTTCAGCAATTCAACAGCGATACGTCCGGATCCTTTTGAAACAAAGAATTTTGCCTTCGCTGTAATAGGTAGTCGAGTTTGACAAAGTGGCGTGTCAGACTGCCTCAGTGAGAAATATATCTTAAACACGATATTTCACTGGGAATGCAGTTTGGGAAGAGGCTTCACCTGTCCTATTACCGAAGTCTTATGGGGATTAAATTAATTTCGTTATAACTTTGGAAGCCTCCGCCGGAGTCATGTGTAAATGTTAACTCTTGTGGCCTTGAAAACAATAGATGATTTAAGCGAAAGTAGGTCATTTCCTTTTTTTCTATTTGCGGCTCGCAGAACAAATGTGCCTTCAGATTATTGCAAATTGCTACATATGGTTTCATGTGAAATATACTCTAAAGCTCAGAGTTTTGAAGAATGGAAACAGTTTTTTTGTAAAACTAACTTTGAAATGGCTTCATTTTTTTCTCTCTTTGGGCATTTAAGTGCTTAAACATGACAAACATTAGCCATTAGATATATGTAATTAATTTAGAAAACGCAACACGGGACAATAATAGATTTGTTTTGCTCATCTTTTGTCTTTGTCTCTATGAATGTGCACAACATGTCCCATTTAATGGTATCGCTGCGTCTTCCCTTGAGTTGTGTTCATGTTATTCCCAAGCTACAGGCGAGTCTTAAGGCAGTTCATTTATTTTTGGGAGCGGGAGGGTAATCCGGGCTGGGGTGTGCTGGGGGATTTTGGCTCCACCCCTTGGGCCTCATAATTTGAGTCTGAAACCTCGGAGGTCAGCCTGAATAATGGGCTCATCCCCGTTAAAATGGGCCATGTCTGAAGCCAAGAAATTACCAGGGAATCCGAAGGAATATGAATTAATACTTATTATGGCGAAGAATGCTAATAACTGTGGAACTAATGTAAAGCATTTATAGTTTTACAACATTCGATTCCATTTAGTCATACCATTTTCAGGATTAAAATAGCTAATTCATTATTTATGCAGTACAATTTTTGGTAACATTATTTTAATGGAACTCTATTAGACATTCTGCCGACTATAGAGTCCAAAAAAAACAGTCCTTTTTTTTTTTTCTTGCTTGTTCAAACTATTTCTTTAATGAAACAACACAACTATTGAGTTCTTTTTGGGAAAACTTAATTATTTTATGGTCAATCATCTAAAATATGTTAAGTTTAACAAATCAAATTGTGTTTAGACAACACAAATTAATTGTGTGTAACCCTGCAATTTTAACAGTGAATGACATTTGCTGTTTGTTCAAACCAACTTACTTAAAATGAGCTGAAACAACACAATTCATATGTTTTTTGGGGGGACAACTTAATTGTTTTATATTCAATCCACTTAAATTTGAAAAAAAAACTATTAAGTTAACTTAATTCCTTTATGTTGCTCCAACACAAATTGATTGTGTGCAGTATTTTTACAGTGTAAATAACTTTGAAATTATTCTGAACTGTAAGCTGCAATGCAGAATCATCAAGCTAAAAAAGGAGTCATTCAAAATTGGTTGGTAATTTGCAGTTTGTAGTCTTTAGCTTTTTGATTAACGCTAATTAGCAAAGTAATTAGCTAATCAAAACAATAGGACAACAATAACTTGAACTCAGATGATCCCAAATATATTTTTAGGTCTCACAGATTACATTTTCCAAAGGATGTTTGGAGATACGTGCATAGGCTAACTGCTTAATATCTGATGACACTTGTATTTCTGATGGTTTCAAAGACTATAAGTACAGTAAGTACAGTATAATAAACAAAATCCTTGGTTGATTCAACCCAAATTTGGGTAAAATATGTACAAAGGTTTAATTTCTACATATTTACGTAAACTAGATTGTAAAGAACCTAGCATTTTTGGAGTGTTATAACACTTTAGAATTTATCATTTACAGTATATGAACATGGACATCCATGTTATCACAGTAGTTTAATAAAGAGTGAAATGTTTTGACTGGTGAGCCCTGAAGAGACTCAACACATAATCACAACATTATATTATTTTTCTGTGTTCTTTAAGTCGTATTTGGTATTGTCATAGCATAATTTATAACAATAATTGATTTGTTTATATCATTTTATTGCATACGTTTATGTTTCCAGAGCAGTGAAATTATTATCTTGCAAGTGAAAACAATGGCACCTGGCTTTTAAATTGCATGACAATTGAAAAAACCAATAAAAGTATCTCTGTAAGCATCTGACAATGTTATGTTTGTGTGCGCTAATATGGAAAACAATAGAACACATAAAAAAATGACAAAGTGACATCCTATTATCTAATATATTTCTTTGCTCCTTAACACCAACCTGATTTCACCAAGTAGGACATGTTCCTGGATCAACATCTATGTTGTCGGCACCAATAGCCTAGTGGTTAAGTGCGCTGATATATAGCACCATGGTGCTCACGGCGACCCAAGTTCGATTCCCGGCTCAAGGTCCTTTGTCGACCCTTTCCCTCTCTCTGCTCATAATACTTTCCTGTCTGTAACCTCCATTATCCTATCCAAATTAAAGGTGAAAAACCCCTAAAATATAATTATAAAAAAACATCTATGTTGATGCTAAAATAACATTCCAATCAGCCAATCAGAATTAATGGATAATGTAACGGTCATGTTAAGTGTAGGCTTACGGTAAGGTTTATGCACTTCTACATGATGTATATCTAACCGTTATCTTCTGATTTTTGGAATAATTTATGCATCGTAATTTTGCCAATTATGATGCGATCCTGGATTAATTGCATTGTAATTGGCAAAATTGGCAAACTGGCTTTAACTGGTTTTGAAATGACTACTTATGTGGTCAAAACTTGCCTCAAAATATTCAGATGTGTGTATTCCTGAAAATATCAGTGCACCTACCATATCCACATACAGATATGTTATAGTATATCCAGCATTTAGCACTATCCTGAAGCACTTTAGTAAAAAGGATAAAGGCCACACTTTCTCAGTCTGATTGGATGCTTTCAATGCATTTTTGCAAGCATCAATCAAACATGCATGAACTTTATTGTTCTGTGTTATGCGCACATTAAATATTTCTCTTCATTACGCCTTGTAAATAAAATGCATTGAGTGCAGTTTTTCAGATTTGACAAATGTTCATGATCAATTATTCACCTGGAGCAGATTGTTTCAAAATAAATAGGAATAAAAAAAACTGTGATTTTTTTTTTTACATCTAAAAACAGCTGATGGTCACAGATTTGTGCAATGGTTTCGAGGCTCCATCAATCCAGCTGTCAGGCATAATTACATTTCTTCCATTGTTGCTTGAAACTCACCAGATATGTTTTAATTCAGAAGTGACTGACAAAGATTCATTTGATTTGACTTTGTTTTGTTTTTTTGCATCCAACAGCTGATTCTGGTCTTCACTTGGCTTCTGCAATTCATCTGACGTACATCCACACATCCTGCCGTCTCCTCTCAAACCAGCCGTTGGACAGCCGTGGCTATGAAAGGGTATGACTACAGCGTTTGTCCTATTCTAGAACTGCACTCATTGCTCACCTTCATGGAGGAAAAGATTTCAGGTTTGGAGGCCACTTTCCTACAAAAAACAAAAAACAAAAAAAAAACAATGATTGTGATAGTAATGTTTACTTATTTAACTGTAATAACATGTGTATCAATGAATAAAGGAAAAAGGACATCTTACAGGGTTTTCCCTGAATAAAGAAGGGAAAACCTGTTTAATATAATATATAATATAATATAATATAATATAATATAATATAATATAATATAATATAATATAATATAATATAATATAATTTATAAAACAGTTCTGTCTGGTTCTTGACAGCTGTGGGATATTCTGCAATATCAGAACTCGTTCAGCCTCCTCACCCTTCTGTATTACTCCGCCCACATAGAGTGACAGCAGATCAATGAACTCACTACAGTTTGACAAATATTGCAGCTGTTTGAATGTAGTTCACATTCAAATTTAGATTGCAACTATGCAGTTTATTTATAAGGATAGTTGTTCTATTTTAAATATTTTTATTTCTGAGATACAGCACAGCAGCATCCATCAGCCTGTGATTGAGCAGAGCAAAGACGGTTGACGTTGTCCATCCACAAGATGGTGACAGAGACTGCATAATAATCCCTTAGAGGAGAAAAGATTGTCGTATTTTCAAACTGCAGCCAATCAAATCATTATAAAATTGGTGAGTGACATTCTATGTCAATCTCTCTCTTTTTTTTATGTTGCAGTGCTGTATTTATACCATAGTAATTGTAGTGTATTGAGTGTGAGATAAGACTTACATATTAGGAATGTATGTATTTTGTGTTGGCCACTCTTCGTATAAGCCTGAGTTTTTGGTTGGCCATATGTTTGTTTCTAATGTTTTTGTTACTGCAGACTAGTCCAGTAAAAAGAAAGAAAGAAGTAATGACCGCATGTGTTTTTCCTTATCGCAAACACAACACCAATCTGGTAGTGTTTGCTTTGCTTTGGCTTTTTTAGGGGTAATTATTGTGATATCCCGACTGCAACAGAGAAATATTGGGAAATGTCTCTAGACTGATGGCATTTCATGTCGTTCAGCCTTATAATCTTAAAATGTCAGCAAAATCACCGGTTTTGTCATCACTTTAGACATTACGCTAGAAAACCATACAAATACTAGTTCTAAAATGACTTTAGTGAATTAGTAACAGTTTCTGGTGTTCTGACATCAGCTGCAGATGTGAAGGAATGGCAGAAGAAAGTAGTTCCTCATACAAAAGGATTTTGAGACTTGATTTCCTTTTTTATACACATAAACACATATACACACGGTTATGCCGTCGACCTGTTGTATAAACACAATATCATATTCGTAGCAGTGCGATATGGCTGTATATCTTGCTTCAGACTGGTTTCTTGAACATGACAATGAGTTCACTTTACTCAGATGGCCTTGACAGTCACTAGATCTCAATCCAATAGAGCACCTTTGGGTTGTGGTGGAATGGGAGATTTGCATCATAGATGTGCAGCCGACAAATCTGCTGCAACTGTGTGATGCTATCATGTCAATGTGGACCAAAATCTCTGAAGAATATTTCCAGTTCCGTGTTGAATCTACACCATGAATGATTTAGGCAGTTCTGAAGGCAAAAGTGGGTCCAACTCGGTACTAGTAAGGTGTACCCAATAATATATATATATACACATACAATTAGTAAGCAATTAAAGAAATGCTTAAGTTTTACCACTTACAAGAAACTTGTGGCCCTCCATATCATATGACCAAGCACGGAAAAAGGAAACTTTTTACTTTTTACAACATCACAGTCACGTAAATGTACCCTCAAAGCCATCTGCTCTATTAACAAGGTGTGAATCTCCGCTGGTTTTATCGATTGATTCCGCTTTCTAAAGATAATCCATTGACTTCACAATCAGCTGTAGGCCAGACATCCAGGTGTGAGCATTATCACAGAGCTAATCTCCGAATCTGTGTCCCCCTTCAACCTGGGATCCCTCAGCATGTAGGATGGGTTTTACCCAGGACACACTCTGTTCTGAGGGATAGAGTGTATGGAAGAGAAGAAAGTGATGGAAAAGGGGATTAGCACAGCACTGAGCTCAGGACATCTGGGTAGGCCTTTATTAGTCCCGGCATCATCCCACCAGAAAAAAAAAAGCCAGAAGGGTTGTTTCTAGAGAGATGATTGGAGAAAGATTCCCAGCATCCTTCAGTGCTACAGGAAAGGATCTACATAAGCTCTCTACGGAGCCTCGGAGGTATCGGAGGCCATGCTAGGACGTCATGGCTCACAGCACTAATATGGACCCTCTGAGACACTGTCGCCTCTTGCGAACCAAGCACTCCAACTGTTTCTGTGTGCTTAAAAACCACTCACCATATAGACTTCTTTGGCAGATTGTCAGCTTCTCTGTGTGGACCGAAATCCAAAGTAAATCAGACTCTAGATCTAAAGCCATTTTCGGTTGGTCGATACTGTGTACTTAACAGCAGAGGCTTTTGATTGAAAATAGGCCACGTTTAACAGCGAGCGAAGAATTGACTAATTTACTTAGTAGAATTCCAAATCAAATCAACAGGTGAGGTTTTAATGAATTAAATTAAAGGGGACTGATTATGTTTTGCTGACTGTCACTTTAAATTCAAATGAGTTTGTGTTCCCAACTCTCTTTTTGAAATTATCTTCAGCAGGTGCTTAATCTCGAATGGCGGACAGTACGATTGCACAGTATATCGTTTTAGCATTTATATTGCATAAGACAATTTAAGCCATTTGGGCACAATAAATGATAAAGTTTGCTGCTTTAATGAAGTTTAATAGTGTTTAATAATTTAATACAATAGAATAAAGACTATTCAGTGTTGTTTTACATTTGATTACTCAATTTCTATACTTCATTACTGGTAAAGTCAAATCAAAAACAACAAAGTATTGTTCATTTATCTGTTTCGTCTATGCTTTAATTTTCTTTCTTTTCTTTTTTTTTTTTTTTTGCATAATTCTGCATATTTTATTCAGATGCACTCAATTACAAATCATTCCAATCAGTATAAAATTAGAAATTCTTTCCAAATAGAGACATCTTGTAAAATTATTTGCATATCACAATATATATCGCAGAGAAACATAACATTGCCCTAACGGATGGCTGCTTCTCACTCAGGGCTGTTAATGCTAATGAGAGAGATTGTCACTAATGGGCAGGACTTTTCCACCTCCAATGATGCAAACAAAGGGAGAATGATAATCAAAGTGTTTCTGGAGATTCTGTGTGATTATAAAAAAATAGAATGAATAAATTTTCACCTTTAAAGACCGGCTATAGTCTCACTATTGCCACACAATTGTGTTTAAATCCCTTATAAAAATTATTTTTGCTTAATGTGTCTACTTTAACTTCTTAAATCATGATAAATCAGTTTATTTATATAGCACCTGACTACATCCAAAGAGTTGCCTAAAGTGCTTTACAACCCTACAAACAAAATTGCATATTAAAAGATTGTATAAAAGTAAAACCACAATCAAATCAAGAATGTCAATAAAACTTTAAAACAATTATATAAAGGAGAACAAATACTGAATATAAAAAGCTATTTTGATTATGTAGGTTTTAGGTTTTGCTAAATTACTGTATGTCCATTTTTATGTACAGCATTCATAGCTCTTTAGGGTTTTTCCCTGGCTCAAAATGAGGCGTAGGTGGTATCTCCATTGTTATATTTTCACTACTTGAAACAAACACATTTTGCATTACTCTTGTAATCTTGTAATCAAACATTATCTTATTTAAAAAGGCTCAAATTAAATACTTGACCAGTGGTTGAGCATCACTAGTCTGTTGCTAGCCCTGACTGCCTGCCTGATTATTGTCAAAAGGCGGTGGTGGGAGGGATATATTCATTTCGTTAATTTTTCTTCAACTTAGTCACTTTATTCATTAGAGGTCGCCACAGCAAAATGAACAGCCAACTTATCCAGCATATGTTTTACACAGGTGATGCCCTTCCAGTTGCAACTCAGTACTTGGAAACACCCATACACTCATACTCCAATGTTTAGATTATTCAATTCACCTATAGCGCATGTCTTTAGACTGTGGGGGAAACCGGAGCACCCAGAGGAAACCCACGCGAATACAGGGAGAACATGCAAACTTCACACAGAAACGCCAACTGACCCAGCCGGAACTTGAACCAGCGACTTTCTTGCTATGTTTTCAGTGAACATATTGTACTATTATTTTAATATAATATGGACTAATTTGACAATTTTGAAGGGACCCATGATAAATTATTCCTTCTGGGTTCTGATGTCATTTCACCATACAATTACCTACAAAAATGTATTAGAAAAACAACTATCTTTATATTCTTGTATTCAGACTGTTCCTTGTTATATTTTAAATAATGAATTTATTAAAAAAAAAAATACTACAATCATTGATGTCTAACTTTTGAAAAATGAATGAATGGGAGGGTAGTGAATAATGTCTCTGGTCACCATAGACCCAAGGTATACGTTTAAAGGTTAACAGATAAAAAAAAAAAAAAGATAAATAAATAAAGACTGCCTTCCTGACAAATGCATTTCTAATAGAGATGGATCAATCCCTGCTTATGCCTTGCTTATCACAGTAGCCTCCATGAATATTTGATAGGTCGATATTGCGATAATCTACTCTCAGCCTTTCGGAGGGAAGTTGTTTTATTCCAAGGGATGGAGTTTTCAGCAGTGAAGCTGTGGAAGTTTGTGCGTTCGACCTTGGTGTCTATTTTTGGCTGGCTG
The DNA here is from genome assembly GCF_903798145.1 of Danio aesculapii. Lineage (NCBI taxonomy): Eukaryota > Metazoa > Chordata > Actinopteri > Cypriniformes > Danionidae > Danio > Danio aesculapii. Next base: position 32,751,079 of record NC_079445.1, on the reverse strand, counting down.
TTTTGTTTGATTAAATAAGCTCTGGTATGGCTGTAAGAGGCAATCATACAGAGATTTCTGAAGTGCCTTGAGAGGTCTAGCGAGCTGCGCGGACCCCCACAGACACTTGAGTGCTGTGAGATTTTTATGTTTTGCCAGAATGTTCCTTTAGTTGAATCGCGGTGATAGAGTTATTGGTGGTGAATTCTTGGTAATAGACACGGAGGTGAATTTGGACAGATGAGTTTAAACTGCTGAGAATAAACTTTCATCAACTGTTTGTGTACTGCAAAGTGCAATATGGGACATTTTAATTTATTACATTAGAGAGAGCGGCTTTGAATGGACGCAAACCAGATGCAGGGTTTACACAACATGGTTGAATGCATGATATGTAAGATTTAATTTAATTTAAAAATCTAAAAAACTCTAGAAGATTGTTATATTTTTTTGATGCTTTGTTTTGCTCCAAATGTTTCGAAAAATGTTCAAATCCAGAGAAATAATCAATATTAACAAGTGACATGGACTGTGAGCTGTGTTGATTTCCAGTTTGGTTTTATAGAAAACAAGGAAACACAAAAGATGCTTTAATATGTTGTTCTTTTATAAGACTGCACAGAGCAGCATTACAACAAAACCTTAACATTTATTAAGTATGATAAAGCACTGAAAACGCCTGGAAGAACCAGAAGCGGTGGACTGTGGCATAATAAAAGTGTTGTTCTCATTTGTCATCAGCAATTGCTTCAACAGTCCCATTTCATACAACCCCAAATCAGAAAAAGTTGGGACAGTATGAAAAACACAAATAAAATAGTTGTGATTTCTTAATTTACTTTGACTTGTATTACATTTCAGACAATACAACAGACATTATTTAATGTGTTCCTTATGATTTGTATTGTTTTTTTTAATTAACACGTTTTTTTTAATTAACAAACAAGTTGGAACAGTAAAGCATTTACCACTTTGTGATGTTGCACTTCCTTTTCACAACACTTAAAATACATTTAGGGACTGAAGACACCAAGTGATGAAGTGTTTCAGGTGTAATTCTGCCCCATTTTTTCTGCAAACAAGTCTTAAGGTGGGCAACAGTAGGTCTTCGTTGTCAAAATGCACCACACATTCTCTATGGGAGACGGATCGGGACTGCAGACAGGCCAGTCAAGTAACTGTATCATGTGAAATTGGAAATCACTACCTTCTTTTTTTATTTGCATTTTCCATACTGTCCCAACTTTATCTGATTTGGGGTTGTACTTCATACTACCATGATAATAATTTTTGAATACTTTAGCTCATCCATGAAGATTTCTACATTAGGATGCAGGGTAGGATGTAATGAAGACGAATGTAGCTTCCATGATTGTACACTCACGACGTAATCAAAATACACATTTGTTTGTTGTGAATACATGCCCTCTAGTGGTGAAAATTACATGCTGTATGTTTAACTAAAAACATTATGCGTTTGGGCTTTTCGTTTACACAACAAATGCATTTTTTAAACAAATGTAAAAATTTTTCTTCTGTAAATACAATTTGGTGGGAAAGAAAACAACAAACAACATGCACACACATTATGTTTTTACATGTATGCAACATATTTCAAATGCTTTTCAATTTTTTTAAGCACATGGCTAACATGTTAGCATGTAGAATGTTTTTAGTTTGTAACTAGAATGGCAAAGCTTGTCAAAAATGTAACTTATCAATCTGTAATTGCCTTTACCGATCACTTTATGTAGTCTTTGAAAACATGTATGAAATAAATATAATGTGTAATAAATATATTTATACCTTGTTTTGGGTCACTTTAATGATCATGCTCGGTCACCAGGAGATACTAAACTCTAGAGCAGAGATGCTTAAAGCTGGCCCATGGTAACCTTTGATTTGGCCCACTGTCCCATCTGAAAAGAGAGTGAAAATGATGGAGAGGGTTAGAGCGAATGTCTTTGCCAGAGATCGTCATTTCGAATTTAACATAACCTCTTGTTTTATTGCTGAGCTACAAAAGACTGAAATTAAATGATTCAATTAAATGTTGTAAATAAATCAGACTTTTAAAATGTAAATACTGTCACTTGACAGATAGAGGAAAATGCACAAGTCAAGGCAGGAGCAACTCGACTAGTGCATTCAGCATTGGACTCCATTGTGTTATGAATGGGATTGTTTATGTGTTTACAGTAATAAGTTCATTATAAAATGTTTACAAATAATCCTGAATTAGTTAATGTGATTTAAAGTAACACTTTCTAGTTTGTTTTTTAAAATAGTATCGAATACATTAGCAAATTCCCATTGGCAAATTTATTGTAATATGGTTTGCTTTATATTCGCGATATATTCAAGTTTGGTTTTTGGCCTTTTATAAGAAAAACTTTGGACATTCCTGCTCTAGAGAAACAAAAAAATTCAATGAACCAATTATTAAATTCTGAACTTTGGTCCAACCATGATGAATTAAATTAAAAGCATTCGCATGGGACGTTTAATAAAGCTTGTCAGAGTTAGCAACAGTATCTAAAGGGAAAGAAGCAATGGTAAAGAGTGAAATGGACAGGTGAGAACAAACAGCTGAGCATAAACAAGTGAATATGGCAAAATGGACAATTAAATAGGAACAGGTGGAACTGAACAAGCGAGAATAAACAGGTGCGTATGGACAGGTGAAAATGGACAATGAATATGGCAAGGGCTTGTACCCTTTTGGTTCGCCACCTTCATGCTCAATTACCTCATCCGCCATGCTTGGTATACCTGACGAGCAGAGAATTCAGGAGGGAAGACAGGTGGCCAAGGCATTATTCAGACAGGACAGAAATGTGAGCAGACTTCTCTGGGCTTAGAAAGGGATTCACAATATCCACCTGGAAATCAGCCAGTGCCTATAAATGAAAGAGCAAATTCCTGAGGCCGTTTTGCATTAAAGCCTTTAAAGAGAAGTTATTTGAAAGTAAAGGCATTGCTTTAAAATTATTCAGTGTTGGCTGTCCTACATTACACAGGAATTTTAGATTCTCGCTGGCGAAACGCGCTGATGACGTGACCTGTCTGCACAAATAAGCTGTGCAGAGGTATGCAAATCTAGATGTTTGCAATCAGGTAGGACAGCCTATGTTTGGACCTAACATTTTGATTGGACTACGTTTTTTTGACCCTACACTTTCCACAGATGATATAAATGCTTAACTTAATGTGTGCTGTCCCCATTTTTTTAACCAAATCACCTACTCTGCCTTTAAATGCGTGAGCTGTCAATTAAAATCAGAGGTCAGACGAAAGAATCAGAAACATTCTTGTTTATATGATGAAATCAGTACTACTATAATTTTTAGATATTATTAAACCTGCTTATTACACTAATAGAATATTTGAATACTCTATTCTGATTGATCAATCAAAACATTGCAAGATATGTTATTCCCAGATAACAACCGCTGAAACTAATACACAGCCTCATCCGGGTACTTTGAATCACCTTGATTCTTAGTGAATATAATCATATTCATATATGCTTGTCTGTCATCCCGCTGCTTTTGACTGTTTGACGCCATCTTGTGACTAAATAATATGTAGGTTAGTGTATGGTCCATTCAACTGTTTTTGTTTCTTTCAGATGTTCCTTTAATTAAAGAATTAATAAACTATTATTGGGGCTGCATTGTGGCACAGTGTGTAGCACGAAGGTCGCTGGTTCGAGCCTTGGCTAGTGTCAGTTGGTGTTTCTTTGTGGAGTTTGCATGCTCTCCCCGTGTTCGTGTGGGTTTCCTCTGGGTACTCCGGTTTCCCCCACAAGTCCAAAGACATGTGGTATAGGTGAATTGGGTGGGCTAAATTGTCCGTAGTAAATGAGTGTGTATGGATGTTTCCCAGTGATGGGTTGCAGCTGGAAGGGCATCCGCTGCATAAAACTGCATATGCTGAATAAGTTGGCAGTTCATTCCGCTGTGGCGACCCAAGATTAATAAAGGGACTAAGCCAAAAAGAAAATGAATGAATGAATGAATGAATAAACTACTATTGCTCAGAACAAGGTTTTGTGTATAATCTTTCCATTTTCGTGACAAATACCCTTGTAATATGGGATAAAGTACATCCAGTCGGTTGTTTTTGCAGATTAAAGCACTTCAGCGTTAAATATACACCTAAACAAAGCTTAAAGCATTTTAACCATACAATGCATGAGCAGCTCGCACATGTGCTTTGAGTCGTTTTTGGTCTTCTAAGTTTGTCCACAAGATGCTTGAGCTGGCTTGACATGCGATTAATCAATAATGTTCATTCTTGTGTGCCCCACGTTACATTTAAGCTTACACAACAACCACTGAGGTTTGTTTTCATGCATCAAGAAGGTAAAGCTTCAGTTTTTGTTCAATGTTTATATTTTGTTCATATTCTGCAAATATGTCTCTTTAGAAGATTTGTATTAAACAACTTGGTTGAAATGTATTTTTTTTAATCATTTTATGAATTTTTTTAAGCCTCAGACAGAAATCAACATTAACTGATTTGTTCCGAAGATGAACAAAAGATTTTGTAACAAAATTAAAGTAAATTAATCAATTTTTTAAAGAAGGATTGTAGCATTTATATGTACATTATGCTTTTTTAAATTTAATATCCCAATATTCACATTAGTAATGTGAACGGAAATACAGCTAGTGAGGATGTCAGAAAGTGATATAAAATGTCCAGTCAGGGCTTTCAATAGTGACAAAAATCTTAAGATATATCTTACAGGCAGGCATTAAAACGCACTGATGTTGAACCATCAGCTTTGGCTTTTACCCACAATCTCCTCAGGATCATATCATACAATCTGACAGGAAAACGTAAGGGACAGATAAAACCGGTCTTTTTCTTCTTCTTCTTCTTCTTCTTCTTCTTCTTATTTTTTGAACGCACATGAATTCTGCCGTCTTTACAGGCTCATAAAATGCACATGAAACTTTTCCGACATGTGCAGAGAACAGTCTGACAGGGTCAAAGCCATTTAAACGCATTCACTCTTTGGCTTTGTTGTGGCGTTTTGTCAGTCGTCTTTTCTCTTCGCGTCTTCATCTTTCCTTTTCTCCCTCTGTCCTCCTAACATTAGAGAGTGAATGCATAAATAGAAGCACGTTTCAAAGCCCCGCAGTTGTCTTTCTGTAGTCCTCCAGGGACAAGGCACCGAGATGAGCTCTACAGGGGCCACAGAACAAGGAGCAGGGAATGAGACGAGAAGGAATTTATAACCGCTGTGAGTTATGGAGTTCTCCAATGTGCAGATGATCAGTCTGCATGGCGGGGTGTTAATTGACCAAGCCAACAGTTCATTTGAAATCTCTTAACTAGTGAACTGTCACATCAGAGGTCTGAACTAAGCAAGGGTCCAAAAATGAATACCCGCTAAGCAAAAATATGTTGATGTATGATTTTATGAAGAAGCTCAATAAAATCTTGACTCCTGTGTAATGAGCTTAAATAAGAAAGTTATAGGCTTATTTATAACTCTTTTGATGACATATTAAAATATTGGTCACACTTTACAATAAGGTTCATTAGTTAATGTTAATTAATGCATTTACTAACATGAACAAACAATGAACAATACATTTACTACAGTATTTATTCATGTTAGTTAATGAAAATACAGTTGTTCATTGTTAGTTCATGTTAACTCACGGTGCATTCACTAATGTTAACAAGCATGGACTTGGATGTTAATAATGCATTAGTAAATGTTCAATTATGATTAATAAATGCTGTACAAGTGTTTTTCATGTAAGTAAATGCATTAACTAATGAACCGTATTGTAAAGTGTTACCAAAATATTTATTCATGGATCAAAACTTGAACTCATCATATGAACCAATTGTCCTTTATAAAAGATTTTTTTTATACCAGAAATACATTTGCATTTGTGTGTGTTGAGCATCAGTTAAGACAATGTCAGCACCTCTCAGCTTTTATTGTGGGGAAAACTGGATACTTTTGAGCTTTTGTCAGCTAATTTCATCTTCCGAGTTTAAAATAATTTTTAGGATGGGCTCAAAAGCATCGGTTTCTCATTATTATTCCTAGCAGAGTTTTCTTATCCTACGAGAAGACCCTGCTTCTTAATTATTTATGAGAGCAGGTGCTTTGGAAGGCAAAGCAGACCTGCCAAGCTCTAAGACCCAATGACTGGGTGAGACAGCGTGGGTGTATGTGCTTGTTTCCATGATCCACGGGGTTTGTTACATGTTTTCCCCGCAATTCTGTCAGGGCCGATACAGCAAAGCTGCTGGTGTGCAGCAAGCATTTTTGTTGAGAGAACTGGAGTATGGCGGACTTTGTCTTTTATCAGTTGAGTTTGTTACCATTCAGACACATCGCCTATCCGTGCTGCTGTTCGCCATATATTTGAAATCCTCCAGATTACCAGCAGGGTTAATGGTTGGAATAGACAGGGCAAGAGACCCGCTGCACTGCTATCCCCTGTGTCTGCATTCAGACCTGGGGATTGAGGAGAAGAGAAGTCTTCCTCATTTATAGTGTTTATAAAAACACGATTATCTTCATGATGATATAACAAATTGTGGTTATGTGTTTATGCAATTATTAATAACATACAGCAGGACATTAAATTACTTGCTGTTTATTTCTATTCTATTTCTTTTTCTATTTATATAAAATCATGGTTCTCCGCAAGGTTTGTGTCAACAGTTGACAACAGTTGTTCTCTCCCCTCTTTTTCCTCCTGCTCTGCCGGCCACGCCAACTCCTCCCTCTGCTCGCCGCGCTCCACACCAATCACAAAGCATTTTTTGAAAAAATTCTGAGGTAGACTTAAACCGAAAGAGGTGTTTCATGGCCCTTTAAGTACAAATTTATATGATCAGTCTTCTGCTTGCAAAAAAAAGAAAAAAAGAAGAAAAAAAAACTGCAATTATGTCAAATATTTTTGCAACTTGAAAAAAAAAAAAAACAGTTTTCTAGTTCAATTTATATATAGAATAGTAATTGAACATGTAATCATTGGGTTAGTCTTTGGAGTCACATGATACATCAGAAATAATTTTTATCTGCTAATTTGTTGCTCAATTCCCAGGGATGGGTTGCAGCTGGAAGGGCATCCGCTGTGTAAAACATGTGCTGGATAAGTTGGCGGTTCATTCCGCTGTCATGACCCCAGATTAATAAAGGGACTAAGCCGAAAAGAAAATGAATAAATTAATAAATTTGCTGCTCAATTAGCATATTATTATATGATCAATGCCATAAATGGTTGTTCAGCTTGCTTATTTGTATGTTTGTTTGTTTTTTGTGGAAACTGTATTATGTTTTAATGGATAAAATATAATTCATATAAAATATTTTAAAGAAACAATAATATGTAGATGTTTTTGTAAATATGTCGTAATAAATTTAAAATGATAGTTCACGCAAAAATGTTATTTTTCTCATAATTAGCTTCAGTTTCAAAAACGTTTGAGGTTAATTGATCTGTTGGACACAAAGTTTGGTTAATTTATAAACTAATGTTGAGAGGAGTGCGTGTTTATGATTGAACACGGCCGGTCCAGGATTAGCTAATACACGATCCACTAATCAATCAATCAATCAATCAATCAATCAATCAATCAATCAATCAAATCAATCAATTCCTAACTCACTATAAATAACCAGAATTTCTTACTTCAATCTCATTGTTTTGAAAGTTTCCTTTGGGTTTCCTCCTACAGTCCAAAGACATGCAACACAGGTGAATGGAACAAACCAAGTTGGCACTATAGATGAGCTCAAGCCATATTTGTTTATCCTACTATGGAAGTCAATGGAATGCTACTCAGCTGTCTCTAAATAAATATATATATATATATATATATATATATATATATATATATATATATATATATATATATATATATATATATATAACAATATATCTTCACAAAAACATTGATTTTAGATATAGTAAGGATGTAAACCATTTAATTTTTGATTATTACTGAAAAATAGAATATATTTGTCACACAGACACGTTGTCATGGGTAACTGTGTGAAGCAAGAAACAAAAAATATTATGGCTCAGCCGATGTAGCACTATAGTGCAAAGGGTCCAATTTATTTCGTGCCTCAGTGTGACAATATTATAATGCAAAATGAAAATAACCTATTTTTAGCAGTATTCTGTACAGTTTGTAATATTTAGTGCAAGAGGGCAAGCTGCTTCTGCACAATCTGGGTTAAGGTAACTCAGAATCCAGACAGAATAGATGCGTTTTGACAGCTGAGGATGGAGAACCCGTGCCCTGGGTCTCATCATGGAGTTTGCCACCACAGTTGTCAGTCAGAACTGATGTAACAAATGTGAAACACATTCGTTTGCTTTCTCTCACTCTCTCTTGCTGCCTGACAGCGAGCAGACAAGAACGAGCACATGCACTTTCTACCCACATCAAGAGTAAAACCTGTACTGTACATCATTCAGCAGAGAATCCTGTGCAATAACAAAAGTACAAAACACTATTAACACTAACAAGAAATACCAGACAGTAGTGATGTGACGTTGTGCGCCGAGGCTTCGAAGCATGTATTAAAAAAAAACTATACATTTCGCAGTGTACCGGAGCTTCATTCGTTTTGCCATCACGTGATCAGTGACGTCCGAAGCTTCATTTTCGCCTATACCCACGTGACTGCTTCGAATTTTGATTCTAAGGTTTAAACACTCCATGGGTTAGTAAAGTGGATAGCGAGAGATTAGGCATCGATCACATACATTTCTACTGTTTCAAAGCACTGCACCGGTCCCACACACCAGTAATTCAATTAAAATACAATAGTTATTTAAAATAAAAAGGTTTTGGACCATACTAAAGTGTATTAGCGTATTTTTTACAACTATCTTTAAAGAAGATCACTGCCTATCGTAGTGTAGTGTTTAGCGGAGGCCAGATAGCGAGTGCAATCCAAAAGCATCACTCCCATAGCCTCCTCCATAGTATTCGCCTCCCATGCAGGAATCACCGGTTGGATCCCCGCTTGAAACGAGTGGGTGAAGGACTAATAGTTGGAATACCATAAATGTAAATACTTTTGAATACCTTGGATTTTATTTCAGTCATCGGTGGTGTAATGTAACATACCTTATGCGTAAAAACTATAGTAATTGAGTAATTTGTTTTATATTACTGTTGTTGTATTACTACATGAATGAGTTGGTCAGTTGTCCCCATAGAGCTCTGATTTAGAAAGCTTCGAGTAACGAACCTTTTTCCGATACAATCGAGTCGAGCGCTTCACTGGTTCAGAAAGCTTCATTTCTCCATCACTACCAGAAAGTGCTGTTGTATTATTATACCATGTCCTAACAAATGACAAGATTCAAGCAATTTTTCTGTTCAGATGCCATTTAAATACCAGAGCCATTCAGAAGCATAGAATAATGCACTCCACTTCCAATAAAATGGTAAGGTCTATAATCAAATTAATACATATTATACCAAGCGTACTGCAGACTGACTGATATTTGTTGGTTTGCACATGGTTGATGCATGTGGTTTGATATTTGTTGGTTTGAGTCAATTCTAACATGTTTTATTCATTTATTTTCTTCAGCTCAGTCCCTTATTTATCAGGGGTTGGCACAGTGGAATTAACCGCCAACTATTTCAGAATATGTTTTACACAGCGGATGCCCTTCCAGCTGCAACCCAGTACTGGGAAACCCATACACTCTCGCATTCTCTCACACACACACATACACACACACACAATTTTGTTTACCCAGTTCACATATAGAGCATGTCCGTGATTCCCCATTCATTTTCAATATCAAGTTTTTTTTTATTTTTAAAATCTGAGGTAAACTATAAGCTTCCGCTTTCAGAATGGCAATAAATGTCCTGTAAAATTGTATTCATTAGTAGAATTTAACACAAAAAAGCCAACAATCAGTACCTGAGGTTATTTTTATCATAGTAGATTCCAGCATTATGGATGTGACATTTGCGGTAAAAAATTGAAGCATCAGTTCACAGAGAACGTATATTTTAACAGTATATTAAAACATCTCTTTATATTTTCTGAAAACAACTAAACAGAGTTAGGGCAACAAAATATATGTATATTTTGAATATAAAACTGTGAATTTGTTTTATATTTTAAATGAGGATAATAAACACGGTTATTATGTGACCAAAAAAAAAGATATGCAATTTTACACTATAATAAAATACTTTGCGGAATTCTGTGAATTACAATGCACAGCTCAAAAGAAATAATACTAATCAAAAGAAGATGAGTTTGCTCTCTATAGAACAATTTGTTTCTTTGCATTTAACAGGAAAACGTGTTAAAAACTCCTTTTAACGTGGAAAAAAATACCCTTTTTATTAACGTCACACATTGTTATGATATAGTGTTAGGTTCATTTGATGTAGTATTGTACGATTTTAGCTATCATGTTATTATGGTATATTTTGTCATTGTTACAAAACTACTGAGGTGATATCATTTGGTATTACTGTATCAGTGGACACGGAATGCATAAAGTATTACCATAAGAAACTTGCAACCCAGGTTCATTATGGATACGTACTCCTGCATACATTTCTGGACAGTGTGAAATACATCTCAGGAGGAAATGTTTTTGCAGTTTTTGTTTTCGCGACTCCACCAGAGGCCGCTGTTTACGCTTTTTCAGATTTCAAATTTCTCTGGCGTGTGCCATACGTGCCTGCTCTTTTTGCGTAAATCCACCAAAGGCCGCTGCCGACTGCCACCCCCTTCTCTAAACCCAACCGATAGTGTTTTCCAAAGCACAGTTTGACCCTCCCATTGCTTTCCCGGCATTGTTTTTCAAAGCAGTTCAGCAAAAGAAAAGCCCTTGCAGCCGCCTGATTTTTTCAGATCTTACTTCGTTCACACCATGTTATTTAATTGTTTATTTTATTTTTTGCCTTACAGGTGAATTGGGAAGGCTAAATTGTCCGTAGTGTATGAGTGTGAATGAGAGTGTATGGATGTTTCCCAGAGATGGGTTGCAGCTGGAATGGCATCCGCTGCGTAAAACGTCATACCACCCTGTAAAGGGTTTAAGTTAATACTTAAGATGCGTTTTAAAATATAGCATTTAGCTGAACTAAATATATCATAAATATATCATATATATATATATATATATATATATACATATATATATATATATATATATATATATATATATATATATATATATATATAGCTGAACTAGTTCTTGATATAACAAAGAGTAAAGGGAGACAAAAAAAAGTGTTCATTTACAGTACCGGATGATTCAAGCTAATGGCTGTTCTGTTATTCACGGTTTGAGCTCATGGTCTATTCATAGTTTGAGAGAAAAAATAAAGATTGAGTTCTGCTATTGCACAATTCCCCGAAGTTATTCAAAAACCCTGTTTACTGCCAAAGGTCATCCAAAACAAGACACACTCCATTAAAACAAAACCGTGCAAAAAACAAATGATGGAATATTCACTTCTAACAGTTTACGCTGTAGGCCCATATCATTATTAGTAGCATAGGTTTAAAGGGGTCATATCATACAATTTTGTAATACTTATTTTTCCACTGAGGTCCACTAACTTTAGAGATGAGCTTCTGTTTTATAATGGTGTATTTCATGGCCAATTCTATTCCTTACTTTAAAATAAATGAAATATATTTGTTTCTGTGCTTTCCCTATCTCTATAGGCTACTGTATGTTAAGATGCTCTTCATGTGTGAAATGAGAAACAATGCTCACGCAAAAGCCAGTGCTGTGCACAGACTCATAAATGGGCAGGTGCTCACAGGGCCGGAGCAAGCTGAACTGCCGCTGTAGGCAAAGGACTTTGGTGATGGTCGCGAAAATCACGCTACGTGAATCACGCTAAGTGGGGGACGGGTTGACAGTCGAGAGGATCACGCTAAGTGGGGGGGTTGCTGGTCGTGGGAAGTGGGGGGGAGGCAGTCTCGAAAAACGAAGTGAAGATCGATGTGGGGGGGGTGTTGTGAAGTGGAGACAGGATTACCAGAATCATTGGAGGGTCGGGCCACGGACGCTTTGGAGGGGGAGGGAGGGAGGGATTACAGTCTGAGAGGGGGCACTTCAGCCAATAAGGGCAGAGGGGCAGTGGTTCTAGCCACCGGGGCACCCCCTTTTCACGGCCCCGGCACAAGCAATGTACTTGCTATAAAATATAATGAAATCAATAGTGTCTTTGGACAAGAAAGCTGTTAAAATACTGTAAAGATAATGAGCATTGATAAAAACAACCTTCAGCCCCTTATCTCTTAAGCTGTGATGCATCATAAGTTGACATTTAGACAGAAAACACAACATTTGGTTGGTCAGGTTCCTGAAAAGCTTAACTGTAAATGTGGACATCATATTTTATGAAAGCTGAAGTAAAAATGTTTTAGATCAAGTCCTAAAAGTGATTTTTTTTTTTTTTTTTTTTTTTGCAGGTTAATTCATATTTCTATATTAGTGCCTAAATAATTTGTCCAGATGATTTATTTAGAAATGAAAAAGTCTTCAAATGTATTTAAAACACTGACATATTCATGAACAAAACGAGTGAGTTGTATGACACTAGCAGTATTGTAAACAATTATATCAATGAGACTTATCAACCTGCTCGTATGATGGACATTTGATGCACATCTTTCAACACTCGCACTCATTTTGAACTGAACTGAATCAGCACTGATCTGACTCGATGTGGAAAACCAACATCTGTGGAACTGCTTAATGCTGTTTTGAACTCATTTCATAGTGATAAAACGTGTTACTGTTACTTATCTGTCTTATCAGTCTACAGTTTTGCTTTCTTCAGCTGTTTTTGACCCAATCTTTATTTTATGAAGTGCTACAGTACTTACTATATGCCACAGGAAAGAATTTCTGAATTGCATTAAACTGACACCACTAATGAAAACATGGTTACACTTTATTTTGATGGTCCGTTTGTTGAATTTAAGTTACATTGCATCTACATGCCTACTAATTCTCATTAGATTGTAAGTAGACTGTTAGGTTGGGGTTAGGGTTTGGGTTACAGTGTGTAAAACATGTACTTGCAAAGTTTCTTATACTCAGCTAAATGTCTGTTGAAGGAGCATATCAATAGATATCAAGCAGACAGTCTACCAATACTGAAATGGACCATAAGAATAATGTGTTACCAACATAGTAAACATTCAAGAAAGTAACCCACCATCTTTATCTTTACACAATCTCACAAAAAACATTTGACTTAGAGTAGTGACTGATTTGTACAATTTCATTCATGCATTTAAGACTTTTCTCAGGGGTGGGATTAACAATTTATTTATTATAAGTGAATACTTTTATTATGAATATTATTATACAGTTATTATTCTAAATAAATAAAACAATGGAAAACAACTGGAGTGATATGCTAAGATTATTTTGCATGAATATTAATTACGACAATTCTATCGAATACAAAAAATAAATATGCTTTATAGAATTATCTGTTGTCTTAGACCCAACTCATGGCCGAGAATTAATGTTATGAAGTCTTACCTCCTTGACTCTTTAGCCCTCCTTTCTTCTTTATAGCCATGCTTAGTGAAAGTAACATCATCATCATATTACATAAACTTTAGTTTTGTCAACTTGCAAAACTCGATGCGTGCCGACACCTCTGCACAAAAGGCTGTTATGCTGGTTTCACGGGGCATGACTGGCTTGTATTTTATCGACATGCATGCGAACAACCGGGATTCACACAGGAGCACATGAGGCACGCGGGAATGGTTTGTGTGCTTTCACCAGCATTGTTTCGATTGCACATAGAATATCAAATGTGTGCAAAAGATGCCAAATGTGAATGTCCCCTAACGTCTTTATTCTGGATTACCGCTCTAAATTAATACACTTGCATAAAATAAAAAAATTGTATCTCAATGCTTTTACTACAGGACTTTTTTTTTTTTTTCTCCTTGTGCCGCCCCCAGCAAGATGCCACCCTGAGCGCTCGCCCATTTTGCACAAGTGTGATGCGATCCTGGATTAACATAAACGCTAAACATATCCCTTAATTCTAATTGGCTGATTGGAATGTTGTTCCAGGATGCTGATCCAGGATCATGTTCTACTTGGTGAAATCAGGTTAGGGTGTAACTCTTGGAATTGTAAAGATGGCTTAATCTCTCCAGAATATCAGACCATGGGAACTGTTATGGAATTTCATGAGATGCAATAAAATAATAAACTTTCTGATCTGAGAAAAGATCAGGAAACAGGTTGTTCAACTGTCCTATTTAAATCAACCAGAGACAGATGACAATAGGCTGGAAACACAGAGCCACACCTCACCAGGGGGGAATGCGAGAAAGTTCACCTTTCTCCTTTCACCTCAAGCCCCGCTTCTTGACCCTCAAGTTACATTCTGATCAGAGCAGATCTTCCGCATTTTCACATAAAATGTCTAAGGTTTTAATATTGTGTATCTTGTAGCCTTATATTCATGTTTGGTATCATTTTAAATGTCTCTGTGTGATTGGTAAAATGGTCTTAATATCACTTTTATATTTCACTGGTATATGTTGATTTGGTTTTTGGCTTTGATAAGCTCTTTGCCAGTAGCTCCCCCTCCTTAAAGATGGTTAACTCCTCAAATTCACCAGGCAAGGATCTCTGACGATTTTATTGTCTTGAATTTATGGCTGTTTGTTCTGAGTTGAGTATTTAAAAGAAATGTGAACAAATATCATTGGGATCTTGTAGCCAAGACACCCCGTTGTAGCATCTCTGACACTTCTGATGCAACGTATTCTCTATTCAGGTATGCATCTCTAACTCTTTGATTTATCTTTGAGTAATGGATGTTGTATTTTTACAGTATCATCTCTGAGTTGGCTTTCTGATTGTTTTATTATGTAATTGGCATATTACAATTTTCTGAATCCTTCTGAAATCTTTTTATATCCAGTAGATTAAGTGGACTCTTGCGCTACCTTTATGATTCGACATGATTAGACTTTTTATTTTAAAGGCACATTTGACTGTACAGAGCAGTGTGGCATGACAGCATGGAGATCTTTGATCATCTAATCGCTGATTTTAGCAAGTTGCATGGGCTTGGCTAAATCGACTATTCTTTTAGGATGAGTGAGCAGTTTGCAACCAGTCTATTTGAATATTAGTTAATCCTGCACCCTCTGACTAACTTCAGTGTCGACATACTGTCCGTGAGAAGACACGCAAACCAGAGGAGAGGAGAAACTGAGTCTGGTTTCTCTCAAAGTTTTTTTCCTTCACTTTTGTCAGTTGATGAAGTTTTTTCCTCGCCACTATCGCCACTTGGTTTGGGATTTGTGGAGCTGCGCATCGATAGATTTGCTCTTCAGTGTTTGGACTTTCAGCAGTGAAAATTAAACCACACTAAACTGAACTTCAACTCTGAAAACTGGACTGACACAGTTTACTAGGACTTTTATGTTAAGCTTCTTTGACACAATCTACATTGTAAAAGCGCTATAGAAATAAAGATGAATTGCATTGAGTTGAAATTACTCAGTCTTGGATTTTGGTTAGAAAGATTTGTACTAGCAAAGAAAAAAACTTTAAGTTTTGTTTACAAATCTCTATAAATACTTCTCAGAGAAACAGCAGTTGCAAAACTTCTTAATTATTTATAAGGATCAGAATTGCTTGATTCTTCATAACGGTGAAACCTCGAAGTTTCTCCTCCATGGCTATTACCATTTCCTGCATTTATGTGAAAGCGAGGTAAGAGATTTCACAGGAAAGTTGAAAAGAACACCACTCAAGAGGTGAGAGAAGTTATTTCCTGGAGCCAAAGCCACAAGCTTCAGTCCTTCGCTGCAAAGCTGATTTACAGATTAACTGAAAAGTACTCTTCTTTTCCTCCTGAGGAAGTCCCACTTGAGAAGACATTAAGGATGTTTAAGAGGGATTAAGCCTCCTCTACCAACTGCTCTTTAAAACCTTTTCTTCTGGTTTTTGGTAGGGCAGATCAGTGAAAGGTACAAGACTGACGCCTTAAAAGACGTCTGTAAAATAACCTTGTCAGAGTAATTAGCTTCTC
This sequence comes from Danio aesculapii, assembly GCF_903798145.1. NCBI lineage: Eukaryota > Metazoa > Chordata > Actinopteri > Cypriniformes > Danionidae > Danio > Danio aesculapii. Next base: position 32,735,014 of record NC_079445.1, on the reverse strand, counting down.
CTCATTTAAGAATCAAATTATACAGATATTCCACCGCTAGAATCTTTTATATTCTAATGTGGAACGGATGAACTATATCTAGAAATAATAAGACAGATTCCTAGCGCTTTCTCATTTCGACAACTTCTGAAACTTTGATCGCCGCACCATTTTCGTGAACGCAATTATACGTTCCATATATAATTTATGAAAAGGGACGTCTAATGTGCTCATAAAGATTTTTAGGTTACAAAGTTCACTATTGGATTCTGTTTGATCTCTGTCGGCTTTGTATTCCTCTCACCAATAGAATGAAAGTGAGCATTAAAGCTCCCTGTTCCCGCTCAGTGAGGCTGCTGCGCGTTTGAATGCAATTGACTGTACCATACTGGAGACAATTATTTGGGCACGTGTCTCTGAAAGGAACTGGCATATTTTTCAAGAAAAAAAAAAAGGAAAACCAGCAAGACGACTCACCCGTGACACTGCCATTCGAAGCTTTAATTTACGTCTCCTCCTGCATTTTGCAAGAGATCATTCTGAAAGAGATCAGACACCCGGAGGAAATGTTATTGCTCATTTTATGTCTCAGAAGCGTGTTTGCTAGGCAGACATGTTCCTCAAATGCTCTATTTTTCATCTTCAGTTCATGCAATGAATTCAGTCCATCCAATTAATGTACAGGCTCAGAATTCAATTTTGGTTTGGGGCAGTTTTAACCTTACCTGAACTATGTATTTGTCTTTTTGCATAATGTAAAAAAAAAAAATTAAAAAAATTCAGAGAGGCACTAAAATCATACTATTTTCAGTTACATAAACAGTGCTTCTCACACATACAGTAAACTTTACTTGTGTGGACCACCCAGGTATATTTACGGCCACCCAAGTAGATTTAGTGACACTTTTTTACTATTATTATCATCCTTTTACACTTTTTAATATCCCAATATAACCAAACATCTGTGATTGTTTTTTTTTTTTTTTTTTAAGTAGCATGCAAAATCTGTCAACACTCCCACAGTGTGCTCTGCAGACCCACAGAGACAAACTGTTTAAGCACTTTAAAAATTTGTACGGCCGGGGTCAAAATCAAAATCTTCTAAAATGTTCGACTTTTGCTTTAGCTTTCTAAAGTTGTTGTTAATCATATGTGTTTTTGAATGACAGTGAGAGAAACATTGAATAATTAATTCTTTAATTTAAATGCCTCAGAAAAACTTTACTATATACTCAGAGAGGATGAAATGACTGGTCTAAACTGGCTGCAAAATACATGTACGCCATTAGTAATGGTTAATCAATGCATAGCCGGCAGCTAACTCTCTGCATCTCTCACATGGTCCCCCACTGAAGCGAAGCAGGACTGCGCCTGGTCAGTACCTGGATGGCAGACCACATGGGAAATCTAGGTTGCTGCCGGAAGTGATGTTAATGAGACCAGCAGGGGCTGCTCAATCTGTGATCTGTGTGGGTCTGAATGCCCCAGTATATTGATGGGTACAGTTCAGTGAGTGTCGTTAAACCATGGTCCTGACTCTCTGTAGTTGTTTAAAATCCCAGGATGTCCTTCGAAAAGAATAGGAGTTTAACCCCGACATACAGGTCAAATTTGCCCACTGGCCTCTGTCCATCATGGCCTCCTAACCATCCCCATATCATAACTGGCCTCATCACTCATTCGAGTGGTTAGCGGTCTGCTATTGCATTATGGCTGCCATCGCTTCATCCAGGTGGATGCTGTGCACTGGTGGTGGATGAAGAGATTCCCTCCAATGTGTTAAGCGCTGTCAAGTCAATGTGTCAAGTGCCCAGAAAAGCCCTATATAATTGTAATGAATTATTATCATTATTAGCCTTATTTAAGTAATTATACACATTTTAATTTTGTAATTATTATAATTTTTAGAGATACTGTCTGTTTTTATTATGTTTTCTGTCATTTATTTCTCATTTACTGTATATTTTATATATAAAATACTTTGGCATTTAAGTTTGCTTTCAACTTGAAAGAGTGAGAGAAGCAGATTTTACCTGTCAGAGGGTCCACATGGCTCCTGAACAACATAAAAGTAAAAGAAATAGTGGATTTACTTACTTTAACCTATTAAAGAGAAACAGTGTATAACAGTGTCATAATACATAAAAATATTGTTAAAAATTAAATTATGTTTTGTTTGTCGCATATATATATATATATATATATATATATATATATATATATATATATATATATATATATATATATATATATATATATATATAATAACTAAGAGCAAATTATCTGGATATAATAACTTTAGAATTATATTCATATGTAGGGGCTGGACAATGAATATTATTTCATATAAATATTATTTCATATTATTTCATATTATATATATATATATATATATATATATATATATATATATATATATATATATATATATATATATATATATATAATAGTTACTGTGTCCACATAATAGATTGGTGAGAAATATCTTGATTTGAATTAAAATCTTGACTTTAAAAAAAAAAATAGCAGAAGAATTAGTGTGCTCAAACTTGGCAGGTTTGATTCAATTAAAATGAACTCTGGTGTGATCTCCCTGTTAGTGCGGTTCTTTTGAATAAATGTAAACGCAGCCATCCGAATCCTGGCATGTAACCTAACAAGTGAAAGAAGACTCCTGATAAGGTGTTTTCATCTACTTCCGATATCAAACTACAAGTGTGAACGCACATTTAATAAACCAGCTTATCCAAAAACTTATTTACAGTATTTACTTTCAAATCTGTTCACCATCCTGGTTTGAAACCTGCAGCAGTATAGAATATTTTCACTCATGACTGAAATTTCAACCTGTTCTTCACACAAAGATATATGAGCTATAGCTATATGATTTCAACACACTTGAAAGCTAGTGCATTATTTATGTGGATTACTCTTCAAGGTTATTTTTGAAACTTGAAATATGTTGTAAATAAAACAGTTGCTTTAAAATTCTCAGAAAAATCAAATAACATCACATGGCTTTAAAACAATACGGAAAGTAAATAATGACAAAATGTATTCTTTGGAGCAACAACATTTAACAGGCAAAATAACTACTGAATAATGCAGGTATTTATAATGACATTCACAAAAACTGTATAGAAGACTAGACTGAATAACTATAGTTATACATTAATGACATATTCAAAAGCATGTCAAAGTTGAGTCTCTCTTTTAAACTTACATTTGGATTAGTAATATGCGTTGCAAAGAACTTAATCTGGACACCTTTATTGATTTGTTAAACCCTCATTCCAGATTTCCAAATATTTGTATCTCTGTGAAATATTGTCCTCTCCTATCAATTTAATTATTCAGCTTCAATAGATGTGATTTCTCTATTTGGTTCGTATGACTGGTTTTGTGGTTCATACTCTATATAATATTGCAGTTTTATTTCTGCCAATACTGTTAAACTGTGATAGCATCACTGTGCACTTCAGCTTCGCACCAGATCTTCTGACCTATTTTAAGAATATATAACCATTTCTAAAATGTGAAGTATCCCGCACCTTACCCTTTAAACAATGATTCAATACAATTCAATTCATCTTAATTTGTATTGCGCTTTTACGATATAGATTGTGTCAAAGCAGCTTCACATAGAAGATTATAGTGAATTGAAACAGTGTCAGTTCAGTTTTCAGTGTTTAAGTTCAGTTCACTTTAGATTAGTTCAGTTTTGTTCAGTGTGCTTAATATTCACTGCTGAGAGTCCAAACACTGAAGAGTAATCTATCGATGTGCAGTTCTACATCCCGAACTATGCAAGCCAGTGGTGACAGCGGTGAGGAAAAAACTTCACCAATTGGTGAAAGTGAAGGAAAAAAAACCTTGAGAGAAACCAGGCTCAGTTGGGCACGACCAAGACTCACCTGTCCCTGGAGTCTCACAGGAATCAGACGCATGTTCTCTACTCCTCCATGACCACCACAGCAGCTGCTAAGGCTTGGTCCTTGATTGTGGAAACCTTGGGATCATCTCTTCACAGGTCTTTGATTGCTTCGGAGGCACTGGACAATCTCTGGGGGCCTCGGGATGAGAATCCACAGGTGGAAATAATTAGAATAAAGAGAATAATTAGCGTAGCTGCTGTACATAGTGTATATAAACGAGATGCGTGGAGCACATTCATACATCATACCACTATGTGATGCACTGAGTGTATGCTTTACTAAAAAGATAGGTTTTTAATCTAGTTTTGAATTGGGAGAGTGTGTCTGAGCCTCAGACATTATCGGGAAGGCTATTCCAGAGTTTAGGAACCATAAATGAGAAGGCTCGACCTCCTTTACTCGACATTGCTATTCTAGGTACTACCATAAGTTTTGAGATCTTAAAGAGCGGGTTGGATTGTAGCGAGACAGGAGGTTGGCTAGATAAACAGGGGCTAAATTATTTAAAGCATTATAGGTAAGTAATATTTTAAATTCAATACGAAACTTAACAGGCAGCCAGTGTAAGGAGGATAAAATTGCGGTGATATGATCATATTTTCTAGAGCTGGTAAGAACTCTGGCAGCTGCATTTTGTACTAGCTGAAGTTTGTTAGAGGATGCTGGGCAGCCAGCAAACAGAGCATTACAGTAATCCAGCCTAGAAGTCATAAAAGCATGGACTAGCTTTTACACATCTGAGATGGATAGCATACTTCATAACTTAGCAATATTTCTCAGAAGAAAGCAGTCTTTGTGACATGGGATATATGATTTTCAAAAGTTAAATTGCTGTCTAATATGACACCCAGATATTTTATAGTAGAGCTAATGCTAACTTTGTATCCCTCTAATTGCAGGTTGAGTTGTGAGATCTGCTGCATACAGGATTTAGGCCCAATGAGTAATAATTCTGTTTTTTCTGAGTTTAAGAGAAGATAATTGTTGGTCATCCAGTCTTTAACATCTTTAATACACCCAGTTAGCATAGACAGTTCAGACGTCCCATCAGGTTGTGTTGAAATATATAATTGTTTCATCTGCATAGCAGTCAAAGCTGATCCCATGTCTTCTAATAATGTCTCCCAGGGGTAGCATGTATATTGTAAACAGCAAAGGACCTAAAACTGATCCTTGAGGCACCCCATACTTTACTGGGCTGACTTGTGAAAGCTGTCCATTAATATTCACAAACTGGTAACGGTCAGCTAAGTATGACTTAAACCACTGTAGAGCCTGTCCCTGGACACCTGTAGACGATTTATAATGATTTTGTGGTCAATGGTGTCAAATACAGCACTAAGATCCAGTAGTACTAATAACAAGATGCACACTTGATCAGCAGCTAAGAGTAAATCGTTGGTTATTTTCACTAATGCAGTTTCTGTACTGTGATGAGGCCTGAAACCTGACTGAAACACTTCAAAAACATTGTTCGTCTGCAGAAAGGAGCATAATTGGGCAGTAACAACTTTTGTATTACCTATAATTAGCTAAGTTGCGGTTCCAGTTGTGGTTTCTTAATAATAGGCTTAATAACAGCTAGCCTGAAAGGATTTGGAACATAGCCTAAAGATAGAGAGGAGTTGATGAGGTTAAGAGGAGGTTCTCCTATCACAGGTAGCAATAAAGCAACATCTGGAATTGCTCACACATTAACCATGGCATTTGTCTTTACTGGCCCATACTGTATTGTGTATATGCAGAATGGATAGGTAAACATGCTTTAGTTTGGGCTGGATAAAAATCTGTGATGTGAACCTCTGCAGTGCTCAGAGAAATATAACAGCATTGTGTTGAGAGGATCAAATGCATGAGTCTGCACACACTGCCAAACATATCTCACTCATCTAAATCCTACACAGAATGCTGTGTTTTGAAACACAATGGTGGAGATTAAACACTGCAAATTGTATGAAATCTTCTGCATTATAAACAGCACTGATGAGGGGGAAAGTGCCATGCACTAGCATATATTACACGCTTTTAAAATTTACCAGCATCAGCGTTATTTTTAGTAGCATAAATCTAAAATTGTGAATATCACAAGTTGCAAAATGCAAACAAACCAAGCATGATTGGCCTTTTTTAAAAAGAGGAGGAGCCACTCAACATGCACCGCCCATACTTGTTTAACTGTTTAGATAGAAATTAAAATGACATCAGCGTTTCACTTTATTTGACTTTAATTAAATGTAATGAGGTGACATGGTGGTGCAGTGGGTAGAGCTCTCGCCTCACAGTATGAAGGTCGCTGGTTCAAGCCCAGTGATGGGTTGCAGTTGGAAGGACATCCGCTGCCTAAAACATATGCTGGATAAGTTGGTGGTTCATTCTGCTGTGGCGACCCCTGATTAATAAAGGGACTAAGCCGACAAGAAAATGAATGAATGAAAGTCAGAACAGTTATAAATAGTCTAATAAATTTGCTTCAGAATGTGCAGAACAAATTATCCTTATTTCAGTGTTATTATAAATATTTTTGTTAACAAGTACTTATTTTTATTAAATACATTAAGATAATAAATAACATTTTAAGTTTTTGCAGTAGCCAAAACACATTACATGGGACAGAATTATATATATATATATATATATATATATATATATATATATATATATATATATATATATATATATATATATATATATATATATATACACACAGCTTTTTTTCTTGTTAAATTAGTTCCCAAATGATGTTCAACAGAGCAATGAAATTTTCACTGTATGTCTGATAATATTTTTTTCTTTTGGAGAAAGTCTTATTTGTTTTATTACGGCTAGAATAAAAGCAGTTTTTAATTTAAGACATTTTAAGGTCAAAATTATTAGCCCCTTTAAGCAATATTTTTTTCTATGGTCTACAGAACAAACCATCATTATACAATAACTTGCCTATCCTGCCTAGTTAACCCAATTAACCTAGTTAAGCCTTTAAATATTACTTTAAACAGAATGCTAGTGTCTTGAAAAGTCTGTAAAATAGTAAAATATTATTTACTGTCATCATGGCAGGGATAAAATACATCAATTGTTAGAAATGAGTTATTAAAACTATTATGTTTAGAAATGTGCTGAGAAAATCTCTCCGTTAAACAGAAATTGGGGAAAAAGGTTGCTAATAATTATGACTTCAACTGTGTGTATGTATGTAGAGATAGATAGATAGATACTGTAGATAGATAGATAGATAGATAGATAGATAGATAGATAGATAGATAGATAGATAGATAGATAGATAGATAGATAAAAATCATTACAATATTAAGTAAATGTCATGTTTACTGAAGACATATTGTAATTTTTAAGAAGAATTTAATTTTGACAAATTTAAACAATTTTGTCAGTATTTAGACTTATTTTACCCTCAGATACCAAATAGTTGAATCTAAGCCAAATATTGTAAAATACATCAATGTTTATTTTACTTAGCATAAATCTCAATTTTCAAACAAATGTACACTTGTATGTACACAATGTATGACTGATTTTGTGGTCCAGGGTTATAATTAAGTAACTACAGTATACTCTAACTACAGAAGTCAGAATTATTATCCGTTCTGAATTATGAATCCCTTTTTTTCTCCAAATTTCTGTTTAATGGAAAGAATATCGTTGTCAACACATTTCTAAACATGATAGTTTTAATAACTTATTTCTAATAACTGATTTATTTTATCTTTGCCATGATGACAGTAAATAATATTTGACTAGATATTTTCAAGATACAAGTATATAGCTTAGTGACATTTAAAGGCTTAACTAGGTTAACTAGACAAGTTAGGCTAATTAGGCAAGTCATTGTATAACATTGGTTTGTTCTGTTGACTCTTGAGAAAATATAGCTTAAGGGGGCTAATAATATTGACCTCAAAATGATATTTAAAAAATGTAAAACTGCTTTTATTCTAGCTGAAATAAACCAAATAAGTCTTTCTCCTGAAAAACATTATATATATATATATATATATTATCAGACATACAGTGAAAAATATCTTACTTTGTTAAACATCATTTGGAAAATATTTGAAAAAGAAAATATAATTGACAGGACGGCTAATAATTCTGACTTCAACTGTAAATACCAAACTGAAGAAAAACTCAATGACAGTATTAGCTAAAAATATCTAAATTATATCTCAATCCTAAAACAACACTGCATTATATAAATTCATTGCAGTAATCTCACAGCAATCTCGAGGAGACAGTTGAAATATTGGAAGAGATTTGATTCGTGATTCTTCTTTCCTCCTGTGTTGAAGGAGGATCTGAGTGAAAGTCCAGGCCAGAAGAGATGGATTTGCACTGCGTCTAATCCTCCATGTGAATGAGCGAGCATGTGGTGCGGGCCAGCTGTGCTGAAGGAGCGAGCGAAAGAAGAACGAGAGCATGCTGTGAGGATGATGATGAGGGATCTCTTGCGGCTTGTGGCAATGAAACTAGAGAAGCGGATCAGTCTGCCTGCGCTGATGACATCACTTCCACGTTGGACACCCCAGCCGAATGCATTAAAGAACGACACGTGTATCTGGGATATCTTCAAGTAGGTATTATTCTCTGTTCCCGTTCTCCTCTCATGTATACACACACCGGGGCCCCCGTGTCTCTCGCTCTTTCTGCTTACCCTCCAACGTGGCGTAGGCATCCATCTCTGGTTCATAATGAGATAATTAACACCGTTTGATTAATTGCAATATGGCGAGAGGGATCTGCAAGGTCTTCCCAAAGACTTAATTCAAAGCTGGGCCTAGCAGGAGAGCTAAACTATGTCACCTTCCTCTGGGCTGGGGAGAAAAGCTACGGGGTAATTAATGGACTTTTGGACATAGGGGGTTGGCGTCAGACTTATGATCAAATTTCACTGTGCGCTGTAGTGTTTGGAAGGTCAAAGGATGGTTTAATTAGTTATTATGAGAACCAGGGAGACCGTTCAAATGAATGCGGTGAGAAAGTAGGGTGGAGCCAGCATTGGTGCAACAAAGTTGCAACCAATACCATCTCACAGCAATTTATAACTATTCATAGTTTTCACGTGTCGTCACACCATTAGGAAAAATGCAAAACAATTACGATCTCCTGCTGACCGCCAAAAAAATGGACATTTGTTGTGCAAAAAAATATAGCATTACTAAATGACATGAGACATGCCTGGGCTGTGCTTCTGCAGAATTATTTCAGAGAAAGCACCACCAGAATGGAGAAATTTATGGATCTGTGCAGAATGGTAGCATCCTAACAATCTATGTTACATATACAGTCGAAGTCAGAATTATTAGCCCCCCTTTGAATTGTTTTTTTCTTTTTTAAATATTTCCCAAATTATGTTTAACAGAGCAAGGACATTTTCACAGTATGTCTGATGATATTTTTTCCTCTGGAGAAAGTCTTATCTGTGTTATTTTGGCTAGAATAAAAGCAGTTTTGAATTTTTTGAAAACCATTTAAAGGTCAAAATTATTAACCCCTTTAAGCTTTTTTTTTTTTTTTTTTTTTTGATAGTCTACAGAAAAAAACGTCAATATATAATACCTTGCCTAATTACCCCAACCTGCCTAGTTAACCTAATTCACCTAGTTAAGCCTTTAAATGTCACTTTAAACTGTATAGAAGTGTCTTGAAAAATATCTAGTCAAATATTATTTACTGTCATCATGGCAAAGATAAAATAAATCAGTTATTAGAAATGAATTATTAAAACTATTATGTTTAGAAATATGTTGAAAAAAAATCTCTTTGTGAAACAGAAATTGGGGAAAAAATAAACAGTGGGGCTAATAATTCAGGGGGGGGTGATAATTCTGACTTCAACTGTAACTGTCAGTTCATTTGTATGCTTTTTATACAGTTCCTATTCTGATTTGCAAGTTAAGTACAATGACAGTATAATTTGAAGTACAAAGTCAAAGTATAAATAGCAGAAATGAATGAATCAATCCAGGTTCATTCTGAAAACATACTACTATATACATTTCTGGAGAGCGCCAAATACATCCCAGGTATGTTTTTTTTTTTTCAGCCTGATCTTACAAGAAAACATGTTTTATGTTTTGTCGGTTTAGTGGCTAATTCGTACAAATTCGTATGAGTACGAAAATGTATGTTTTTTTTTTTTAAAGGAGGCGTGGCATTAAACCCCACCCCTAAAAACAAATCATACTAAATAATATGAATTAAATCGTACTAATTAATACGAATTAGCCACTAAATCAAAAAGTTACAAATTGCTGTGAGATTGCGTTGTTTTTTTTTTTGTTTGTTTGTTTTTTTGCAGTTTTTAATTCACAAATCCACCTGAGGCCGCTGTGTATGCTTTTTGAGATCTCAAATTTCTCTCGCGAGTGCCATTCACACCTGCTCTCTCGCGCAAATCTACTAGAGCCTGCTGTCAACTGACTGACTGTGACCAATCGACCTTTTTCCCTAAACTCAACCAATAGTGTTTTTAAAAGCACTGATTGACCAGCGCCCACCCACTTCCCTAAACCCAGCCTACAGTTTTAAAAAGCAATCCAGAAAAAGAAAAGCTCTTGCCTGATTTTTACCACGTTTTCAGATTTTACCACATTCTCACCCTGTTATTTACTTGTTTATTTTATTTTTTGGCTTCTGTTTTTGACTTTCTGGAACCGTTCTTCGCCGGACTTGAACAGACTCTGGACCCGTCGTCATGGTCAACTCCTCTCTGCATCTCAATTCCACCAACACACATGGCGAACTACTGGACAAACTGGTAACAGCAAGAAAGCCGTCCATACCATAGCCGTCCATGGTAAGCGAAAAAAAAACTAGCATCATACCTCCCCGTGGCGTTCATTTTGAAGACGGAATGCAGCCATACGTACTTCTGGCTACATAATTTGCGACCGCCAGAAATGTACATAGGGCTATGTTTTCAGAACGAACCTATGTTGGAATGAATAGTTTTTCCCTACAAGCAAATTTTAATATAAAGCAAAAAAAAAAAAAAAAAAAAACATCAAAAAGCAGACAATTACATGCTATAACGCCATCAATATTCAGTAAATCGCTGAGGAATACACAAAAGATAGATGTAAACTTCGCTGAGGTCTCTGCACAGGTCATGTGACTGAAAACTATCAATTAGTGGTTATTTCACATAATTTCAGGCACATATTTGATCTACTCAAGTCCCAGTGACAGTTAAGTTTAGCAGTGGAGTTAGAGACGTGCAAAGGCAGTTCTAAAGCTCTAGCTCAGGGGTGCCCAGACTTTTTTTGTGTAAAGGGCTGAAAACCAAATATCATTTTGAGCCAAAGGTAAATATACTAAACTATATGACATTACAGTTGCCATGGGTAATTTCCTAATTTATAAGAAAACATTACTTTAAACTATAACTAGAGCCAATTTCACAGCTCGAATAGAGAAGAATTGTGATTTCGCAAGCTTCTGAAGTATTGAATTATAACTATAGGATGATAAATATTGAAATACAATATTAATGTACTGTATGTTGAAAGCCCCTTATAGTTTGTTCTTAGTTATTGAGCTGTAATGTACCCGCACTGCTTAAAATAGAAATTGTTAGGTCACACTTTATTTTGATGGTCCGTTTTTTGAATTTAAGTTACATTGCGTCTACATGCCAACTTATTATAAGTAGACTGTTAGGTTAGGGTTAGTGTAAGTTGACATGTACTTGCAAAGTTTCTTATAGTCAGTTAAATGTCTGTTTAGTGGCAGTATCAACAGATATTAAGCAGACAATCTACTAATACTCAAATGGACCATCAAAATAAAGTGTTACCAATTGTTGTTACATTTTTTCCCCCTGTTATTTTTTTAAATATTAAAGGCACAACATTATGGGGTGTGTTGATGTCTGTTAAAATGTACATATAATAATAACCTTTGAATGATTTTTTATCTTTAATCAGATGAAAATATGCTTACTAAATAGTTTAAAAAATTACCCACGCCCCCAATTTTTCTTCTAAATTGAGCAAATTTTTTATCCATTTAGTGCACCAACCCTAGACATACACTACATTTTATACAGCAGCCTACAGCATATGTAGCTATAGATGCACATATGCCCTAGTATGACCTTTTATCTCATATTTATACCACATACAGGTGAAGTAAGAATTATTAGCCCCCCTGAATTATTAGCCCCCGTTTATTTTTTCATTTCTAAACATAATAGTTTTAATAATTCATTTCTAATAACTGATTTATTTTATCTTTGCCATGATGACAGTAAATAATATTTGACTAGATATTTTTCAAGACATTTCTATACAGCTTAAAGTGACATTTAAAGGCTTAACTAAGTTAATTAGGTTAACTAGGCAGGTTGGGGTAATTAGCCAAGTTATTGTATAATGATGGTTTGTTCTGTAGACTATCGAAAAAAATATATAGCTTAAAAGGGCTAATAATTTTGTCCTAAAAATTTAAAACTGCTTTTATTCTAGCCGGGGAAAAGAGAAAAAAATATATATATATATTTTCAGACATGCTGTGAAAATGTCCTTGCTCTGTTAAACATCATTTGGGAAATATATAAAAAAAAATAAAATAAAAAAATAAAAAAGGGGCTAATAATTCTGAATTCAACTGTATATCTTTTCCATCTTCCATTAAATGAGGACATTTAACAATCTCAATGTTGATTTGTTTTCAGCTAATTATTTTTCAAGAACTGTGTGTAAAGGATTGTAGGTGATTGAAAGATTTGATGCGTCACCTGATGCATCAGGCTGAATGAAGGACACAAAACAAAGACTGCCTGTTTTGGATCCTTCAATTTGAGACATCCTTCAACAACTTTACTAAGACATGTCCTATGTCCTTCCGCTTGAGAAGCACCCACTTGTACTTCATTACTGTATGAATCAGCCATTTAAACAAATCTGATCAATTTTTGCCACTTACTTGATTTAGTTTCTTATTTACCATGTTATTTAAATCCTTTTTCCATATATGCACTACCAGACAAAAGTCTTGCCTCCTATCCAAGTTTTAGGAACAACAAATAATAACTTGACTTCTAGTTGATCGTTTGGTATTAGAAGTGGCTTATATGAAAGGCAAAGACCTCTAGATTTTGCTTATTTTACTAAAATAAAATATGTTCATGCTTTGATTTTTAATTAATTTATTTAGGACAGTAAGGTCTGACTTTGCTTAGACAAAAGTCATGTCACTTAACAGAAATAATGTACAGTGTAGAATATAAAGTCATGGTGCAGTGGAAAAAGAATTAATATTGTGTATGACTCCCATGAGCTTGGAGGACTGCATCCATACATTTCTACAATGACTGAAATAACATCAAAAAAGGCAATAAAAGAAATCGTTCTTGCAGGACTCCCAGAGTTCCTCAGGATTATTTGGATTCATCTTCAATGCCTCCTCCTCAATAATGTTCATGTCTGGTGACTATGTTGGTCAATCCTGAAGCACCTTGACCTTCTTTGCTTTCAGGAACTTTGATGTGGAGGCTGAAGAATGAGGAGCGCTATCCTGCTGAAGAATTTGCCCTCTCCTGTGGTTAGTAATGTAATGGGCAGCACATATGCCTTGATAACGTCAGGCTGTTGATGTTGCTATCTACTCTGCAGATCTCTTGCACACCACCACACTGAATGGAACCCCAAACCATGGTTTTTCCTTCACCAAACTTGACTGATTTCTATGAGAATCTTGGATCCTTGTGGGTTCCATTGGATCCTTGTAGGTCTTCTGCAGTATTTGTGATGATTGGGATGCAGTTCAACAGATGATTCATCGAGGGGGAGAAAAAAAAAAAACGACCTTCTGCCACATTTCCAACTGATAAACTAGAAGTCAAGTTATTATTTGTTGCTCTTACCACTAGGATCGATGACAAGACTTTTGTCAGGTAGTGTATTTTGTAAAATAAACGTACTCACAATATGATAGTTCACCTTAAGGCTTAATACTGATTTTCTCAACCTCATGTTGTTTCATACCTAAAAATGTTTTTCTTTCTTTTTATGAAACAAATAATATATTGTTTAATAAGATTAAGACCAACTATTCTTGATCAGTGGACTTTTATTCTATCAACAAAAAAATACTCACGTTTCATAAATTATTCTCCTTTCATGATCCATGATTTATGTAACCTAAGCTTTCATGTGTAAGAACATTTCACTTCTGGAATGTCTAATTGATTTGATGTCAATTGTATGATGTAATAGGCTTTTCAAATGTACAACAGCTTGTGTATTTGCCCGCAGGTCCCAAATATAACAATACTGTTTTTGTTTAAAGAGCTCCAGTTCCATTTCTGTCATGCTGCATTCATCCATCACCATCATTTAACTAACAGACCCTGAAATTGGACATACAAATACCATCAGGGTCAATATGTAAGCTGATGGTCAACAACAAGATCACAGGTTCATCCCGACAGCTCTGCGTTTAAGTGAGATGTTTCTGCAATATTGCAAACCCTCCAATGCCAATCCTTCATTAAATCTTAACAGAGATGTGCAAAGACATGTAGAGACTTGCCAAGGTTTTCTACAACATAATGGCTCTCCTGAGATGTCTCTTTTTCACTGAATTTCACATACTGAAATCATACCAGGACTGCAAAATACAAATACAAAAGCAAACAGAACTTATGGTGTGAAATACAAATTAAATACTAACTTTGTTAAAGATGCCAGACTTTTTTTTATTACTGAAATTATATTAATTTAATATAAAATTCAGCTGTTTCAACTAATTTGGCGGTTTTTAGTTTTAATATATTAGCCGTTTTATTTTTAGCAATGATTTTGAAGGATTTTTTTTATATTAATGTAAAATAAAACTAAATTGGCTTTTATATTTCTGATAAAATACAGTATATCATCACTCCAGGGTTTTACTTTACTAATTATACATAATATTGAAATGTTTAATCTTCACATACCACCTAAAGAAAATTCCCCAGATTTTTGCATTCATTTCTGAAATGACAGGGAAAAAATTAAATGTTTTTTTAAAATACATGTTTTGTACAATTTAAAAATTAAACCCAATATAAAAAAGTGCTTAGCCTTCACATACCTCTAAAAATGGTCTGTTTACAACCTCTCAGCTTTCCATTTCTGAAAGCCCTGCTGGCGTTTTCTCATACAAATGGTGGTGATGCACAGAGAGGCTCTTACAACAGCTCCTGAAGGCTGAATAAAACATGAGAAATGCACATTCATCGGAAACACTTCCTTCAATAAAGAAGGCCATGAATACATTTTGATGTTTATTGTTATTGTCCCAGGATTGTGAAGTAGCAATGCCACCATGCCAAGAGTCATAATAGGTCTTTAACTCTTCATTTTCATCTCTGCTTTTCTTTTGCTTTTTTTCACAGAAGAAATATGGAAGCCTGTTGCAATCTTGTATCCCACTATCCCTTTAAAGGGTTAGCCTTCGGAGTGAAAGCTTTGAAGAGATGAAGGGTGTACAGGAGCACAAATAATCATGGGATAACCATTTGGTTTGAATCCTTTTGACCACATAAATGTGACCTTGAACCATAAAACCAATCTTATGTTACATCGGTACATTCTTGGCAATAGCTAAAAATACATTGCTTGGGTCAAAACTATATATAATTTCTTTTATGACAAAAATCATTAGAACATGAATTAAAGATCATGTACCATCAAGATATTATGAATATTCTCTAACATAATTATATCAAAATTCAATTTCTGATTAGTATTATGCATTGCTGATATATAATATGGACAATATTAAAGATGATTTTCTCAGTATTTAGATTTTTTTGAACCCTCAGACTTCAGATATTCAAATAGTTGTGTCTCTGCAAAATATTGTTGTGTGCAAGTACAGCACATACCAATGGAAAGCTTATTTATTCAACATTCAGATAAACCTCAATTTCCAAAAAAAAAAAAAAAAAAAATGGTCTCGAATGTTTACACTAAGAAAGAAAATCGATCAAATGCATTTTGACTACCTCTGGAAGTGTTAAAAAATGATAACCTCAAACCCATTGACTTTTTTTTTCCCCCAGAAAGTCGATAGATGCCAACAACCAGCATTCTTCAAAATATCTTCTTTTGTGTTCAACAGAAGAAAGAAACTCATAAAAGTTTAAAACAGTGGTGTCCAAACTCGGTCCTGGAGGGCCGGTGTCCAGCAGATTTTAGCTCCAACTTGCCTCAACACACCTGCACGGATGTTTCTAGAAAGCCTAGTAAGTGCTTGATTAGCTAGCCCAGGTGTGTCTGATTGGGGTTGGAACTAAACTTTGCTGGACACCGGCCCGAGCTTGGACATGCCTGGTTTAAAACCACATGAGTAATAGTAAATGATGAGGTAAACTTCATTTTTGGGTGAACTATTCTTTTTAGAGTAGGGTCTAAAGGTCCAGCACAATGCACGTTTTTTACAAGACTGTTGACACATTTAAAGATCATCAGCATCTCAAATTGTTGAAAGTTTTAAATATTTGAATTAGATGAGAGGATTTTTCTTAAAGCATTTATAAGTATATAATTGAGTTATTATTTGAGCAACCATGAATGCAACAAAATTTTTCACTACTGGCTGATTTATACTTCTGCGTAGAGCGCACGCGTATGCTACGGCGCAGCCTATGCATGGTCGCATAGCCTTCGCCGTGGCCTATGGCAACGCTGACGCGCATCAAAAAATTAACTACATGTCACAATGACGCGTAGCGCAAGCTCTGTGATTGATCAGCTTGGTAGTGCTGACAAGTGTGGGCGAAGGTGAGAGCCACGCGAGCCCGATGCAGCGAGTGTTTACAAGTGTAGAGTCTTGTGAAGGAGCTCCAGATGGAGACTATTGTTTTGTGTTGATTAAAGTTGTTGCTGTCCGCTGATTCCAGCCTCAAAATGAGCGAGTTTGAGCCATTTGTACATTAAGGCAGCGTTCAAAAACAAAACACCAGCGATGAAAGTCGACACAGAGGAACATAAACACCTACTGACAGCTACTTTTTCTAAAGTGTTATCGCAGAGCAGCATACACAGCGCGCCTAAGTATAAATGCACGGCTATACGCATTGCATGCGCCGTGGGTCACGCCGATCACTTGACGCAGAAGTATAAACCAGGCTTGAGAGCCCTATCATACACCCGGTGCAATAATGCGCAAGATGTGTATGGCGCAATTTGTTTCTATTTTCAGACCAGCGCAACAGTCATTTTCATATTTTGTGCCACATTGTTTAAATAGCAAATCCATTCATTTATTATTCTAGATATTCACATGGTGGGGGAGTTTCAAACAAATCTTTGTGCTTAAACAAAATGAAATATGTAGGCTAATGAATATCTTCAGTGGAGTGAGTTTCCTTAACCTACGAGCATAAGGGGGAAAGAGTAGAAGTAAAGTAAAGAGAAAGTAAAGAGGCCAAATGGCGAAGGCTTATTCTTTATGCTCGTGCTGCAGATGGTCTTTTGAACTGTTTTCTCGCTAGTGAAGAGTTCAATTTTTCCACTTACAAAGTCCGCCATGTACAGTAAATAGCACTTGGCACGATGCAACTGAATGAAATGGGAGATGAGACTCTGATTGGTTTAATGCACGTTATTCTCAAAACACACCCATAACTCATTAAGAGAATAAGCACAACCCTGTTAGACCATGCACCAGGGCACAAACCATATTTTTCCATCTTTAAAATAGCAAAAGTGGATTCGGACACAACCTTAATGCTTTTCCAGCATGCACTTTAGACTTTGCACTTATTCTTTAAAATAGAGCCCTAAGTGTACACTGCTAAGAAGCCCAGTAAGGATCAATAGGAACTTTTGGCCCAGACCAGCACAGTATTTTAAGTGTAACAAAACAAAAAGATACCTAAACTAAATGTCACATTTTATTCTCACTCTCAATGACATGTAGTAGTTGTACAGTATGAGAGCCCTCATTTATTAAATCACAGAACTTGTACATCTACATTCCATCTTCATACGAAACTCTTGGCATCAACTTTACAGATCAGATTATGACTTTTCCAGATGCTGATTTTGTTGAATTATGTACTTAATGTTGCCAGTTACATCCCTTCAGAGTTCCTAGTATGAGGGCAAAATTAAATTCTCAAAGAACCAGCCTGGTGGCTACTTCCTATGACCGAATTTCTTTTTCTACCTAATGCGAAAACCCCTTTAATCTTGTGTACAAATGTGCACACACACACACAAGCTCAGACCAGCCTTCTTTGGAGCTATCGAACTCCCTGCTTCAGCTATGATCCCTGCACTTCAGTAATGAAGGTATGACTTCACACTGAGCTTCTACATCAGCAGAACAGAGGCGCATGTGAACCGCGCATTAGCCTCTGTGTCTGTCTGCCATCCGAGTTCCTCTGCTGTGTGTGTCCATTATTGTCCTTTATTCCCTTTGAGAGGCATGGCAGGAGAGCACAGAATTCTGGGATAGCAGCGGCGAACAACATTGTCATCTCACAAAAAGATGAGCTTTATTTATCTCCCTCATCTAATTATCATCTTGCTCTGTTTCACAGTGTGCGTACTGAGAGTCGGGCCCAAAACAGAGCTTGAGTAGCAAGCCATCTGTTATGGATTTTAGTTAATTTTTATTGCATATTTTGAAGTCTCCGGCAACGAGTAATCTAGATATTCGCAGGATTTATAGCTTTTCTCAGCCATCCATTTCAGGCGCAGGAGTCAGTAAATCAACAGGCAGACAATTTTTTGTCTATACTAAATCGTATTATAGGCTACATGTGATGAATATGTTATTCTTTGATTAGACAGTGGTAGGAGAAGGCCATTTAGGGAAGCGTCTGATATACATAAATGCATCCTAAGAATTAGCTTAAGAAAGTTTAGGATTAAGAATCTTCTCTGCAAGCTTTCCAATTGGAAATCCTACACTCAAAAAAAATGTTTTGCTGCTGGTTCAAACTACTTATTTAAAGGTGCAGTACGCAAGTTTGACAACCAGTGGTTGAACTAGGTATTGCATTCCTGGATCAAAACAAACACAAGCGCAGGTTGCCAGATTGAGGACCAACAGGAGCAAGTCTGACTATCGAGCCTACAGGCTGATTTAAATCATGTTCTAATTAAAAGCAACGACACATGCTAGAAGGAATATTTTCATATTAAAAGGAGTTTTTGTTTTAACCAACACCTCGAGTTGATATATTAGAAACTGATTCTATTTCTTGCAGCTGAACCACAGAAAACTTTGACAATGATCACCTCAGGTGCACCTCATGTGCTTTACTCAGTGTTAAATACTAATAATGTAAGTTTGAATGCCATTTTACATGACATTTATTGCCATACTACTGAAAGCAGCAGCAGATAGTTCACCTCAGATCTTGAAAATAAATCGTTTGAAATTGAACTTTAAAACTGTTACTCAAAACCAACACATATCAGTGATTCAGCATGGACATTTAATAATGTTAAAGAGGTTTAATATGTATTAAATAGATTATAAACCTTACCATTTCGTGAGTGAGTGATTATTCTGTGCTCCTGAATGGTTGTATTTAAATTTCTGTCGTGGTTTCGTTTGGTGCAAACAGCCAAAATGCTCATCACTTCAAATCTCCTCATGTAGCATGTTGTTAGGACTCTGGGTTACAATGTAACGTGCTCAGCAAACGATATAAATATAATGAACATAAACATTAGGTAATTAATGACCTCATGCGGAACTCTGAATCTGCATCTCATTTCAGAATCTGCTACTGTCATGAGCGCATGCTTTGAGAGCCTTTCTGACTAGATGAATGAAATACGCAGTTTTCCAACAAGGCAACCCAAGGAGCTGAAATATAATTGGCTAAAGTGGCAGTGTGCCTAAACAAAGACAGCGTTTATATACTGGCACGTAATAGACATTTTCAAAGTAGAATAGCTGACTTCAGCATTGTTTTTCAGATAAACAAGAATGTTCATTTAGCATGTTTTTTGAATATCTGCAAACATATTTAGGTTTTTTTAATGTTTTATATTTGTTACGTTAACTTACTCCGTTTGTGTTGCAACAATATAGTATAACATAACATTTTTTACAGTGTATAGTATAACCCAAAACCTTAAACCTAACCCAACTATAAAATAAATAAATAAATAAATATATAAATTTTTCAAATTTGATGATGATTGATGAGCCTAGCAAACTGAACACAGCTTTTATTCCCGGTTGCTTTGCGCACGTCTGGTCTTGCTGATATTATTATACATGTGATTACGCGCAGCTGTCAATCAATTCGGAGGGTGGGGGGACCGCACTCCTACGTAAAGTTGCGGTCGATCTGAAAACCGCTCCAATTGGTCCACCGTTTTTATGTTGCTAAATAGAAAAAAAAAAAAGGACTGGGTGTGTTTATATCACCCCAATATGACGGTCTATACACCATACATGCACATATGTCTGTCTAAACAGCTTGAAAAGTAGATTTTTCACCATAGGTGCCCTTTAAACTCAACAAACGGACCATCAACATAAAGTGTGACCAAAAAAGTTTGCGTTGATACTATAGGTAATGAACATATCTAGAGGTACTCCATAACATACAGTTCATTCATTCAGTCATTTATTCAATTTCTTTTCGGCTTAGTTCCTTTATTGATCAGGGGTCACCACAGCGGAATGAACCGCCAACTTATCCAGTATATGTTTTACGCAGTGGATGCCCTTCCGGCTTACACTCTCATTCACACACATACACTACGTACATTTTTAGCTTACCCTATTCACCTATAGCGCATGTCTTTGGACTGTGGGGGAAACCGGAGCACCCAGAGGACCATGGGGAGCACCATGGGGAGAACATGTCCCAGAAATGCCAACTGGCCCATCAACTTTCTTGCTGTCGTCCCACAGCGCTAACCACTGAGCCACCGTCTTTTATTTATCAAATCAGCGACTTCAAAAAATGAATGGCACTATCATCCAGTGCAGTTCATTCTTGCTGTATCCTGCTGGAGTCCTACCTACAGTAAATAGATGCATTAAACCATGCAGCAGGTTCTGAACCAACATTCCAGCCTCTCAGTATACCACACAGCATAAAACACTCCAGTAATTACTCCACATGAGCGCTAACCGTCCCAGAGACACAGATCCCCCACCCCACGGCACTTCACAGTAAATACATGGAAGGATTTATGTGAGGATGGTGGGACTGCATCCTTTCCTGCTGATGAAAACTTGATTTGCCAACTCTGGGGAGCGAAGCAGCCACACTTTCCTATGGCGGATGGGCCGCCGTTGACAAACAAATCCAATTTCCACAAAAACATGATGCCAAGTGGAGCCCCCTGGGACACCGGTCACTGCGGACGACAACCTCCCTCTACCCCTCTTCTCCATCTCTGGCATGCTCATCCGCCCGCTTGAACAATTAGGCCCTGATTCCTTCATTATTAATCACAGTGCCCAGACAAAGCACACGGTGCGATCGTAATTAAAATCTATTTGGGAGCATATGTGGCTGAGTCCCAGAAGACACCCGGGTGGAAACAGGGGGAAAAAATTAGGCGGTAAAATAATAATAAATGTTAAAAAAACTCAAGTCGCTCTGCATGACAAAAAAAAAAATGGAAGAGAATGTCATCAAATGCATGCGAGAGAGAAAAAGATATGAGGAATCTTCAGTCTTTAGAGGATAGAGATAAATTAAACGCTTATTTGCTTTCTTGTCTGCATTTATTTACCTGGAAGGAGTCCAAAGAAAGAGCAAAATGGATCCAAGCAACCCAAAAGAGAATGAATAACATCAATGATATCTTATTAGAACTTTTGGCGCCGCTTCCAAGAAAGACAAGACGTTCTCGCAGGGTATTAACAGAAAAGCTTGTTATGCTCCAATTTTACAAAGCGCTAAGGCTAGTGAGGAGATTATGCCAGCGAATCTGGTCTGTCGATTTAGCCTGCTTTCAAAACAGGGTCACGGGAGATCGACTGTGATGAGCCACCTTCATCCACGCTCAAAAGAGAAGCAAAAAGATCTGCGGCAAACAGAATGAGATCAAATCAAGGGGTCTGTTCGCAGCTGCCCCTGCAAACGTAAACCCAAAAACAAAATAACCAGAGGTCTGTGATTACAGGAGAGCGACAGATTGCGAAAGATGTTGAGAAGATTAGGATGTTCATTTTCTGATCGCTGGCTAAACATCGCTGCATTTACAATATTGTGCGCGTGTGTGTGTGTGTGTGTGTGTGTGTGTGTGTGTGTGTGTATATGTTTTTTTTTTTTTTTTGGCTTACAGTGTTATCTTTTTTTGTGCATGTTGTTAGCTCTTCATCTGATAGCAAGCGATAATCCCTTGTATCTTAGGGCTTCATCTTGGTACGGGAGGGGTTTGAAACAAAACAACAGAAAAAGACATGAAATCAGATAAACCTCTTAACAAGATTTGAATATGCAATTACTGTTCGGGTTTATGATGACTGAAATAGATAGTGTAAGATGTCATGATGGTGTTCTGCTGCTTTGGGAACAAAGACGAGGAAAAAAATGGGCTAAAACTGATTAATTTATTTATTTATTTATTTTGTACATTTTACTTTAGATTTGAAAGCATATTATTAGCCACATAATAGCTTAAAGTACGGGTGCCCAAACTTTTTCGTATTGAGGGCCAAAAACCAAATGTCATTGAGAGCCGTGGGCCAAAGGTAAATATACCAAACTATTTTACATTAAAGTTGCCATGGGTAATTTCCTAATTTATTTAATAATATTTAAAAATAAACAGAATATATTACTTTAAATTGCATTATTTGTTTGTTTGTTTGACTTTATTAATCCCAAAGGGAAATTCAAATGTCACAGCAGAGCTCTCCATACTAAAAATGTATCAAATAACTATAAAAAAACAATACAATTACATTCATACTGCACACCTTAGTTTCAAACAAAGAGTAGATACTTGTTCATATCTAATAACTATTATAATTCAGCATAATTAATCTAGTATGATTGTGGTTATACACTATAATGCAGTACAACTTTTAAAATGATAACTTATAGCAATGAAAAAAATAAATAAATCACATTTATAGCACAGTGAAGTTCAGTGCTGAATACCTAAGCATAATCTGCCTTTGACTTGATTTGCTCACTAAAGTCTCTGTGACAAAATGTAAATTTAAATTAAATCTAAATCTTCGTTTACACCGTTTGATTAAAACATGTCATTTCTGTTCGCTTTTAACAATAAAACAAACAAATAAACAAAAGGTTACGTTAAATTTGAAGTGACAATCTTGAAACCATACCCATCGTTCTAACTCTTCTCAGATGGGATGGCGGCTAAATCAAAGGCTACCACAAGTCAACTTTGACCCGCAGGCCCTAGTTTGGACATCTCTGGCTTAAAGGCATAGTTCACCCACAAATATTCTCACATAAAAAAGACGACATTTTGAAAACAGTTTTCAACACAAAACACATTAAAAGTGTATTGAAAATTGTGACTTTTGTATTACAGTTTAATGAAGAACAGATTGAAATGATGTCATTATTAAATAAAATCAACTCTCCTTGACATGTTCTGTTAAGAAACACTGTCTGATTGTTGAGTTGAATAAATTGTTATGAATCTGTTTAACCATCTGGTGCTACTAATCGAAATTGAAATGTTTTTAGTTCTGTAATTTACTGCCATATACTGTATGTGTGCAGTAATTATAATACTTTCATGCATTCATGAAAATTGTTCAAAAGCCACCTTTTGAGCATGGAATTAAAATATATTTATTTATCAGTCTGAAATATTGAATGCTTTGGGAAGTTAAATTGCAATTATATAACAATTTTAATAAATAAATATACTTAAATCAATTGATTTTCAAACACATATTTTCCAAAACATACGTCACTGAAAAGCGTTTTTAAAAATCCATTGATACTTTTCAATAAGAACACTACATGTTTTTTTTTTTTGTTTGTTTGCTTTTTGACAATGAGATGAAATTAGTTGGGCGTCTTGGTGATGCTGTGGGTAGCATGATTGCCTCACAGCAAGAAGGTCGCTGGTTCGAGCCCCAGCTGGGTCAGTTGGCATTTGTGTGTGGAGTTTGCATGTTCTTCCTGTGTTTCCCCCACAGTCCAAAGACATGTGCTATAGGTGAATTGAATAAGCTATATTGGCCGTAGTGTATGAGTGTGAATGAGTGCACATGGGTGTATTTCCCAGTGTTGGGTTGCGGCTCGAAGGGCATCCACTGCATAAAACATATGCTGTATTAGTTGCCAGTTCATTCCGCTGTGGCCCTGATAAATAAAGTGACTAAGCCGAAAGAAAAATGAATGAGTGAATTTATAAAGGGACCAAATACTATCTAAACTGAGTAAATTTTACTCAGAGGATTTTGCTGTAAATTCAAAAAGAAATTACTGCACTGGCTCTTAGCCCCAGTGAAGGGTTACTATTGACCTGAAATTTAATAAAAAAAATACTAGTAATATGCTATAGGTTAACTGAAATAAACAAACAATTAATAAAATGGATAAATAAAGCTGAATGAATGAATGAAATGTCCTGTGGCTAGCAGCATATGTTGGCGGAATTGATACGCAGAGAGGAGTTGACCACGATGACGGAGTTTGAGTCTAGCGAAAACGGTTCCAGAAAGCAGGTAAGACAAAAACAAAAAGTTAAAAAATAAAACAAACAAGTAAATAACAGGGTGAGAATGTGGTAAAATCTGAAAAACGTGGTAAAAAATCAGGTTTTTTCTTTCTGTACTGCTTTTGAAAACACTGTTGGTTGGGTTTAGGGAAGTGGGTGGGTGATGGTATTGGTCGGTCGGTCAGTCAGTCAGTCAGCAGCGGCCTCTGATGGATTTATGCGAGAAGAGCAGTTGTGAATGGCCCTCGCAAGAAAAATTTAAGATCTCAAAAAGTGTACATAGCGGCCACTGGTGGATTCGTGAAAAAATGTACCTTGGACGTATTAGGCGCTCTCCAGAAATGTAAATAGGGCTACGTTTTCAGAATATTCTGCCCAACATTCTTCAGACAGTCAAGTTGTGTGTTCAACAGAAAAAAAACTCATAAAAGATTAAATCCACCTGAGTGTGAGTAAATGGTGGTGATATTTACATTATTGGATGTACTAATATAACATGCACTACTTTTACACAATTTGATGGGAATTTTAGATTTCCACATTCTTTGATAAAGTCAACCATGGATCTTGAGATTTCCTTTGTTTTTCCACCAATGAACTACTGTGCTTCAGTAAAGGCTTGAAATAACATGAGGAAAAACCACATTTTCATTTTTGGGTGAACTAATCCCTTAAGTGCTTGTGCTGTGGCTCAGTTCCAAGAAAGGATTTAAGAGTATTGTACTATGAAATCAGCAGCAGGTACAAAATTCAATGTCTTCTCAAAGGTGTCAGTTCCCATTACTGGCTTAATTTCACAAATTCATTAGTGTTGTTTCATAATAACATAATCACCAACCAAGTCATTTCTCTGGTCAAAACAACTAAACAAAATGATTGCAAGGCTATCAACGTGATAATACGGCAAACTAAACCGCCAGGCTTAACACTGAACCAGCACTAAGAATAGGAGTTAATTACTTATGAGTCATTGTACTTGTTAATAATGAATCAAAAGGTGTTGGGGGAGTATGGTGAACATGCGCTGACTTGTAAACACATTATTACTCGCGGCTGCCGGCACTGGACTGCTGTTTTCACCCATCAACTACCAGAGGAGTTGAGCACAGTACAGTACAGGAGACAACTAACAAGTCTGAATCAAGACACAAACACTGATCAGTCTGTGTCCACACTTAAAAAAAAAATAATAATAATTAAAAATCCGTCAAATTTACTGTAAAAAAAAAATAATAATAATAAATAGCAGCTATGGTTGATAGAATTTTACCATTTAAAATATGCCCTAAATTTTTTTTTTGCAGCTTGTTCTAACAACTTGTTTAAAATGAGCTAAAACATGATTCTTAAGGGATTTTGTGTGTTGACAATTATTTTATGTTCAAAATGATTAATTATTTGTATTGTGACAACATGGAGCAATTGAGTGGAACCCAGCATTTTTTTTTAATGTGGGTGAAACCGTAAAAATGGCCATATTTTTAACTAATTAACTAACTACCGTATTTTTCATTAAAGAGTCCCTATTATGGGTTTTTGAAAATGACCCATAAGCTCTAAATATAAAATATCCAGCTAAGGTTTTAATCTGAAAGTAGACAGTTTTAAAAACTATCGATTCATCTAAAAAAAAAAGTCGACTCATAGTGCTTCGAATAATAATAATAATAATAATGAGTCTTGATAAGTCTTTAGCCGTTTCGGCGCGATGTGGCTATGAAACATAAGCCCCGCCCAATTGTTGCGCGCGCAAACCTGGGAAAATTTAAACCTGCGGCCCCGCCCACTAACACAGCAGCAAAGACAAACAGATCCTTAAGTCATGAGTCTTGAAGACGCTGTGCTTACCTGGATATTATTGGAAGTGTGAGGGACAGGAGTGCTTCAGCAATCTACATGCTTCCAAAGGGCGATTCATTCGTTTGTTATAGGAAGGATCAGAAAAGACTACTGATGTATGAGATTTGACAGAGCTCAACAGGAACTTTAGTACACAGCTCATGGATTAGTTTCTTCCTCCATTTTGTAACGAACAGACAATACACCAGGGGTGCGTACAAAATAAGGACAGTTTATTAGGAACCAAGTCAAACAAAGGCTGGCTGCTGCACATTGAGGAGGAGCGCTGGAGAGCGCTGGGGCTGGGTATAGAGTTCGATACTTTTTAAGCACAGACCGAATCGTCTTGATACTACTGAGTATTGAAAAAATCATTTTCATTCAGTACCAAATTTCGATACCCAAGGGTATAATTGTCAACGTCAGTGACCACCACTTGGAGAAAACCTGCATCCTTAACGTGTCCGGTTCAAATGCTGGTGATTGGCTGCGGCGAGGCTACCAATCACTAGACTCGAAGCCCATCGTCGCGGTCAGCTCTGCATCTCATGTCTGCCGACGTACATGTCAAGCTAACTAGACAAACTGGTAACAGTGGAAAAGCCATCCAAACGCAGGTAAGCAGTCAGCTGGTTAGCGAGAAAATGAACAGCGTCATACCACCCCATAGCGTTCGTTTTAAAGACAAAATGCAGCCATACAGAGCTCTGGCTACATAATTCACGATCTTCAAAAACATATATTGGGCTGTGTTTTCAGAATGAGCCAATGTTAATACTAATATAAAGAAGGTGCTCAGTGTCACTCACACAACTGCTAAACACCATCAAGGTTACACACATACAATTAATGCAATAAACATCATTTATGAAGATTAGATCTTACATAATAGTAACATGAGCTTCAGGGTTACGATTATTCACCATATATGTTAAAG
Source organism: Danio aesculapii (assembly GCF_903798145.1). Taxonomy (NCBI): domain Eukaryota; kingdom Metazoa; phylum Chordata; class Actinopteri; order Cypriniformes; family Danionidae; genus Danio; species Danio aesculapii. The sequence continues at coordinate 32,707,676 of NC_079445.1, read as the reverse complement.
AGGGTTTTAAGGGTCTCCAACAACAGGCTGATATGCATGCAAGGTGAAAAAACACTTTCATGGTCTTATAATATGCATTTATTTTAACCGAATAATCCCAGCGACCCCGTTTTGATTCGTTCAGAGATTCATTTGTTCCTAAACTCCTCCTCAGAGTGAAGCTAATCTGCGCTGATTAGAGCGATGACAATCTGTTGCAATTGGTCAACAGTGTGCAGCGTGAGACGGAGTGAAATGCCTCCACGGCCCACCCGGTCCTCAGCATTTTGGTACTGTCTGTGAAACCCCCGATCGCAGTCGCTGCCTGAAACATGCTTCATAGTTACTAACGCCACAGTACCCGGTTCTTAGTGTTATTCAGACACCTCACCCCCGAACCTAACCCCATTTTCAGCGTGGCATTAGACGCGATATGAGAATATAAAGAGTTAACCAGATACAAGCGGTTACAAGTAACAAAACACAATTAAAGACATAATTTGCAAGCTAGAGAAAACAAGGAGGCAACCATTTTTATCGCACTTAAGTTACTTACACTTGTGAAATGGAGGAAGAAACTGATACATGAACTGTGTACTGTAAAGTGTAGTCTTTTCTGATCCTTCCTTTAACAAATGGCTGACAAACCCCCCGTTGTAAGCGTGTAGATTACTGAATCACTCATCAGAAAAATTAGGGTTTTAATGCTGAGGTATTTTTGCTAAATCTTTAGGTAGAGAAAATAACACTAACTTTCCCTCACACTTCCAATAATATCCAGCTGAGCACAGAGTCTTCACGACTTGATTCAACCAGGATCTGCTACCGTGTTTGTCTGTTTGTGGGCGGGGCCACAGGTTTAAAAATTTTCCTGGGTTTGTGCACGCAACAATTGGGCAGGGCTTAAGTTTGGTATCAATGTCATGCCGACACGGCTAAAGACTCGTTATCAAGATGATTCATTTGAAGCATTATGAATCGACTCTTTTATAAATATATCACTAGTTTTAAACACTGTGCACTTTCAGATTTAAGCCTTAGCTGGATATTTCACTTCATTTAGAGCTGTTACACTACATGGAAGGTCATTTTCAGGAAGCTTACTGTTAACCAGGTTACATATTTTTACCGCAGCATTTTACAGTTTTTTACTGTTAAAAACACAGGCTTTATACATCCTAACAGATTAACAGAACCACATTGAATATGCCAAACGCTTGCCTTTTAAGGTCTGCCACTGCTTTTTATAAAATGCTTTGGCTAATATGATAATGCATAGAGCTAGCAATAAAAGTGAGGTATATTATGTAGAATTCTGCAAAATCAATCAAATCCCTCTTTTCAAATCACCTCATACAAGCTGAAGGCGGCCGTAAAGAAAGCTGCATTTAGTCAATTTATGGCTCGCATCACTGAAGTACATTTAGCATTAAAAGGTTTATAATAGACTGCAAGGTCCATCACAGCCAAGAATGCTTGAGCTTTGTGCCAGTTTCCATTGACAAACTTCAGACTAGAGGAAGCCAAGAGGAAGTGCTGTTTTTGTTAACAAATACACGGTTTAATGCATAAAAATAAACAGACATGGAAGACACTGAAAATAAATGAGAGAATATTTGAGGAGTCATGCACTAACTAAAATGTACTGTAAAAAGCTGCCAATTAATCAGTGTTGGACCATATGGTAAATAGCTAAAACTATTTTCAGCTAAAAAAGGAAAACTTTATATATTTTTTCAGCATTAATTTACATGATAGCAACTAAAAACTGTCATTATCATTTTAATGTACAAGGCAAAAACATGAATCATCTGTTGAACTGCATCCCAATCATCACAAATACTGCAAAAGACCTACATGAACCTGCATGAACCCAAGATTCTCACAGAAAAAAAAAAAAAAAAAATCACAATTTAGTCAAGTTTGGTGAAGGAAAAATCATGGTTTGGGGTTACATTCAGTATGGGGGTGTGTGAGAGATCTGCAGAGTAGATAGCAACATCAACAGCCTGAGGTATCAAGACATTTGTGCTGCCCATTACATTACAAACCACAGGAGAGGGCAATTTCTTCAGGAGGATAGTGCTCCTTATACTTCAGCCTCCACATCAAAGTTCCTGAAAGCAAAGAAGGTCAAGGTGCTGCAGCATTGGCCAGACCAGTCACCAGACATGAACATTATTGAGCATATATGGGGTAAGATGAAGGAGAAGGCATTGAAGATGAATTCAAAGAATCTTGATGAAGTCTGGGAGTCCTGCAAGAATGCTTTTTTTTTGCCATTCCTCGTGACTTTATAATAAGCTATTTGAGTCATTGCGGAGATGTATGGATGCAGTCCTCCAAGCTTATGAGAGTCATACACAATATTAATTCGTTGTCCACTGCACCATGACTTTATATTCTATACTGGACATTATTTCTGTTAAGTGACAAGACTTTTGTCTCAGCAAAGTCAGACTTTACTGTCCTAAATAAATAATTAAAAATCAAGGCATGATCATATTTTATTTTGGTAAAATAAGCGTAATCTAGAGGCCTTTGCCTTTCATATAAGTCACTTTTGATACCAAATGATCAACTAGAAGTCAAGTTATTATTTTTGTTCCTAAAACTTGGATAGATGACAAGACTTTGTCAGGTAGTGTAAATTTGGGCTACTAATTTTTGGATCATTATCGTACAATATTTTGTTAGATTAGCTCCAGATTTGGCTTCAGTACTGACTGAACTATATGTATATAAGTTTTTAGAACATTATGTTGTTAAAATAAAAGGTAAAGAAATGTAACAACTAATTTAAACTAATTTTAGAAGACAATTTTTAAAAATTGTTAAATTAAGTTAATGTATTAATTTTATGAAACATCTTTACACTGACTCCAACGCTGATGCGAGCTCTCAAAAAATGTAACTACAAGTCGCACCGACACGTAGCGTAAGCTCTGTGATTGGTCGGCTTGGTAGAGCTGACAAGTGTGGGTGTTTACAAGTGTAGAGTCCCATGAAGGAGCTCCATGTGGAAAGTTTTTATTTTTGTGTTTAGCTTATGATTAAAGTTGCTGTCCGCTGGTTCCCGCCTTAAAATGAGCCACTTGTACATTAAGTGAAGTTTATTTATAAACTAATTTCGAGAGGATCACGTGCTTATGACTGACATGGCAGGCCCAGTACTATCTAACGTATGATTCACCAAACAGACGATTCCTAACTTAGTATAAATAACCAAAGCACCTTACTTTGGTTACCTCTCCTACTCTTCCTCCATAGGGCAGCACGGCGGCCCAGTGACTAGCACTGTTGTCTCACAGCAAGAATGTCTCCGGTTCGGACCTTTACCCGGCCAGTCAACATTTCTGTGCGGAGTTCATGTTCTCCCCATGCTCGTGTGGGTTTTCCCAGGTTCCATGCCAAACAATGAAGGTAGCGTTCAGAAAAAAACAAAACACCAGCGAAGAATCTTGACATAGAGGAACATAAAAATGTCACTGCCAGCTAGCATTTTGGAATTTAACACAAACAGCGTGGAGACATATAAATGCATGGCTACACGCAAGGCAGGCCACAGTCACACCGATCACTCAACACAGAAGTATGAATCAGCTTTAACTGCCTCTGCTCTGTCTATTTTAGTTCCTCAAAATAGCAACACGCCAACAATGTGCCTCAACACACCTCTTTTCTAGACCGGCACACCCATGAGTCCACAAAGTGGCACAAATGGATTGGTTATTTAAACAACGTCGCACAAAACAAAAATTTGAGTTGTGCTGGTCTGAAAAATCGCAACACATTGCAGCAAACACATCATGCGCCTTATTGCGCCGGGTGTATGATAGGGCCCTAGATGTTAAAAAAGGCCTGCAAATTGATTGTCTGTGAATACCCTGTGTCCAAATTCAATCATACTGCAAAATGTGATTGGCATTCTTGTTAAAAGTCAAACTTTCCTTGAAATCTACAATAATAAGCGCCAATTTCTACCTCTACAGTAAAATAGGATCTGTCCTGTGATCAACGGGTTTGGCTCAAATCAATCAAAACTCACTCCACTTTTTCCCCAGTTTCAGTGTTTTTATGTTTGCAGTAGTGCCACAATATAGTGTTAGTGCTGTCAGCTAAATATCATCCAGCAGTGACAGTCCACCCAAAACAAAAATAGACAATCATGAGGCTCCTATCTCTACTACTAGGCCTTTATCTCATGTATTTCACTGTCTCTCTTTCCTCTTGTTCTCAACAGTCTGTAACTGTGCTGTTTGTACTTGTTCAGAGGTTTAAAGAAGGGGCTCCTCTGGAGAGATGCTCTTGTTGGAAATAGCTCTTCTCTAAAACAGCAACATTGTCAGTTAATGTGGGCTTGATGTGACAGGGGCGTCATGGGAGACTGTTGACAGCGTCTCACTTCCTGCTTTCATATTTTTTTCCCTATTTCTTGCTCAAATAGAGCAGACTTCCATCAAGTCGCTCGTTCTGTAATGCATTAATGGTCTTCTAAAAACTTGTTTTTCTTTAAACAAGCTGTTTCATTGCAAGGGCACCATAAAGTCAACTTCATTTGTATGGACACCACCTCTGTTTTTAATGGTGTGTCTGCTCAAAGTAATAGCAGATGCTCTTGAAATCTTAAGCATGAAAGGAAAATATATAAAAATGGAAAGATTTACTCTTACTTCAAAAACATACAGGTGGTAAAACATTGTTTACGTAGATTAGGACGCATTATTATTTCATGATTGGTTGTGTTATGGCTTTCAGTTTGGTTATTTTATTTGTTTATATTATTTAGTTAGTTATTTTTTTTTACATTTGTTTATTTTTACTTAAAGGGCGCCTATTTTTACCCCTTTTTTAAGATTCAAGATAAGTCTTTTGTGTCTCCAGAATGTGTTTGTGAAGTTTTAGCTCAAAACACCCATCAGATTATTTATTATACCTTTCAGAATATTGGATTTTCTGCTCTGAACACAGTGTAGCTATTTTTGTTGCTTGTGCCTTTAATGCTAGTTATCCTCACCCACCGTTCCCATGTGCCTGTCAGAGTGTCTCTCAATCTCCGCCTCGGCTGCATCAGATAAACAGCACAGTGACAGACATGAAGGAAGCAGATTTCACGTAACGATTGTGAGAAATACTACAGTAAGAACTTTCCCAATGATTATTTGATGGATTTGTTGTGGAGTTAATTCAAGCCTTTCTGCAACGATGAGTCACACACACACCTTTTTACACGGCAAATATGACAGGATACAGCCCACCTGGCACACAACATCATAAGACGTTAATAATAGGTTAGATTTAGGTCATGATGCCAGTTGACCAAAATTTAATATCTAGCCAGTGTCTAAGGACGTTATTTTGACGTCCAATAATGACCTCAAATTACTTTGATATTTGGTTGATTTTAGGTTGTTTTGGAAAGTGATCAAAATCCAACGTCTGATAGATGTCATAGTGGTAATGTCCACACAACGTTAAGGTGTAACATGATTAGACGTTGATATTTGTTTAATTTTAGGTTGGACATTGACGTCGGCCTGACGTTGGGTTCTGACGTCAACCTGATTTTCATTGCCAAACAAAGTCCAACGTCCCCACGATGTTGGGGTACAATGTCAATATGATGTCATGTTGATGTCCTATGCCCGCAGGGAGGTTATTATCCACTGCTATATGAATATCCGTTATGTTAATGTACAAAGTAAACCTGATTTAACGTCCACAAACTGGGATTGAAGAGTCTTTTATAACTGTACTGACATGCTGCTGTGGTGATGAAGACGGTAAAAAAAAAAAAACGCTGTAATTCATTACAAACATCCTCTGATTTAAAAACATGTTAAACTTGTAAAACTCATTCCTGATCACATTTGATGATCACGGAGAGCTGAACAGGTCTTTTAATCCCAGTTGCTTTGAGCATGTCCTGTCTTGTTGATATGATTATATGTGTTACTACAGAAACATGTTAATACGCGGTTGTCAATCAATTCGTTGGGCGGTGAAACTATCTACTTCGTCATGTTGCCGTGGGCCTCAAAATGGGAGGGATTTGGATCCTATTTTAACGTAAGAAAGTTAAAAAAAAGAGACTTATTATCTTTATATCACCCCAATATGACTGTGGACACACTATACCTACACACACTTCTGTCCAAACAGCTTACAAAATTTTCATCTTAGGTGTCCTTTAATTCGAAGATTTTTTTAAATATATTTTACATGAAACCGTTAGTTAAAAAGAAAAGAAAAACTGTTAAGAAAGCATCTGATATTATAGCAATACAGTTATGTTTGCACATCTCTGCAATTCAACAGATAAAGAAATTAAAAATACAATGCTATTAGGGTTTGATGTGGGCGACACGGTGGCTCAGAAGGTTGCTGGTTCGAGTCCTGGCTGGGCCAGTTGGCATTTCTGTGGGAAGTTTGCATGCTCTCCCCATGTCCGTGTTGGTTTCCAAAGACGTACTATAGGTAAACTAAATTGGCCGTAGCGTAGTGTGAATGAGAGTGTATGGGTGTTTCCCAGAACTGGGATGCAGCTGGAAGGGCAATCGTTGTGTAAAACATATGCTGGGTAAGTTGTCTGTTCATTCCGCTGTGGCGACTCCTGATGAATAAAGGGACTAAGCAGAAGGGAAATTAATGATAGTTTGATTATGAAGGATATTTGAAACAACAGACTATATTGATTTGACTCTGTAAGACTACAGTTTAAATTTATCACTTATCTTTGCATGGCATTACAGTATAGCTCTTTCTTCATTTATTTGAATATTAGGCCAAATTCCAATGTTATTACCATTTAATAAAATGTTATAGATATAAAGATATGAAAAAATATTGGTACACGGTGGCTCAGTGGTTAGCATTGCCACCTCACAGCAAGAAGGTCACTGGTTCAAGTCCTGGCTGGGCCAGCTGACATTTCTGTGTGGAGTTTGCCTGCCTTCTTAAAAATTAAAGGGACTAAGCCGGAGGAAAATGAATTAAAATATATATATACAAACTAGTAAAAATGCATGCTTTTAAATACTTTATAAAGGTGATTTAATGACGAAAGTTCTTTAGAGTAGAAACAAGTTTTAGATTACTGAAATACGTTTTATTGAAAGATTCTTTGAGGAACCGAAAATACTTCTTCCGTATATTGATTTGTTGTGTTATTTTTTTTAAGAGGAGATGCTGTATCTGCCTTTATGCCAGATTTACAAACTCATACACGTATTTTAGCTTTTGTTCATGGAGAAGAATCACAAAAATAAGCACATGCCACACTTATAAAGATAGTAGGAGCTGTTATCCATTATTTTAAGATAAAAACAGTTGTTTCCTTGAATTTAATCATTTGGAAAATTAGCAATTATATCAACAGCACCCAAGACAACCCCTCATGTTTACTGTAAACAGCATTAATCTGCATGTGGTGCTTATATAATAAACACATTAATTCTCTATGCGTACAACAATTATTCTCATCCTGCATCCAGAAATCAATCTGACTTTTCTTTATCAACCTGCAATTACTTCACAATGAGAAGGGGCTTGCAAAGATCACAGTCTTATACGAAGGTTGACGGAGAGCTCTGGTACACACCACCAGGTGCATGGAATAGTGTGTGTGTGTGAGTGTGTGTGTACAGAGCTGCTGCGAAGTCACACAGGCTTGTTCAAACTAATTAAAAAGTGCCTCATTGATTACGCTGCGCCGGGGTGCTGAGTCGCAGGTAAAGCCTTCTATCATGGCACTGTGAGAGTGTGTGTTTCACAGTTACGTGATCTCGGCAGGACAGCAACTGCTTGTTTAGCCATACCGCTTGTATCCACGTGCCATTGATCCTAAAGCACAAACGCATGAATGCCAGATCGATTGTTTTTCAATCATGAGGTTACCACATTCATTCAGTATGCCCTCATGATTTCATCACATCACAATAAATCCCCCAACTGTTCTGAACCACTTTTTAAAAAGCAATCTGATGCCAAACATATCCTTAAAATAAAGGTGTTTGACTGGTATTTAAGATTTAACATTTGTTAAAGTTTTCCATTGCACAAAAGGTTATTTTTAATGGGGAGGAAACACCCTTCGGATTATTTAAATGTCGTTTACACTTTTACTGTAAAAAAAATAAATAAATAATGAGAGGAAGAATAATAAGAGGAAGAATAAAAATAAAATAATAATAAAATAAATAATTAAATAAATATATATATATATATATATATATATATATATATATATATATATATATATATATATATATATATATATATATATATAAATAATTAAATAAATATATATATAAATAATTAAATAAATAATTAAATATATATATATATATATATATATATATATATATATATATATATATATATATATATATATATATATATATATATATATATATATATATATATATATGAAATAAATCTAAGTTTGATTTTTATTTTGTATCTCTTGGATTCAAGTCAGGTGATTGGCTGGGCCATTCTACAGCTTTATTTTCTTTTTCTGAAAACATTTGAGAGTTTCCTTGGCTGTGTTTTGGATAATTTTCTTCTTGAAATGTCTCTGGTTTCATCTTCATCATCCTGATAATGTAGATGTTGGACTGAAGCAGCCAATATTAAAAAAAGTCAGCACCACTTTTAGAAACAAGTTTTCTGAGAAAAATGGTGTAAAAATGGGTCAACTACAAACTGTAGTTTTGCCGAATAACTAAAAAGTAATCAGTATAATGGTGAAAACTGTACATTTCTAGTCATCCTTCTGCATTCTTAAATCAAACACGTAAATAAGGACAGTTAGAATAGCTAAAAATGTGGGAGTGTTGCTATTATGTGATCACATTGTATTGCAATATGGAACAATTAAGTGCTAAATTAATAAATATTAAATCAAAAGCAATTCACAAATACTTGAAAATGAAATTATTTAATGGCAAAAACTTTCTATGGTTACAAAATAACTGTAAAAGGATTAAACATGAAATGATAAAAACATATTAATTGTACCTGGTTTAAATGTAGGAACCTTCTTGGTTAAAAATAAAAGTAAACAAACAGAAAAAGAGAAGGTTGATTGACTCCCATTAATGATGCATTATTGATGACTGTTAAGTGAAGACTGTTCATAAAATCTAGAACAGGAATATTAGGCAAATAAATCTGAAGATTAAAGTCTGCATGAACTGAAAGTTGCTGCAGATGACATATTTCCTACTGAAAGGGGATATTGAGTAGGGGGCGTAGCTTTATTTTTCAGTTCCTCCTCTCATCTTTCTCTTTCAGAAAAGTAACAGTAGAAGGGGCGTGGCTAAGCATATTCTGTCAAACTGAGATCAGAGGAGCACTGCCTTCCCAAAATGGAACTAAAGTTGATTTATTTATGGATAAACATTCATGGCTTAATTGTTCACCTTACAATGCGCACCAGAAAAGGATTCATTCATTTTCCTTCAACTTTGTCCCTTATTTATCAGGGGTTGCCACGGTTGAATGAACCGCCAACTATTCCAGCATATGTTTTACGCAGTGGATGTCCTTACAGCCACAACCCAGTACTTGGAAACACCCAAACACACACACATGCACTCATACACTACAGCCATTTTAGTTTATCCAATACACCTATAGTGCATGTCTTTGGACTGTAGGGTAAAACCGGAGCAACCGGAGGAAACCCAAGCGAACATGGGAAGAACATGCAAACTCCACACATGAATGCACACAGAAATGCCAACTGGCCCAGCCGGGACTCGACAGTGCTAACCACTGAGCCACCATGCCGTCCTACTAACAAATAAGACATTGTAAAATGAGATTTCATGTGGATTAAAAAAAATCAGCTGGTGAAAACTAAAAAAAATAAAAAAAAAACAGACAGAAAATAAAGTATCCAAAAAATCAGAAACAGAGAGAGTGATGGCTGGAAAAGGGATTGACGGGTTGTTCACACAGTGTCTGGCTCCCACTACAGAGCATCTGACAGGAGTGTAAATCTCTCTGTTGAATGGATCAGCCTGACATATACAGGGCCTGCTGACATACTTCTCAATCACAGATGGGCACAAGCACAGAGCGCCCTGCCATGCCAGAGCCAAAGCGACACATTCAGATTTACCACTCAGCTATGCCTGTAGCACACATGAACACGCGCACCATGCAAATCTGGGGCAAAGTGTGTAAATACACTGTGTGGGGAAAAAAAAATCATGATTTGTACACAACCATGCTGTGCCACGAGAAGAACTGGTAATGGCTGCCAAGTGGATGGCACACATGTTCCAGACCTTTTGAGCTAACATGTACACTACATGTCAGAGATGTTTGTTTAAATCTAGTACGTATTGCATTCTGGCAACCAAGAAGCAATAGGCCTTTAAGCGATAGTGTAGCCAAAAATGAAAATGTTCAGTCCCCCCTCAGGCTACCATGTTATTTGAATCTTTAGGAGAAAAGTCTGATTTTTTTTATTTTACAAGCTTGCTCCTTGTATAGTTTAAGCTGAATCTGTTATATCGGTGTAAGCTGAGAAACTATTATATATTCTTCTATCATATATTCCTTCTATGCTAATAAAGGACTACTGAAACATTTTAAGCATGGGATGGGTCCTCCTGGCGTGACAGAGTTCATCACAGCTCCAATGCACATCTCTGCCATTTGCTTACAGTAACCATGTGCTTTTCACAACACACGATTGATCTGTTTGTGATCTTCCTTTATATAACTTTGTCATGTTTGGTGTCATTTGACAGTTTATGACTTAAGCGTTGAAATCAACAGAGACATTGATTGATTGCATTTCAATATACAATACGTTTACTATTGTTGAGTCATGGCCTGAGGAGAGTATGTTAATGTTCTTCGCCCCCACTTTATCTCCTCAACTTTGCTCTCATGTTCAGCTGGTTTTGGGGGTTGGTTTTCACTCATGTTTGACAATGCTTTGCTCAGGGTATAATAAGCAAAGGTAACTGTTGATCTGGGAGAATGGCTAGCTTCATACGCTAACAAAGGCAGTTTTACTGTCTTTGTTGCTCAGCAGTGCATATGCTACAGCTAATTTCTTTATATAGAATGTTAGTTTATATATTTCTACTGTCTGTACATTTAAACATGTAACTTAAACAACTTTGCCTGCTTTAAGGCGTTAAGAGTCTTTCTCTTTATCACGGATGATACCTTTAATGGAGTCAGATAAATAATTGATTTAAACACGCCATCCTTCAACTTTCTGTTTCCGATTATTGGTTCATAATAGCAGAGTAAGCTTCAAGCCTTACATTTGATTTGCAGAGATATAGGCCCAATCCCAATTCTATTTTTTTACCCCTACCCCTTGGCCCTTGAAACAGAGTGTGAATAAGAAGTCAAATTTTACCCCTAAGAAATGGAACAGCACTACAACACCTGCACACATCTTCCCATGTCGTCGCGATCTCTTACTTCACATGAGATTGATGATGCTGACTGCTTAGTCCCTTTATTAATCAGGGGTCGCCACAGCAGATGCCCTTCCACCTGCAACCCATCACTGGGAAAACCCATACACTAATTCACAGACATACACTATGAACAATTTAGGTTACCCAATTCTCATAGCGCATATTTTGGATTATAGGGGAAACCGGAGCACCCAGAGAAAACCAACGCCAACATGGGGAGAACATGCAAACTCTTCACAGTAATGCCAACTAATCCAGCCGCGGCTCGAACCAATGACCTTCTTGCTGTGAGGCAACAGCACTGCCCACTGCAGCACCATGCCGCCTGCTAGTTATTTCAGTTGCATTATTTATTTTTTTTGTATTTATCTTCAGGAAATCACCAAAGGCAACAATATCATTCATTCATTTTCTTTTCAGCTTAGTCCCTTTAATAATCAGGGGTTGCCACCCTGGGATGAACCGCCAACTTATCCAGCATATGTTTTATGCAGTGGATGCCCTTCCAGCCGCAACCCATCACTGGGAAAGGCAACAATATCATGTTATCATAATATAATGTGTCAATAAGCTCCTAACTGTACTGTGCTAAACACACTAAAACAACATTAACGTTACACTAAACCTTCTAAAAAGGTCATTACCAGCCACTAAATTTTTCTGATAGAGTATTCCAGTGTCATCGAGTGTCAGATGTGAAAGTATGTTGTAAGGTTATTATTAGAGATTATAGATTTATATATAGCAAAATTTAGCCGAAGGGGGTGGGGGGGGGGATGTTAAAGCATGACAGTAAAACATGAACGCCATTGTTAATGTATTAAAACATATGCTTGTTTGTTGTAAAAATCATAATAATGACAAAAATACAAATTTGTGCATCTCCTTAGCCATGCTGCCATTGTGGCTGGTGTATTGTTGGTTTCGAGTGTGGTCCTGAAACATCTCAGTTTCGAGGGCTATCTAGCCCTTCCCCTTAGCCTGACGCCTTCAAGTTAAAGAAAATAGGGACACCCCTACCCCTTCACGTGAATGTGCAAAATGATGGGGTAGGAGTAAGGGGAAGGGCTAAGAAGTAGAATTGGGATCGGGCCATAGTCTTAAAATAATTTTGGCTTGAATGTTCTGAAAATGGTACATTCTGAAGGGGATTTGAGCCATTTGCTAAACATTGGTCAATCCTTCTAGGGCTAGATAGAAAAATTTGCCACAGCCATAATCACCCTGCAGCCCAATACTGGTTACTCACTGAAGCCAAGCAGGGCTGAGCCTGGTCAGTACCTGGATGGGAGTCCACATAGGGAAACTAGGTTGCTATTAGAAGTGGTCTCAGTGAGGCCAGGAGGAGGTGCTCAACCTGTGGTCTGTGTGAGTCGTAATACTCCAGTAAAAAAGAAGGGGACACTATAATGTCAGTGAGCGGTGTCTTCCGGATGAGGCGTTAAACCGAGGTCCTTACTCTCTGCGGTCATTAAAAATCCCATGACACTTCTCGTTAAGAGTAGGGGTGTAACCCCGGTGTCCTGGCCAAATTCCCTCCATTAGCCCCTACCCATCATGGCCTCCCAATAATCCCCATCCACCAAATTGGCTCTGTCACTCTTTCCATTCCACCTATAGCTGGTGTGTGGTGAGCGCACTGGTGTCGTTGTCCTGTGGCTGCCATCGCATCAACCAAGTGGATGCTGCACACTGGTGATAGAGTGGAGAGAACCCCTCATGAATGTGAAGTGCCTTGGGTGTATGATGATAAACGATAAATGCGCTATAAACACACATTACTTACTACTTACAAAAATTCTATTTTAATTAGTATTATTTTCCTTCATAAAAATATGGCCAGTATTTTCTTTTTATGAAAAAAATCATCAATCATTATAATATATTATTCTTTTTTTCCATGATGGGGAGATTTGACGTTTTATAAAGAAAATGTCATAGGATACAATAAACTTTTAAGTAACTTTGAGCTGTTGGTGGCGCTGCAGAGTTTTAATTACAGGCTCCAAATTCCCTGGTTTGAGTGGTAAGCCAAATTTCTAAAAAGGTTCTTAGAATGTATGCATGATTTTTTATTTATTTAGTTTTATTATTTTTTATTCAATGACTTTTTTGAGATTTGCCTTATGTAGGAAAATATTGTCAGATGGAATGAAAATGAATGTAAATTTGAGCTGTAGGTGGCGCTACCTAGTCTTATTTAGATGCTCCGAATTTCCTTCTTAATGGTTAGCCAAATTTCAAAGAATGTTCCCTTTTAGTTTAGGACAAGGACAACAGAACACAAGCATAGCTAATTCTAGAAATTAATCTTTGTTTTTGTTATGCTTCATATTGTAGATTGAACAGAGCATTACTTGTTTAAAGAATTAAGACACAATACCAGTCTCTCTGCTTTTCACAGCAATCTGTTTTTAAACCTCATCAGGTTTTCTAGGAAATCAAGAGAAAGAATTTCGATGTTGGCTGAAGCTAGAGGAAACACCTCTCACCTCCACAACTGCCTTGCAAAATAAATCGGAGAGAAATATAGATCAATACCTTATTGTAATTCTGAGCAGTTCTCTGGGCCCAGCAGCATTGGATGAATTCAGAGGAGTGGTGCTGGTTAACTACAACACAGCTTCCTCCTTCAGCCCAAACCTGGCCGATATCTGCACTTCCATTCTAAAAAAAATTCTTGTCGGAGATGTCTGAAGGGCTGGAGTCTCCGTTGGTGGCACCTGGAAGAAACCGCTCCATCAGCTGAAGGAGGGCAAAGCATAGTTCAGCTAACCCAGTCAGACCTCCCTCCCACTGGTCACGTCCCCTCTGGCAGCCCCTTCTACTGTTTGGAGCTCTGGGATCTGACAACACAACCCTGCCAAAGTCCATTACATTTACTTCACCAGTTTCTGCCCAGAAGAGCAAGAGATAAAGTGTAAGATAGAAAGCCAGGTAAAGAAAGAATTAAGTATTAGCTGAAAGAGAAGATGACGGTTTTATGCAGTATATTTGTATTCATATGTTTTCACCTTGTAACCTTGTAGTGATAAAGAGACATTTAGCTCTGGATTAATGCAGGCGCTGTGGTTAACTAATTGAAAAAAAATGTTCACTTCAGTTTTCTCTAATAGTAAGGTCTAAATAAGGGTGTAACCCTTGTATGGTGTTCAGGTCTGTGAGACCCGTTTTCAGTTTTTTTTCAAAAGAAGAATTAAACAATGAATTTTTTTTTTCAAGCTGAAATTCATTGGCTTTGGCTTATTTTCTGTGAAGAACATAAATCCGAACAAATTTTCAATGACCGCATAATGTACCTCCCTCCACACATTTACATTACATACAAGGTGTTCGGGTCCACTTGACCCAGGTCTAATAAAAGTCTTGAAAGTGTAGGTCCAGTGTTCCTACACTCTGTCTTCCTCCTTTCTGGTGCTGCTGTTTTCTTCCCCTTCCCCTCCTGCTCCCGCACAAAGTTGGAACATTGGTGAAAATTCAACTAGCAACACTGTCTGTTCTTACATTCCCGCACATTTTACCCTCTCTCTTGCGGGAACCAAGCTTTGCTTTCTCATACCCTGTCCCATCTGCAAATTAGGGGCATAATACTATAAAGACTTTGCCACTGTGGTTCCTTATCACAACTGATCAAGATGGCCAAAAGATTTTCTGCTGCGAGGGCCTTGCAATTGATTGTGGAAGAGAGAGGAGCTTCTGATGATGATGTCTATGACCATGGTGGGAACAATACGAAAAAACAAATCTGTGGGTTTTATTTTTTCATAACATTAATAAAAAAAAAAAAATAGAAGCACATTAATTCATCAATATGATCTAACTAAGGTAAAGAGGAAAAATTAACCATGTTTGCTGTTTATATTGCTTGTAATTGGGATGAAGTAAACATTTGTTGAGTAATTTAACACAAAATTGTTTGATAGTGTTAATTTGGAAAGCCAAAACTCTAACGGGTCCACCAGACCCATGAACACTGGCTGAGTAACAAAAATGCAAACACCACACAAGGGTTAAGTAAGAAGTATCTTCTGAGTTTTTTTGTGATCCTTTGAATATTTTGGAATGCCCAGGCATTTGTGCTTATTTCTTAAACCCATAACATACTACTGGCTAACATTCATGTTCCTTTATCTTAGTCCCTTATTTATCAGGGGTCATCATAGTGGAATGAACCGCTAACTATTCCGACATATGTTTTACGCATCGAATGCCCTTCCACTCCCAACTCAGTATTGGGAAACACCCATACCCTCTCTCGTTCACACTCATACACTACGCCCAGTTGAATTCATCAATTCACCTATAGCAGATGTCTTTGGACTGTGGGGGAAACCGGAGCACTCGCAGGAAACCCACGTGAACACGCGGAGAACATGCAAACTCCACACAGAAATGCCAACTGGCCCAGCCGGGACTCGAACCAGCAACCTTCTTGCTGTGAGGAGACAGTGCTAACCACTGAGCCACCGTGCCTATTGGCTAATATGTAAAACTGAAATATTCAGTACAAACAAGTGTGTATTTGGTTGCATTATAGGGTTGGGCGATGTCAACGAATTTGGCATCATGCAATTTCTAATGTGAAACATCGCGATGGACGATAGCATTGTCGTCATAGGCAGTGGTGAATTATTTATTTGTAGCCTACTGTTTCAACTACCTGACCCACATGGTCTTTGTTTTACCCACAATCAAATCATAAATAAATAAAGATCAGTTACACACAAATTACCACCTGTCAATCACTTTTTCCGCAGGACTCTGGCATGAATAGGCAGAGTGATCTGTGTCATTATAATGGCGTTGACAAACTTGGTTGGAAAAAAGGTGCACAACCAACAGGAATCAACCAACAGTATCTGAGGTTTTCACTAAAAGTTCAAGTGTGAAAGCGAAAGATTGAAGCAGTGGACTGATGCTGTGACATGTTACCTGATAGATTTAAAAGACCATAGAGTCGTTAGATAGAGACTAGATTAATTAAATGTCACGTTTAACAACTATAGTGAGACGTGATCCAGTTGTACATCCTTGATTAACTGTCCGACTTGCACTGCTCTCTAGGGTTTTGTGCTCAAAGCACCCGATGACAACAGCATAGCCGTGCACGTATGCTGCAGCACATGCTTGTGTGTGTGGTCACGTGATGTGCATTTTCAGCAGTAGAGTGTGGAAAAAGGGCTTTTCAGAAATGCTACATGAAACGCCAATGTGAACGTGAATCTTTTCTTTCTAAAATGTCATTTTAAAACTAAGACATATTATATTGTAAACGGGGCCTAACTGTGTATTTTTCACAAGCGGGTTGCTGCTGCGACAAGGGCGGGGCGGAGGACCGCGATGCCGGCTTATCGTGACGTCTAACGGCCATCGGCGATGGACAATGTTATCGTCTATCGTCCCAACCCTATTGCATTATTTAGTAAAAAAATAGTTCGCATTGTTTTTGTTAAATTCATTATTATCATTATTATTTTAAGTAATGGGGAGGGGGGTAATGAATATTTGAATTAGTAATAATGAATAAATAAATGAATACGTAATAATCAACTTATTTTGCACCATCTAGAACCCACGCTCTTAAATGGACAACAGCTGAGGGAATAATAGTAAAAAATGATATAATGAACAATCATGAATGCACATTAATCACGACGCGATTGGCTGTTCTAAATGCCCTTAATGTGTGTTCAGTAATGAAAATTTTTAGTGGCCTGGTCAGACATTGGGCTGGTAAATATTAATAATAATTCATACATAAAAGCAAAAATAAGTGACGAGAAAACAACTTTTCATATGTCGTGATCACAAGAAAACAA